>NC_091796.1:43952500-44267500 GCF_041296235.1 Equus asinus | reverse complement strand
TTTGAGTGTGTGTTGGCATTAGTTAATGCTTATATGGTTAATGGTTTTACATGTGAAATTTGATCTCCTTCTCTTTGTGATACGATTAGCTGCCCCTAAGACTTCTAAAGTGCATTTCACATCAAATAGAAAGGGGCTGCACAGATGAGAAAGGGAAGCGATGCAAGGAATCTGAGAAGGCAGCTGGATTAATACTTGAAGCAACCAAGTAATATAGGAGAATAAATATGTCGCTTTCAAAACTCACTGAGAATATGTTCCTGCACATGAGGCATTTTAAGTGGTAGAACAAATGAAATGAACTATCTAAAAGAGAAACATCCCTCGACATGACTATTGATATTTGGATATTAGAGAAAGAACGGCTGAAAGTGAATGGAAATTAATTCAATTCATAATCAAATGAAAATATTCTAGGCCCAGGGACTGTGCTTATAATGAAGCAATTTTTTCCCCCTATTTCCTAAATTTAACCAATTGAAATTACTTTTTCAAGATAGTCTTTCTTCTATAATTTTAAATTATTATTTGCTTTAAATGGAAGATATGAACTTTTATCATTAAAAAAACCCATACCTCAGTAGTAATTCTTTTGGGATGCAATTTTTTATATTCCACTCTTAAGTAAAGTCAGAACTGCAACAATATAACTTAGACATGAAACACTAAATATACAGTATATGTACAGGTGGGTGAAATCTAAGGAAAATCATCCTTGTATATCAATTGCCAGCTGATGAAAATTATCAGACTCTTGGTTCTGAAATAAGAGTTTAGTGATATCAATTCTAAAATCAAACTATTTGATCCTCTTACAAACAATTCACTAATGCACAATCTCTACTAGATTGCAGATAGTAAACATAATGGGTAAATGGGGTCTGGTCTCTGACAAGCCAGAGTTCCAGCTAGGTTTTGCCACTATTAGCTGATAATTTTGGAAAAGCTATAATACCTCTGAAAACCTGAGTTGACTCAGCTGTAGAGAGAATAAAAAAATAGCATCTACTTCATGGGATTATTATAAAGACTCAATAAAAAATATATGTAAAAGATTCTTAGCACAAGACAATTCACAAATTGCTTGCAAATCTGATAAACATTGGCTATTAGTCTGTGAAGGCGTACAATTAAACAGACATTTTTCTCTGCTAATGCTTTAATCTTAACATGCAAACAGAGCTTTCATCCCCCAATCAGAGAAGTAGTATGTTGCGTTTATTCACTCTTGGTAGAAATTACCATGGTCTATTTTTTGGAGAGTAAATTCCAGTGGAGGACAGGTGACTGAGGGCCTACTAGGACCTAAGAGAGATCTGGTCACTTACCTCTGCTGATGGATTTCCTTCTAATGTTGCCTATGATCAATCAAATACAGATCAATCTTCTTAACGTGTTGATCAAATCTCCTCAAACTTCCTTTTCTAGCGTTTCTTACTCTACTGTGTCATCATTTCCAATTCTCAGTTCTTTCTATGTTCCGCACACATACTGCCTTCTTTCCTTACTCACAATATTCCCCGACATGGATTTTTCTCTTCCCACCTATTATCTTCTTTTGAATTCCTACCCTTGTTCAAGGGAGACATGAGTCCACTTCTCTAGGCAGCATTTCCTGATCTAATCAGCTGAGATTAATCTCTCTCCTCCAAGCATGCTCCCACAGCACATTTAGTAAGGCAGGATTCCTGCCAGGAATGATTTAGGATCCTCTGGAGAAGGCACGTTGAAACTTAGGAGTAACTTGCTTTTCCACTGTGTAGAAAGATAAAGAGACACTATGAGGTTACATAAGAGCTGCGTGTCAGGGTTCATAGTTACAAGGCATTCTTCTCCTCTTGGAAGCTGGGCATGAACTCAGTCATCTGACTGGTACCACCACAGGATGAAGTCAGGAGTCCACACATGGGTGTAATAAGCTGAGGGGGTGAAGATTCAGTTGTGGAGTTTCCCACTTGAACCATCCTTACATAAAATTGATAAGGCTTGCTGAAAAAGAGGCCATTGTGCATTTTACTTCAATATTACTTGTATTTTATTTGCCCTGCTCTTTAATAAGTACTTAAAGAGAATAGCATCAAAATCATATCATAGGTAATAATAACTGAGGGCTTACTATGTGCCAGTCATTGTGCTAGGCACTTAATATGCATTATGGATACGTAAATAATCCACATGATAGCCACAACAGTCAGATTCTATTATTAATTCCAGTTTACTAATGAGAAAACAGAGTCTGAGAGACATTTACTATTGCTCAATGTCATTATCTAGTAATTTTCAGAAACCGTGTGTTTGGCTGATTCTAAAACCTGAGTATTATCTACCAGGTGGTTTTGCTGTGTTATTTATAGGACAGAAGTGAATTATTTTAAAGCTATGGAAAGAAAATTGAGATAATCTTTATTGTGCCAACTTAGAGGAATTTTCCAGTAAGAGTGTTCAATTAATGGTTAAGTTTGTTGACTTGTGTGAGTTCCTTAAGCTATTTTCATGGTTAAAATTCCTTGAACCATACTTGATTCATCTCCAAAGGAGCTCTATTTATCATCCAAGTTATTTAAAAATTGGTTAAACTCAAACTTTAATTTTTTGTTTTCCTCTTAAATGGAAACAAGAAGATTTGATAAATCCATATCTGTCAGTCAGTAAGACACTTCCCTTTGTGTCTCAAGTAAATTGGATAAGCTGAGTTGGTTGATGGCATATGGTTTTAAACATAAAGCTACAGAATATAACTGTGAAAGTGATATGGCAAATATTTCAAAAAAAATAATTAGACAAAAATATTTCTTACATCACAATATTATAAGAGGGTCAATTCAAAATAATATATTAAAGGAATTGCAAATGGAGCGATACCCAGAATTTTAGCCTTGACTCACAATAGCTGTCTTTTTCAGATTTTCTAGGCCTTTAATGTTACTACACTTCTTTTCCCTGAATCGTTGGTATATGTGTATTTTTAAAAGTTACTTAAAATAATCTAACCAGCATGAACACAATTGATTAGAGGCATTGAAATTTATTTTATAAAACTGTGATTACACTATCTAAAAATAGGTATTTGATACTGGGCTCATGGAGCGCCACTAAGCCATTATATGCTAATATTGTATAAAGGTGTGACTGTGAAATTTCTGCAACATTCGCTAATTATTTTATTGTCTATTAAAAGTGAACCACTTAATCAGTTGAATATACACATTGTAAATTGAAAAGGAAAACATTCTGGCATTCTTTGGGGATATTCTATTTCTTCCACATTAGATCATATTTTTGTAACTGTCTAGTTAGGCTACTTTAAACCTATTTACATTGAACTAGTTCTGATGAAGTGCTCTATCCACTTAAATGACAGAATTTACAAAAAAATTTGGCTGTACCTAGATGGAAAAGAGGCTTATGCTTCCATAGAATGACTTTCATGGCAACAATTTTAAGAATAAGGTCTATCAGGTAACATGTGTCGTGTCATTGTACTGTAGCTGGAATGACAAGAAGTAGCCTGCTTTCAGTCTTGAATATTTATACATCTTTCTCTGGCTGATTATTTGCAGCTTCACCAGAAACACAGTTTGGCTATAATACACACTGAAAATAATTAAAATAAAATAATGCAAATTACATTTATTGTTAAAAATATTTCCAAAGGTTGAAAAGATGCTCCCGAAGGATAATTTTTTCTTTTTTTTCCCCCACTAATTACATCATCTTCCCTCATCACTAGCTAATACTAATTCTTGACTTTGGATGGAATATGTATCTAGAAATATTTCTCATGGACAGAAATGGTACCAAAATTAGGAGGAGCCAATGATGAAAAGTTTCATGTAAACATTTCTGTCACTACAGCATTCTCTTCCTTCTCTGAACTCTCAAATGCTACTGTAGGAAAATCAAGATCAACAGAGTTTGATGTGCTCCTAATAAAAAGTTACTTGTGTAGGTAATAGAGTTCTGGAATAGAAATAGAAATATAGTTTGTGATGAAGGATAACCTAACCATCTAAATTACAAAATAAAGCTATGTTATGCTTACTGCAATGCACTCTCACCCAGATGGAAATATTTATTTGAGCAACATAGAAATACTTCTCTGAAATGGGAGTGCTGGTGTGCCGTATATATGCACATTTTATCCATCATCATCATCAACACAAAAGAGTGCTGGGTAAATTAATATTTTAAGAATATCTTTTCTTATAAGAAGATAAACAGAACACCACTTTTTTACTCAAAATTTTGCTAAGTCATATCCGCAAGATAAATTGTAAAATTTTAGGTAGAGCAATTCATCTCTTCACAGCTTAGGATAGCTCTATCCATAGGCCACGACTCAGACTTGGCCTTCAGTTAGAAAAAGGACCGTGTGGCAGCAGAACAACAGTGGTCACCTGGCAAAACAGTGAAGGATCTGCCTACTTAAATTTTATACTGACAACTGTATTGTTAAAAGTAGTCATAAAAGTAAATGGAAAATATCTTAAAGATTCCAAGGTACAGTTGTTGTAACTGCCTAGAGCATAAATCCGACCAACCCAACTCATGTCTACGCATCTTGCAGCCTAAGAGCATTGGCTCAAAATAGATTTTTAAAAATCCATTGAGATTAAGTGAGTGCGCATGGAGTATGATGCAGCCATCTTTCTGTAAGAGCTATATTGACACCAATAAAATGAGGTGACATAAAACCATTGCTCCATAGGATTGGCACAATTTAATTGGCTTAGAAGTATCAGAGCCTGGTGCCCTAGAATTTATAGTCAAGGAAGAGGGAATTTTATCTTTATCTTTATCCTTAGAATCAGCAAAAGTATTGTTCTATATGATATGTGCTTATGACAGCTTATGCTGTTGTTTTCCATCGTTTTTTCCACAACGGTTTACCATCCATTGATGACCATTGCTTGAGTCTTTCAAGCAATTATTTTATTAGGAGTTGCAAAAGGATGCTTTCCTAATTCCATTATGTATTCTCTATTTATTATCTTTAAATATTCTGCATAGAAGAAATTTCCTTTATCTACTAGAGCTATTTTGTTATCCTGAAGAATTGTTAATCCTAGAAAGACAAAATAGATGCTCATATCTGCTCACTTTGTTTTACATTTTCATAGTGGTGTGTTGGTGCCTCTAGTGATCTTCAATGGAGTTGTTCCCTTCCTTTCCCTTCCTTCTTTATTTCCTCCCTTTCTCCTTCCCTCCCACTCTTGCTTCCTTCCTTCCTTCCTTCCTGTCTCTTTCTTTCTTCCTATTTCTTTCATCCCTTTCTTCTTTTATTGATGAAATCACAGCTTGTTAAATATATTTAATATGTTTTAATCAATTTCAATCACAATTTTCTTCAGTCTTCTAAGTCTCTCAATTTAGGCCAGTGTAAGCCCTTTATGTTGGCTCTCATCCTTTTGAACTGATCCAGGTAGTTTACAGCTTCTTTGTTGCTTTCTGGAACAAAAAGATGTCCCAGGCTCACTTTGTGTATGTTTCTGTGTGTGATTGTGTGTATATGTGTATCCAGCTTTTTATGCCATGTAGAAATGCACTCATTCAATTTTAGTTAGGATGATGAATAGAATAGGCAAAAACTGTTCTCAATTCATAAAATAGATCACAAATTCTCAATCTATGGTAACTCATTGGAGTAAAACATAACAGTTTGTGCTATCTTGTATTAGAGAAGATGCTTTATGACACAATAATAGGATTTCCAGTTTCCATTCCAGCATGTAAAAGAGCTTGGAGATCATAACTCTCATCCTCACAACAAGAAAAAAGCTGAACAAACTGAAAATCAATGACTTTTCTTAGATTCATCAGAGAATTGAAGTAACAGAACAAATATCCTCCCCTAAAATTGGAGAAATAGGTGGATATATGGAATATAGATAAACTTATCAGAAGCAGAAGTTGTTGGAGCCAGTAACTGGAAGGACCACTCAAACAGTAACTTCAAAAAACTTCTAGAGGCTGAGTATGGTAGCTTAAGAGTTAAAATCTCCCAGAGGTCTAGTCTAAGGGAGGCTCTTGTACTTTCTCAGGTTTTACTTCTAGGAGCCCCACCAGATTCTTAGATGAAGATTAGGGAAAAACTCCTCGTGTTAAATCAGAGAGAGGGAAAAGTAACCCTTTTGAAATAAGCCCAGAGCTATCTCCACAACAAAGGCCTACCCAGCAATGCAAAAATCTTCAGCAGAGCCTAATCTGACTTGAAAGAAGGAAAACTACCCAATTATAGTCCCTGTTAGCCTTCCTGAGACACCCAAGGGAGGAGGCAAAGTTGAGAAGCACTCATGAAGGACTTGTGAAACCAGGAGCACACATCCACTAAAAAACTGAAATCTAATCTCTCCCCACATCTCAACATCATATCAATAGGGCTCCTGTATAATAATGGATTATAGCTGAAAGAACTGAAAGGCTCAGATTCTATTTAAGAATCAGAAACCTAAAAGGAAACCCAAAGACAAAAACAAGGACTTTAGAGAAACTAAAACCTCTGACACATACATCTAGAGTGAAGAGTGAGCACAGCCTGGCTCCTAGCCAGATATAGGTGAAACCTCACATTAAAGGTCTAGCTACTTCAGTTCCTATTACTCAATGCACCATGTCTAATTTTCAACAAAAAATTATAAAGCATGATAAGAGGTAAGGAAAATACATTCTGAAGAGACAAAGCAAGTATCAGAACCAGACTCAGACATGGCAGAAATTTTAGAATTATCAGACCAAGAATTTAAAACAACTATGATTAATATACAAAGTGCTCTAATGGAAAAAGTAGACATGTATGAACTGGTGGGTAATGTAAGAAGAATGTTGGAAGCTCTAATAAAGAATCGAAAGGAAAAGCTAGAAATCAAAAACGTTGTAACAAACATGAAGTGTACCTTTGACGGACTCATTAGTAGACTGGACACACCCAAGGAAAGAATCAGTGAGCTTGAAGATGGATCAGTAAAAATGTCCAAAACTGAAATGTAGAGAGAAAAATGAATGAGGAACAAACAAACAAACAAACGAAAAATCCAGAATATCCAAGAAGCAGGATAATTACAAAAGGTGCAGCCTATGTATAATGGGGATATCAGAAGGGGAAGCCAGAGAGAAAATACCACAAGAAATATTTAAAGTAATAATGGCTGAGAGTTTTCCAAAATTAATGATAGAAATTAAACCACTGATCCAAGAAGTTCAGAGAATACCAAGCAGGATAAATACCAAAAGTTTAAATTTATGCATATCATATTCAAACAAAGAGAAAATCTTACAAGAAGCCAGAGAATAAACACATTACCTACAGAGAAAAAAGGATAAGAGTTATATCAGACTTCTTCTCAGAAATCATTAAAGCAGAATAGATTGGAGCAAAACATTTAGTGTTGAAAGAAGAAACCCACCAACCTAGAATTTTGTATTCAGTGAAATTATCCTTCAAAGTGAAGAAGAAATAAAGATTTTCTCAAACAAAAACTGAAGAAATTTGCCAATAGACCTGCTTTGCAAGAAATGTTAAAATAAGTTCTTCCAAGAGAAGTAAAATGACATAGGTCAGAAAATAGAATCTATGTGAAGAAAGGAAAGGCATCAGAGAAGGGATAAATGAAGGCAAAATAAAATCTTTATTTTCCTTATTCTTATCTAATCTAATGGATAAAGTAATAATAGCAACAATATACTGGGTGATTATAACATATGGATAAGTGAAGTGAATGACAGCACTGTTATAAGAGTTGGGAGGGAGGAATTAGGAATACTCTGTCATAAGGTACGTGAACTAACCATGAAGTGGTATTTCAAAGCAAACTTAGATTAGTTGTAAATGCATACTGCAAACTCCAAGGCAACCACTAAAAGACTAAAAAATATCATTGATATGAAAAGAGAGGAGAAACAAAATGGAATTATACAAAACAGTCAATTAAAATCAGAGAAGAAAGCCAAAGAGGGTAAAATTTAAAGAAAGAAACGAAGAACAAGTGCGAAGAATACAAAGCAATTACAGTCATGGTAGATATTAATCCAACTATATAAATAATCACTTTCAATGTGAAGGGTGCAAATAAACCAATTGAAATAGAGACTGTCATAGTAGATAAAATAACAAGACCCAACTATGGGTTTTCTGCAGGAAACTCACTTTCAATGGAAAAAATGATAGTATGCTAACAGTGATAAAAAGAAAGCCTGAGTAGCTATGTGAATTTCAGACAAGGCAGATATCAGAGCAAATAAAATTATCAGGGCTAAAGAGGGGTATTACATAATGATAAAAGGCCCAATTCTCCAAGGCTACATAACAATTCTTAATACGTATGCCCCTAACAACAGAGTATCAGAATATATGAGGCAAAAACTGATAGAACTACAAGGAGAAACAGATGAATCTACTATTACAGTAGGAGGCTTCAATACTTCAGTCTCTCAGTAACTGATGATCTGGCAGGTAGAAAATCAATAAGACACAGTAATACTATGTAGCATCTTCAGCATTTTGGGGCGCAAATATCTCAGAGGCAGAATTAGCTAAATGGAAATGAAAGAGCAGTCCCTAGGCAGTAGTGTCACCCCACCTTGTCAGGATCAATCTCTTGTTTCAGAAGAATAAAAAGAGGTAGGAAGGGGCTACCTGTGGAAGTGGGATCCATAATACTTCACATCTTATTATCTCTTGTGTTGGAGATTGGAAAAAGGCATGGATAATATAAATACATACATTATTGCAAATTACTTTTGTTTAATTTCTCCTCCCCCTTTACTGTAGACTAAATGGGGGGAAATCAAATTTGAATACATACCCTGTTCTTTTTCCTTTTTGTACCTTGGCTCATGCTTTGTCTTTTTTTTTTTTTCCAGCAAGGTTGTAATTGAAACTAAAATAGGCTAAATGTACTTGAATAGAAGTAGAACATACAGTATTTAAATTAAGAAAACTTTGAGTAATGTATATAAACCCCACACTTGCATTCAACATGTAAACCTTAGCCAAATGCATCTGCTGGGTCTAGTGTTTCAGTCCACCTGTGAATTATTATTATTATTTAAAACTTGCTAGCTCTTAATCGTTACCACATCAGAATCAGTAAATCAGTAAGGATTAGATACTTACCCAATAACTCTAACCTCGTCCCTCGTCTGACCTTTGCTCTGTAACTATTATTAGAATGTTGTCTCATAGAATTAACCAGTTAGTAATTTTAATTGAAGCTGAATTAAATGTATTATTTTATTTAGTTATTTAAGTTTAATTCCCTAAAGTTTCTGAAAGCAGGTCTTATAAAAATTGAATAAAAGAAACACATAAAAACAAAAAGTGGGCATCCGTTATTCACATTTGACTCAATCCACTTTTCAATTGCATGATATGAACTTCAAAATTTCAAACAATAGAAAAAATATATATGGTACAACAACATATCATTTATGTTTGTGTGATCTAGTACGTAAATACACACAAGCACAAACACACATAAACACACATGTGCACATATATACAAAGACTCCAATTATTGACACTATCACTTTTTATTTAGAGAAATGTAACAGGTGAAACTTTTAATCATCGAGTTTAGCATCAAAAAGATGGATAGTGTCTAGGCTATTTGACAAAATATCTTGATACAGCCAGGTATGCCAATAGATGACACTAAGATTCTGAAGGGTAAGGATTGCATCTTTTCTATATTTTTCTCACCCTTCTCTCTAATGTTTGTACAGTAGTGTCTCATTTGGTCTTCTATACTAGATGTTTATCTGACCATCATTAGTATTTGCGAATGGAGAAACAGTGGATTATTTGTGAATCTTTTGGACCTACAGCATTTATGACTGCAGTAATAAAATATAGACTAGGTTGCAGGCAGAATGAATGAAAAACATCAGCTGTTTTCACAATCAATTCCTTTCACTAAGGTCGAAACAATCGTGAGGGACCTTGGACTGCTTGCCAAGGTAGACAAAATAATTATTTTGGCCATACAGTAATCCGTACATACAGATAAGTTGTCTAGGTCACAGTTCTAGTTTGGCTATTTTCTTAACTGTTTAACTTGAAACTCTCTCACAATTTACTTAGAATTTTATAAAGCAAGTAGTATGACTTGCTTTAACATGGAAATAAAAAAAAACATAGACACTATTAAAATATATGCAGCCCATAAAAGCATTCAGGACTTACATCCACAAATGTATTCCTCTAGAAGAAGAATTAGTATTTTTCATGGAATGCTCTATTCCAAGGCAATGACCCAGACCTGTATCTGGGCCCTGGATGCTGCAGAGAGCCACGTGGGCAGCAGGATCTTGGAGAGACCCCAAATAAACACATGAATTGTACTGGAAGGTGAACACCCAAAGTCACACAGTTGATGAGTAGCTTCTGAGATCCAAACTGCTGTGCAATATTGCACAAATGAGTAAATCTGACTTCCGCCATGATTTGTAGGATCTCTCTGGCAGTGAGGATACCGAGAGTATGAACAGTAGCATAGAAATTTTCATCAAAAAGATGATGGATAAACAACTGTTCAAAAGGTGGATGAGAAAAGAATATAATATGCTGTCTGGGGGAAAAAAATCTACTGTATGAAATCCTACAAATCGTAAAATAAATAATTATTTGTGTGTATTTCCTAATAATATCACTTAAAACATTCTTTTAAATGCTTCACTGAAATATCAAAATATAATCCTGGTTCTCTATGATCCAAGCCATTCCCTTGAAAGTCAAAATGCACTTTCTTAATTCTATTTTAGGTTCTTATATTTTATTTAGCATTTTGATTACTAAATGTTTGCTATTTACATAATGTTATGTTGGTTAGCTGCCAACTTGTGATTGATAAAATTATAGATAATTTTTCATGACAGATGATAGGATTATCCAGATGTGGGATCCATAAACCATCAAACAATAAGTTGAAATATCAAATTGTAATCATTTTGTGCATCTGTATTTTTAATTGGCAATCTCTCCTGTATTTAGAAGATTGGACAGTGAAGTCAGAACAATCTTTAATTAAATACTAGCAACTTACTGAGTGACTTTGAACAAGTGATTTCCACTCTTCAGCCTCAGTTTCTCGTTTAAACTTACATAAATGAAATTACACTCTGTTTGACTAACCTACTCTACTCAATGTTAATTTTTAGAGGTCCATGAATGTGTATATGTATTGCTTCAGATCAGAGGTTGGTGAACTTTCTCTGTAAAGGGCCACATACAAATATGTTAGGCTTTCTGGGCCACATGGTCTGTATCACATCTGTTTATCTCTGCCACTGTAGCATGAAAGCAGACATACGTAATATATGAATGAATGAGCATGGCGGTGTTCCAATAAAACTTTATTTACAAAAAACTGACAGTGGGCCAAATTTGGCCTGCAGGCTATGTTGTTCTCTGTTGTAGAACATTCATTCTTCACTGATGCCTTGAATTCCTTTATATGAATATACTGCAGTTTATTTATCTTTTTCACTGTTTCTGGGGTCATGAAATAACATGCTTATATTTCACTGTAAGTAAATTATACTTTAATTTTTAAAGAAATCAAAACAAAGAGTTAAGAAGTAGGACGTTTGTAATGCAAAGAACTCTCTCAGGAGAGAATTATAGTATCTTATTGAATGATATTAAAGAAAATCCAAAGAAATTGGGAAGTATTCAAATACCTGGAGAGACACATCCGCTTTAGTCAAAGGTAGGTTCTACTCAAATTGATGAATTAATTCAAAGCAATTCCAATAGAAGTACCAGCAGGTCCTTTTGTTTTTCCTTTTTTTTTGGTAAAACTAGACAAGCTAATTTTCAGATTTTTATGACATATCAAAAGTTAAGAAGAGCCCAGAGACTTGTGGAGAAGAAGTAGGGTTGAGTGGAGGAGATGCCCCACGAGATATGAAGACATCTAACTAAGATGGAATCATTAAGTAGAGGTCTTGTTTGCCCCTTTCCACTCAGTACTCACAATGTCCCCAGAGGCGATCACAGTTTTGATTTATTTCACCAAAGTTTAGTTTTACCTGTTGTAAAATTTTATGTAAATGAAATAATGCAAATCAAACTTTTGATATTTGGCTTCTTTTAATAATACTTCTATGAAAATTCTTGTATATCTTTTATTGTGGTCATGTTTATATTTCTTGGGTAAATATCTAAGAGTATAATTGCAGGATTATATTCCAGGTGTACATGTCTGTAATGATAATTTTGTTTCCTACTTTCTAAATTGTATATATTTTGATTTTCTTTTTCTTTCCTTATTACCCAAGTTAACATTTCCAGGAAGGTGAATAGATTCCATGACTTTGGGCATGTCTTGATTCTGATTCTGAAGTTGTTGCTTTCAATATTTCACCATAATGGTATATATTTGCTGGAGATATCCTTATGCAGAATAGAGGTATTACTTTAGTTCCTACTTTAAGAATTTACATCATGAATGGATGTTAAGAATATTAGCAGAAATGGAGCATGGACTGTCAGAAATTTCCTCTTCCATAAAAGCAATGAGAAAATTGATAAAAAATTGTCAAAATCAAATTTTTCAGAAACTTGGAAGTTAACCAAAGGCTTGCAGCAGCCAAGTGAGCATTTTTCAAAATAAATGACTGAATCTTGGTAAAAACAGAGTTTTTAGCATTTTTAACTTGTCCTGGTCCCATCTCCCACTCTCCAGCTCCATGGTTACCTTAATAACAGCCCAAATTTGTAGTGAGAAGCAGCACTCTGGAAACCATGGGAGAGGGAACAGGGCTGGAGCCCTTTTAAAGCCTCATTCCCAAAGAATTATTATTTTACCTGTCTGATGGCTCCCTGGAAGATCCCACTTGCAAGGCTGTCCATATTTAACCTAACTGAGAGCATTTTCCCAAAAGAATTTGTTAAAAACAATTATAGGCAAGTGTTTAACTTTATGACTTCTTGAGGTGAAGATAACAGTTAGGCAAGCAATAGACTAATCAAATAGCTTACACAGATACACTGAGATATGAAATATCTGTAGGGGATTTGAAAAGCTCCAAAATATCTCTGGGTATCCAGAAGACCACACACATACATAGGGTTTTTTGCACACAAAAGGCTGAACTCACACTCAGGGCTGTCTGCATAAACAAAAAAGACCAAAGAAGGTCTTAAGCTCTCACCTTTCCTAACTTTGAGGCTCTGTGCAAGCGGGAAAGGAAGGATAAAACAGAGTTGTTAACTGCCTGGCTGAGTGTTAATGGTATGCCCCAACACACACACAGAGCCCTTGGCAAAGACTAGGAGACTAATTAGTTACAGACATTTAAGGGAATTTTTGTGGACCTACTACTCAGCTAAGTAAGCAGACACATCTGTGACCACACATGACAAAGTATATAGTTACAAGATAGTTCAGAAAAGTCATTAAACAAACAAAAACTACAACAAGCAAAAACAATAACAAACCCTGGGGAGGGGAAAACATCTGATTTCCAGAGTAAAATATTTCAAATGTCTGGTTTGCAACAAAAATTATGAGCCATGCCAAAAAATAAGAAAATATGAGACATACACAGAAAACAACCAATCAATAGAAACTCTTCCAAGGAAGCCCAGATGTACGTATTAGGCAAAAATTTTAAATCATTATTTTAAATGTGTTCAAAGAGCTAAGAGAAACCGTGTCTAAAGAACTAAAATAAAGTCAGAGACTTATTTCTCACCAAATAAGCAGTAATAATAAGGAGATTATAAATTATAAAAAAGAACAAAATATAAATTCTAGAGCTGAAAAATAAAATAAGTGAAAGAATCAACAATAGATATGAGTAGACAGAAGAAAGAACCAACAAACTCAAGGATAGATCTACAAAAAGTGGAAACCGAAATCAAATATAATACTAAATATAATCACCTCAAATAAAATGAAATACTTAAATCTAAATACAGCAAAACATGTATAATCTCATATGCTGAAATATACAGATGCTTTCAACCTATCCATATTGTTATATTTGAATGTTTGTTCTGCAGACAGCAAGTTTTAGGTCATAGTTTTTTTTAACCCACTCTGCCAATATCTGTCTTTTAATTGGTGTATTTAGACTAGTAATTGTTGGGGACAGCCCCGTGGCTGAGTGATTAGGTTCACAGGCTCTGCTTTGGCAGCCCAGGGTTGCCCTGGTTTGCATCCTGGCCATGAACCTAGCACTACTCATCAAGCCATGCTGGGGCAGCATCCCACATAGCTCAACAAGAAGGACTTGCAACTAGAATATACAACTATGTGCTGGGGGACCTTGGGGAGGAGAAGGAGAGGAGAAGGAGAAGAAGAAGAAAGAAGAAAAAAAGAATCAAACTTAAGGTAAAGCCCACATCCATTAAAAAAATGGCTGATATATTAGGGCTTAAATTTGCCCTATTATTATAAATTTTCTGTGTGTTTCCTCTGTTTCTTGTTCCTCCATTTCTCTTTTCATGCTGCATGTGGTTGATTGAACATTGTTAGAATTGTATTTTAATTCATTTTAATTTGGGGTATATTACTGTTTACGGTTTTACTAGTGTTTACTCTAAGTATTATAACTTACATATTAAATATCACAATTTACTAATATAGGTATTTTATCACTTCAAGTGAAGTGTGGAAATCTTACTTCTGTTTAAGTAACTTCACCCTCTTCACTTAAAGTGTAATTGTGTCAGATAATTCCTCTCTCTCTATGTTGGATACTATATCAGACAGTGTTATGATTTTTGCTTCAATCACCAAATACAATTCATGAAATTCATGAGGAGGACAGTCTAATAAATTTACCTGAATTTTACCCATTTTTTATTTTCTTTTCTGAATTTTCAGGTTTTCCTCTGTTATTTTCTTGGGGAACTTCTTTTTGCCATTCTTTAATGATAGGTCTACAGTGGACACATTCTCTTCACTTCCCCTTCTCTGGGAATGTTTTTATTTTCCCTTTCTTCTTGAAGGATAGTTTCACCAGGTTTTAGATTTGCATTGACAGTACTTTTCTTTCAGCACTTCAAATATATTGTTTCGCCTCTTTGGGGCCTCTATTTCAGATGGGCAATCCTATTATCATTCACATCAGTGTTCGTCTATAGGTTATAGATGATTGTTTTTTTCTAGCTTCCTTCAAGATTTCTTCTGTCCTTAGTGTTAAGAAGTTTGAGGGCTGGCCCCATGGCCTAGTGATTAAATTCAGTGCGTTCCACTTCGGCAGCCTGGGTTCGGTTCCCAGGAGTGGACCTACACCACTTGTTGGCAGCCATGCTGTGGTGGTGACCCACATACAAAATAGAAGAAGATTGGTTCAGATGTTAACTCAGGGCAA
The DNA here is from genome assembly GCF_041296235.1 of Equus asinus. Classification (NCBI taxonomy): domain Eukaryota; kingdom Metazoa; phylum Chordata; class Mammalia; order Perissodactyla; family Equidae; genus Equus; species Equus asinus. The sequence continues at coordinate 44,252,179 of NC_091796.1, read as the reverse complement.
ATCTTCCTCAGCCAAAAAAAAAAAAAATTGAACATAACATGTTTTGGCATGGATTTGTTGTATGTATCCTGTTGGGGTTCACTCAGTATTTTGAATCTACACATTACAACTTTCACTAAATTTGGGAAATTTTAAGTTATTATTTATTCAAATATTTATTTAGCCCTAAACTCCTTCTCTCCTTCTGTTACTCCAGTGATATAAATGTTAGTTCTTTTGTTATTGTCCTATACATCCCTGAGGGTTTGTTCATTTTTTTTTAGTTTAATTCTTTTCTGTAATTCAGATTGGGTAATTTTTATTGTTCTACCTTCAAGTTCACTGACTTTTTTCACTATCATATTTATTCTGCTCTTAAGTCCATCAATTTTTTAAAGTTTCAGTTATTATATTTTTCATTTATATGAATTCCCTTAATCTTTAAAATTTTTTGCCATTTCTTTGCTGAGATTTTCTATTTGTTCATATGTTTCAATGAGTTTGTAATTGTTTGTCAGAGCAATTTTGTAATGGCTGCTATAAAATTCTTGTCAGACAATTTCAACATTTGAAATATCTCTTTGTTGGTGTCTTTACTTTTGTTGGTATTTTACTTTTCTCATCTGAGTTATATTGTCTTTGTTCTTGGTGTGATGAGTGAATCTCTCTTGTATCCTGGACATTTTGGATATTGTGTTGTGAAAACTGAATTTTTTTTTCCAGAATATTTTAATTATAAGAAGAGAGATGTGAGAAGAATGAATCTATTCCATCTTGGCCAGTACCAGGAGTCAAGAAAACTTTTCAAAGCAAAACCATTTTTGAATTCTTGAATTAAACCTGATTTAATAATGCTATATAAATATACTTTGTGTTGCTGGATTTTATTTTATAATTTAATTTAGCTCAGGGTTTTTGCATCTATCTTCATAATCAAGATTACCTTGTTATTTTTCTTTTATTTTTACCCTTACTTAATTTTCATAACAAGGTTACCATAGCTGCATAAAATTGCCAGGAGTATATATGTCAATTCTGTGTAATATTGTGAATGAGATTAAAATGATCTACTCCTTGAATGTTTGGTAGGTCTAAATTATAAAAGCAAACAGATATATATAAAATTAGCAAACTAAATCCAGCAAGATATGAAAAGTATTATACAGCATGATCAAGTGGGATTTATCCTGAGCAAAGGATTATTTTAATATACATAGTTCAATTATTATAATATGCCATATTAAGAGAATAAAGGAAAAAATTACATGATCATAATAATTTATTCAGGAAAAGAATTCAACAAAATTCAATGCCTTTTCATGAGAACAGTACTCAACAAACTGGAAATAAAAGAAAATTTCTTCAATCTGAAAAGGAACATCTAAGCAAACCTGCAGTTAACATTGTATTTAATGATGAAATCTTTTCCCCTAAGATCAGGAACAGGACAATGATGTCAATTTTCCCCCTCCTATTTAACGTCTTTGGAGTTTCTAGCCGGGGGAATTAGGCAAGAAAATTAAATAAAAGGCATCCAGATTAGAAAGGAAGAAGCACGGTTTCTTTATTTGCTGAGGATGTTAACCTGTATGTAGAAGATCCTAAGTAATCTACTAAAAAAAAAAAAACTATGAGAACTGATAAATAATTTCAGCAAAGTTGCAGAATATAAGATTAATATATAAAAATCAATTGTATCTCTGTGCACTAGTAATGAGCAATCTGAGAAGGAAATTAACAAACAAATATGAAAATTGTATTTAAAATAGCACCAAAAGAATATAAAAGAATAAACTTTTTAAAAGTGTAAGAGTATTACACTAAAAATTACAAAAGATTGTTGAAAGAAATGAAAATAAAATGTAAATAAACGAAAGGTATCTCATGTTCATGGATCAAAACCTTTATATTGTTAAGATGGAAACACTTCCCAAATTAATATATAGATTGAATATAATTCCTACCAAAATCCAATCTGATTATTTAGGAGAAATTGACAAGCTGATTCTAAATTTCATATAGCAATGCAAGGGCTGTGGTTTAGCCAAAAACAATCCTAAAAAGAGGAATACATTTGGAAGACTCAATATTTTCAATTTCAAAACTTACTACAAAGCTACAGTAATCAGGATATGTGATACTTGCATAAATATAGACATAAAGTTCAGTGGAATACAAAAAGAGTCTAGAATTTAGCTCTTACACTTATGGTCAATTGATTTTTTTTTTTTTTGAGGAAGATTAGTCCTGAGCTAACTGCTGCCAATCCTCCTCTTTTCGCTGAGGAAGACTGGCCCTGAGCTAACACCCATGCCCATCTTCCTCTACTTTATATGTGGGACGCCTACCACAGCATGGTGTGCCAAGTGGTCCCATGTCCCCACCTGGGATCCAAACTGGCGAACCCCAGGCCACCGAGAAGCGGAACGTGAGCCATTAACCGCTGTACCACCTGGACGGCCCTGATCAATTGACTTTTAACAAGTGTCACAAGAAAATTTAAAGAGGGAAGAACACTCTTTTTAACAAACAGTACTGGTACTAATGGATATCCATGTGCAACAGAATGATGTTTAAACTCTACCTCATTATATACACAAAAAATTGGTTCAACATGGATCATAGATCTAAAGTCTACGCCACTGCCCTCCTCCATGAAAGATAAGCAAATGACTAAGAAGCACATGAAAAGATCCTCGATATCATTATTCACTGTGAATATACCAAAAAATTTAAATTGTACACTTTATATGAGTGAACTTTATGGTATGTGAATTATGTCTCAATAAAGTGATAAAACAAAATAGGATTAGTAATTAAAGATAGATTGTTAAATATCAATTCAATTTCTTAAATGAGTTTAGGATGATAAAGGATTTTTGGAATATATTTTCTTGATTTTTGCCTATTCTTTTACTCTTAACCAAATTATTTTATTCATTCTTTTCAAATGCCAAATTTTAGTCTTGTTAACCCTCTCTTTCATATCTTTTGTTTATATTTCACTTATGTGTTTTTAAAAGTATTTTCCTTTCTTTGGTTTTTATTCAGTTGTTTTTCTTATATCTTAACTGGGATGTTTATTTCATTAATTTCCAGCCTTCCTTCTTTTCTAATATAAGCTCTAGTGACTTTATTTTCCCTGTAAGGCTATAAAATTGCTACTTTTCACAACATTGGATATGTAGCATATTCATTATCATTTAGTTCTAATTATTTTTATTTCTCTATGGAGTTTTTCATTCTTTCAGGAGTTACTAAATGAGTGAGATTTTACATTTCGAAATGTATGTTTTTGATAGTTTCATTATTTAGGTTTAAGTCTAATTGCATTTTAGACAGAGAGTATGATTGATATGATAGCAAACCTTTGGGATTAGCTAATTTCCCAGTATATGGCCAAGATTTTGTAGTGTTTAATGTTTACTTAAGGTGGATGCATTTTTTATTATTGTTGGGTGTAGCTTTATATAAATATCATTAGACCAAAATTATTGTATTATTTAGTTTTTATATGTTCTTTAAAAGTGTGGGCTTGATCAATGACAGTTATCTTCAAATATCTGCGAGACTTGAAGTGTCAATTTCTCCATTTGATTTTGTCAATTTTTTGCTTTATATATTTCAAGGCTATGAGAATACCCCTGTGACCATCTTCATGGGCATATAACCTGTGCAGTCTCACAGGGCCCCAAGCTTAGAAGGACTTGTGCTTGGTTTAATGCTGCACTGCTGCCATCTTAAAATTCTTAAAAAAATTTTGACCCAAAATGCCCAACATTTTCATTTTGCACTGGACTCTGAAAATTATGTTTCTGGCCCTCTACTCATCTTTATATGGATTTTGGTTCTGTTAAATTTTCGCTTTCTATATTTTAAAGCTATATATATACACATTAGAGTGGTTATGTCTTTGTGCAGAACAGGAATTTTTATCAATAATACTCTTTATCTCCAATAATACCTTTAGTCTTAAAGTCTATTTTACCTGGCACATGGCATATATTGGCCATTTTGCTTCTTCTTGCTACCTCTTTATTTAATCCTCCTCCTTTTAATTTTCATTTGTCCTTAATTTTTAGGTATTTTTATAAGTAGCACGGTCTACATTTTGCTGTAATTTTAATCCCGCCTGTGAAACTCTGACTGATGAGTTCGGTTATTCTACATTAATTGCAATTAGTAATATATTTTGAATTGTCTTGACACTCTTATCCCTTTTTTTTTTTAAATATTTATGTGTGACACCTTAACTTTTTTTTTTTTTAAAGATTTTATTTTTTTTTCCTTTTTCTCCCCAAAGTCCCCCCGGTACATAGTTGTATATTCTTCGTTGTGGGTCCTTCTAGTTGTGGCATGTGGGACGCCGCCTCAGCGTGGTTTGATGAGTGGTGTCATGTCCGCGCCCAGGATTCGAACCAACGAAACACTGGGCCGCCTGCAGCGGAGCGCGCGAACTTAACCACTCGGCCACGGGGCCAGCCCCCACTCTTATCCCTTTTTGTAATTTGTTGCCTGTGCTTCTCTACTTATTTTCTGCGTAATTTCATACAAATGGAATATTTTTAGTTTAGTTTTACTCCTTTGTACATGTTAAATACTCTATATTCTTTTATTGGTTATCCTTTAATTTTTAACATGCATGACTGTCTTCAACTATGACAAAATCTAAACTGTTACTTTCTTCTCAAAGAGTGCAGGGAATTTAGAGCATCATAATTCTAATCACCTTGAACCATCGCACTTTCTCTTGCAATCCAGGGTTTTGGTTCTCTCTCAACTCCCACCTAACCTAGTTTTGTGTCATTAGTGTTGTTTCACAGAACGTTCTTTAGGCTCACAAATCTGTTTACCACTTTTCTTCCTTAGTAGTGGTTGTATCTGAGACTTTCTTTAGTGGTTATTTTTTTAATCTTTCCGAAGTAGAATTTTAAAAGTATCTTTATTATAAATGCAGTTTTTCTGTGTTTGAAATGTCTTTACTTCATCTTTAATCTTGAAAGACATTTTAACAGTATATGCAATTTTAGATTGAAATTTATTTTGTCCCAACAAATTATTTCCCTGTCTTCTGGCTTTGGTTATTTCATTCAAAACCCCACTGTCTGCTTAATTATTGTTATTTGTACATCTTCTTAAAAGCTTCTTTGTCATCTGAGGTCTGTAGTTTCACTAAGATAGACTTCCCTTCTTTTCTTCCTTCCTTCCTCTCTCTCTCTCTCTCATTTTCCCTTTTTCTTTTTCTCCAGCTTATCTGCATATTTAATAACATCCTCCAATATTTCTAGTGGAGATGATTTCATATTTAAAGAACAAGGTTAGAAGGAGTCTGAAGTATTAAGATGCATGTTGCAGTTTAATGTCTAAATACCATGAAGCAAGAATTTTGTTTTGTTCGCTCAGAATCTTAAGTGCCTAGCACATTTTGCAGGCACATAATGTATACTCAGCAATTATGTGTTAAAAATACAAAAATATATGGTGGATAGCATGGACTGCATGGAGTATAGAGTACTAGGGAATAAAGGACAATGATTAACTTGAGGTCCTGATAGGGAAGGCTATGATAATGAATAAAATTCATGCTAAGTTGTTTGAAAATTATACTGTAGACAATAAATAACTTTCAAGGTTACTTTTTGAACAAGGGAAGGATCATCATGTCATGACTAATGCTGATATTCTAATAGTTTGTCTCTGAAGACATTCTAAGGGCAGATTGTCCAATTCTTTGTTGTTATTTTTCTCAGTGCTTAATATGGATTCCTGGTTTACAGAAGATATTCAATTATTTGAACAATAAATGAGCGAATAAATTCAGTTACTGCTTGTGATCTTGCAACTAACTCAACATTCAGAATTCTACTGCTGTTGGATCTTCTAAAGACATCCAGACCTGTGGTCCTTCCTTTTCTTCAATCTATTTGCTCCTTCTTGGTCATTAACTTTCCCTACAGCTCCTGGATTTCCTGTTTGGTCTTCCAAGACTCTCTCACCCAAGTTCTACGTTCCTTAAATACTTACATTTCTGGTTCATTTTCCCAGTAACACCTATAGAGAAGGAAGCATAACTTATTTTTAATTGTATCTACAATTGCTGCAACAAAGCTAGCATGTAGTGGCAATTTAAAAAATGTTTTTTAAATTAATGGTGATTGTTATTGATCAAATTCTTGAAATTTCTCCACATTTTCAGACCTCTACTTTCTCCATGTTCTTCCATGTTTGTGATCATCCTTCTCAACTTTTTTCACTGGCACTATCTCTTCAGTGTGCCCCATAAATTTTAGTGTTCCCTATGATTCTATTCTTGGTTCTCTTATTTTTTATTCTTCTTCCCCTCATGGAATAAGTATCATTCCCATACATTTATTTATTATCCATATTCTTTACAATATATCCACTTCTATCTTTTTTTTCCTACTGAAATATAAACATTTATTTAAGTTCCCAGCTTTCTAGCTCCTGAGTGAAACGATTCTGCGGTGTGTTCCACACAGTCTGTCAAGAGTTCCGAAGAGAACTTGAGCCCCAGGTGTTCATAGTAGTCACCACATGCTTTCTAAGCTTTCTTTTCTTCCCTGTCCTGTGTCTCCATTCCTTCACAGTGTCCCCTGGGATCATCTCCCAAATAAACTACTTTCCTCCAAAGCCTTATCTCAAAGTCCGTTTTTGGGGAAACCAAATTTGAGATAAACACACAACACGTGTTTATTGAATGAATGGATCAATAGAAAAATGAAGAAGTCCAAATGTTTGTTAAATTGAGTTGCCAACTCTTGACAGTGTGACGTTAAAGTAACTTACTGGTTTCTTCACTCATGATTGTACCCCGTATAATCACAGTGAATGCACTGTTCTTTGAACATGTAATGTCCTTTCAGGATTTGGATTTTGTACATTTACATCCCTTCTCTTTTGCTTCCTAGAAAATGCATTGTGTCTTAAAACCTGGCTTAAATGCCATATGCAATGCTTACCTAGTTCTTAATCCATGGTAGATGTTTAATAAATCCTTTTTGAAAGATAGAAGAGCCTTTCCACTGAAAACTTTCTTCAGCTTCTCTAAGGACCGCCATGTCAAATGGGGACAACTTGAGTAACGCATATATTCTGAGGCCAGCTGAACCAAAATATACGGCACTTTCATAGGAAAAATCAGAATTGAGACTGCAAAAGTATTTTGAGATGACTTTAAATATGAAGCATTATTTCATGTTTAGCAAAATATTTCCAATATAGATAATCTTGAAGAAATGTGCCCCTCTATTTTCCCACCAGATAATTTCTGTTGATTAAAAAATAATGCAAGTAAAAGTTGAAAATATTGAACCAATATATGAAAGTACAAAATGAAAAATGATAATTTCTTTATTCCATCTGTCCCCTTCATCTTGCCTAGTCTTCCTACCCAAAGATAACTACCATTAGGAATTTCTTAGTCACTTTCCATTATAAAATAAATGTGTATCCCTACATATATGCATCTGTTCGTATATTTTTTATGTTTTCTCCCCAAAATATTACACCATATCTATATTCCTACATTTGCTTTCACCTTAGAGTTAAAATATCAGATAACTTTCCATAGCCATACATACAGCTTTACCTCATTATTTTTCATGGCTGCTTATTATTTTAATATTTATTTTAAAAGCCTCTTATTGATGGAAGTTATTCCATGTTTTAATGCTATTACAAAAAGTGTTGCAATAAACATCTTTATACAGACATCCTGAAAAACTTTTGCCTGTATATGCTTGGATAAATTCCTTGAGATAGAATATGTAGGTCAACGGGTGTGTGCATTTTAAAAAATTTGACTAGCAGAGGTAAGCAAAGACAATCCTTCATTTTGTACTTAAGCTGAATAGTGGTTTGGAGGCACTTTGTACAGCTCTGCCAATTTTTCTCACAGCTCTCTGATAATTTTCTCTAAATAAAATACTGTCCAAATGGATGGGCATGCTGTTTGTTTTTTCCAGCGGATCTCATCTATGCCATAAAACACTTCACTATGCTCACTGTGAATATGCTTTCATTGTTTAAAATTAGATCCCCACTAGCTTAATGATAATTTACTGCTTTGGTAACCTTCATTTACCTCTCCACCAGAAGCATGAGCCAAAAGATTTTAGAGTGGGATGTTTCATACCCATATGCAGCCAGTCAATGTTAGAAATGACTACATATGAGACTGACAGATTTGTTTAAGTAAGTAAATATAATGTCTACAGAAAGTTGAAAGGAAATGATTTTAAGATAATTTTGATCCTGTTTCCTTTTTACGGACCTGCTATCAATTTGATATTGAATCTCTCAATCTCTTAAAAATCAATTTTTAAGTCATTTTATTTTATATTGTCACGTGCAGTATATAAGAATTAGATTGATATTTTTGTTTTTTTATTGAAGTAACATTGTTTTATATGTAAATTATAAATTATATGAATTTCAGGTGTACATAATTATATTTTGACTTCTGTATAGACTGTATCATGTTCACAATGAAAAGTCTAGTTTCCATATGCCCCTTTACCCCTTTCGCCCTCCCCACCTCCCTGCCCTTTAGTAACTACGATCTGTTCTCTGTATCTATGTGTTTGTTGTTGCTGTTTTATCTTCTACATATGAACAAAATCATTTGGCTTTCCCCATCTGCTTTATTTTACTTAGCCTAATGCCCTCAAGGTCCATCCATGTTGTTGCAAATGGCAAGATTTCATCTGTTTTTACGACCAAGTAGTATTTATTATTCTGTTGTGTGTGTGTATATATACATAAATGTATATATATATATATATATACCACAACTTCCTTATCCATTCATTCATCAATGGGCAGTTAGTTCTAATTATTTAATGTTTGCCTGTTTTATAATTCCCTGATGTTTTCCAAAATGATGATAGTATTAGAAAAGAAGCCAAAAGCCCTAAACATATTTTTTACTACATACATGTAAACATTATATGTAATTTCCTAGGCAATAAAACTTCTATCATAGCAGCAAAAAGATTTAATCATATTTCTTGAACTTTTTTCTTTATCTTTTCTTTCATGTTATGTACTACAATCCTGGGAAAGCACAGATAATCCTAAGAAATATTAGCTTGTTCATAACGTCCCATGTGTCCTCTTTCAAAAAAAGAAAAAACCCTCAAGATAGTTCTTACGATTAACTTGGTTTATTGTGGGAGGGAGAAGGAAGCAGAATTTTTAGAATTTCTTTTGAAATCCTCCTAATTGTATATTCAGGCAGCCTATATTTTAGTTTTCTGCTCTCATATAACAATTCTATCCACTCAAGTAGCTTAAAATAACAACCACTTTCCTATCTCTTCTGATTCTGTGGGTTGACTGAGCTCAGCTGGATGGTTCTTCTGCTCCAAATGGTCTGGAGTATCAACTGTGTTAGAAGGTCAGAGACGGCTCTTCACATGGTTTGCTGTTGGTGCTGAGTGCTCCGTGGGATTAGTCAGGATCACTTCGGTTCTCCTCCTCTTGGAATTTCCCTGTGACTTGGGTTTCTTGCAGTTTCTGTTTGGGTTCCAAAAAGCAGAAAATGCAGCCTTCCCATTCTCTTAAGGCTCAGGGTTGGACGTCCCAAAACACCACTTCCACTGCATTCTAGTTGCCAGAGCAAATTTTGAGGCCAGCCCAACATCAAAGGGAGGGGACACAACCTGTACCACTTGATGCCAGGAGTGGCATGCATATAGAGGATGGGTAAGAATTGTTGGGAGCTAGTAGTGGAAATTAGTTGCAAACTTCCTAAGGATTTTAGAACCTATTGGCCTGTATGATGAAACAAAATGATTTCAAGAGAAAATCAAAATAAGTAGAAATATGTTTGGAAGAACATAGCTCCATAGAGTACCTATCTCCAGAAGTGTTCTTTTTGGAAGGCTGAAGAAAATGTTTTTTAGTCCTAACCTATTATTTTAGTAAGTTTGGATTGCCATAACAAAAATACCGTGGACTGGGTGGCTTAAACAACAAACATCTATACCTCACAGTTCCGGAGACTGTGACGTACAAAATCAAGGCTCTGGTAGATTTGGTGTCTGATGAGAGCTTGTTTCCTGCTTCATAGATACCCATCTTCTTGCTGTGTCCCTAAAAGGTGGAAGGGGCAAAGGAGCAATCTGAGGTCTCTTTTATAGGGGCACTAATTCCATTTATAAAGACTCCACTCTCATGATGTAAATACCTCCTAAAGACCTCACTTCCAAATACTGTCACATTGAGTATTAGGTTTCAACATACAAACTTTGAAGGGAAATAAACTTTTAGTCTATAAGCACCTATTCGTTATTTTATAACTTTTCTGAGAAAAAAATTTTTTGAGCTTTAATTTGTTAAAATTCTATTATTTCAAGGTTTTTGATTCTAGAGAATTACATAAATTTTTCTGCTTTATTTTGCCAGGTAAATTAAGTAAATAATTTGGGGATTGGATTTCAAACTTCTAGTTTATTAATTTAAACATATTAAGAAAACCAGAGATTGAATTTAGCTAAAATGAGTATTTAGTTAAGGACTTATAATAAATTGTCAATAGCAAAATAAATTATTCATTAGTGAGTAGTTTCAGGACAAAAGAGATCACAAAATCTACTAGAAAGTGTTTACCATTTTGTTTTACCTTCATTTCAAATGGGAGGATATTTGTCTAAGATTTTAAATATACCCCTAGGAGGGCATATTTACCTTCCAAATTGAGAAAGCATAGACTTCATTTAGGAATTACTTGGCTTTCAGGTTACTTCTAAGTAGGTTAAAAAATGGAGGAAGCACTAGTATGAAGACAGAGATTAGATCAGACTTACACAAATCTAGAGTAAGTATTTGGCTAATTGGAGTTCTGTGAAAGGGGCCAGGACCTGTTTTAGAAGCCAGAAAAAAAGAGCAAACTGACTCGATGTAAGCAATAAGTGGAAATAAGAAAGATCAGAGTGAAAGTCAATGAAACAGGAAAAACAATAGAGAAAATTAATGAAAATAAAAGCTAGGATTTTAAGGTCAATAAAATTGATAAACTGCTAGCCAGACTCATTAGGAAGAAAGGAGGGAACAGAAAAACTACCAGTATCAAGAATGAGAGAAATACACACAGATCCTTTAGAAAATACTATTAGCCATAGCATCCTAAGCTGACAGGCTCAAAAATAGCATAAAACAATGTTTTTGAAGCTTGAAGTAAAGACTAAAATCTTACCTGCTTTCTAGTGATTTATATTTAGCCAGTGATGTGTGTAGGCTACAGATTTACTAATTATGTCTTACGTCTTGCCTATGCTCCATATAAAGTGACTCAGAGTTCGTATTCTTGGGTTATATTTTTAATGCATTAAAAGTAAATCATATTTATAGACTTTAAAAATGTCTGCACATACTCCATTAAAATATCTATTATTTGAGGTCATAATTTCTCTTTATAAATATGTGCATTTTATTTAGTTATAGGAATGATTGGAAAACAATGTAAAATAAAAAAAAGAATGAAAGAGATGATATTACCACAGATAATACAGATACTAAAATTATAATGAAGACTTCCAGTTTCTGGTCCATCATATAAGGAACCTGGAAGTCATACTTGATCCTAACAATAGGCATAAAGCTCAACAAATTGAAAAATCAACAACTCACCTAAGATATATGAGAGAAATTAAGTCACAAGGCCAAGCTCTGCCCCCAAAATTGGAGACTCAGAGAATCACAACTGACTGGAGGAGAAACTCACAAGCAGAAAATGCCCCAGGAATCAGCGCTGAGGTAGGAAAACCTAAAGTGTAACTGATGACTTGCTGGAGGCTCAGAGTGGAGAACTCTGAGGGTTAAACATTCTAGGGGACCCAGTCACAGGGAGACACCCATCTTTTGTAAGTTTTACTTCCAGGAGTTCTACCAGATCCTCACAGTGAATATCGGAGAAAAATCCCCTTATGCCTCCAGCAGGGGGAGAGGAAAAAGATCCATTTTGAAATGCGACAGAGCATTCTGTTCTTAACAAACACTGCCTTCAGGAGAAACTATTTTACCAGAGCTTAGCTTACTGGAGTTTTATTAGAGCCTGACTTACCAGGGGGAGCGAAATATACAAGTTCAACTCCCTCCAGCCATTCAGTCTTATCTAAAGGGGAAAGAAACCCCCTGAGAAGCACCAGTGAAGTTCACAGTCCAGGGACACAGGCTCACCAAAACACTGAGATCCAATCATAAGACTGTGGACATCCTCCCATATCTTACCACTAAAGACCTATTTACAGCAATTCTTTTTACCTAGTACATCATGCCACATTCCAACAAAAGATTACAAGGCATATTAAAAAACATAAAACATATTTTGAAGAGACTCAACAAGCATCAGAAGCAGAGTCAGATATGGCAAAAATGTTGAAATTGTCAGACCAGGAATTTAAAAACACTATACTTAATGTACAAAGGGTTATAATAGAAAAAGTAGACAACATGCAAGAACACATGGATGATGTAAGCAGAGAGATGGAAACTCAAAGAATCAAAAAGAAAAGGAAGAGATCAAAAGCACTACAACAGAAATGAAGAATGCTTTTGATGGACTCATTGGAAGACTGGACATGGCTAAGGAAAGAATATTTGAGCTTGAATATATGACAATAGAAACTTCCAGAACTGATAAGTAAAGAGAAAAAGACTGAAAAAAAGAAGAACAGAATTTCCGAGAACTATATGACAACTATAAAAGGAATAATATATACATAATGGGAAACCAGAAAGAGAAGAAAGAGAAAAAAGAACATAAATAATGTTTGAAAAAATAGTGATTAAGAATTTCCCCATATTTATGTCAGATACTGAACTACAAATTCAGCAAGCTTAGAGAATATCAAACAGGATAAATGTAAACAAAAACCATTCCTGGTTATATCATATTCAAACTGTGTAAAACCAAAGTTAAAGAAAAAAATCTTGAAAGAAGCCTGAGGAAAAAAAAAACCCAACATATCTTATCCATAGAGGAACAAAGATAAGAATTATATTCAACATCACCTCAGAAACCATGCAATCAAGAAGAGAGTGGAATAAAATATTTAAACTGTTGAGAGAACAAACCCACTGACTTAGAATTCTGTATCCTACTAAAATATCCTTCAAAAGTCAAGGAAAAATAAAGACTTTCTCAGACAAACCAAAATTGAGGGAATTTGTTGCCAGGAGGCCTGCCTTGCAAGAAGAGTTAAAAGTTCTTCATAGAGAAAAAAAATTATATAGGCCAGAAATTTCAATCTGCATAAAGAAAGGAGGAGCATTGGAGAATGAATCATTGAAGCCTCAGAGGGGCTTTCTGGACAACTGTTCAGACTTGGAGTGAAATGTGGAATGGTAAGCTTCATAAGCCCAGCCAGGTAGTCCATTTTGGTAGTACCCACTCCTTCCCAGTGGTTCTTTAGTATTTCCAGAAATCATCTTAAGTGGTTCTGTGGGAAAAAGAGGATGCTTGGGAAACTCCAGGTGGAGAGTTTCGCTGCAGGAGCCTCCTTGCCAACTGTGTCCACAGGATCTCATAGGAAGCAGGGTGGCCAGTCTGAGCCTACAAAGAGCCACCGTGCCCTCTTGACAATTCTGTTGAAAGTCCTGCTGGAGAATCAATCACTGATTCATTAACTGAGCACCAAAGGAAGCAGTTGGGTGGTGAGTAGGAGCCATGTTTTATGAAATGGGTATTTTAAACACTGATTCATCTTCAGAGTAACAAGATGTTCTCACCAATATTGGGGCATATGCTTTATGGGGTGGAATGGAGAAGGATGTAGTCTGAAAAAAGCCCAGTGTTTAATTTCTTATATACTTTTGAAAAGTATTGAATCTATGTGAATTATATACTACACCTGCATGCATATGTAACCGATGTTAAGAAATATTTTTCTCAAAGAAAGGATCAAATTTTTAAGAATATCTTTCCCTGTAAGTAAGCTTGGTAGTAATTTTAACACATAAATAGTAGCAAAAGCCTATTATTTTAGTTTTCCAGGGAGTACTGCATAAAATGTGCTTTGGCTTTTGTAAATAAAAGATTTGATGAATTAAAAAAATAAAAAGATAAAAATGTATGTTATTAATAACTTTATGCCAGTGAATTTGAAAATTTACAAGAAATGAACAAATATCATGAAAGACACAGTTAACAAATCTCTCTCCAGAAGAAATAGATAACCTAAATAACCTTATCTCTATTAAAGAAATTGAATTTATAATTGAAAACCTTCCTAAAAAGTAAAGTCCATGTCCAAATGCCATTATTGGTGAATTCTACAAAACACTTAAGGAGAAAATAATACTGATACTACAGAAACTTTTCCAGAAAATGGAAAAGAGAATAATTTCCAACTCATTCTATAAAGCCAGCACTACTTTGACACAAAACCAGACAAAGACATTACAAATTCAGGTCAATATCCCTTATAAACACTTATGCAAAAATTCTAAAGAAACTTCAAGTTGAATAAGTAGGGTTTACCTTAGGAACTCAAAGTTGGTTTAACATTTACAAATCAATGTAATTCATTAATTAAAGTAAAAAGCATATGATCATTTCAATAAATACAGGAAAACATTTGACTAAATCCAGCATGATAAAAACTGATAAAAACTATCAGCAAACTAGGTACCAAAAGATTTTAGAGTTGGATATTTGATGTGATATGTAGCCAGTCTAGCTCAGAAATGATTTACATATGAGACTGATAGAATTGTTTAAGTGAGTAAATACAGTATCTTCAACCTGATAAAGGGCATCTATGAAAAACTTGCAACCAACATCATATTTACTAGTGAAAGAATTAAAATTTTACCCTTAAGATCATAAATAAAACAAAGATGTCCACTCTCACCAGTTCTATGCAATATTATTTTGGAGCCGGTGAAGCAAAGAAATAAAAGGCATCCAGATTTTCAAGGAAAAAGTAAAACTGACAGTATTCACAGATGGATATCACTTATGCGGAAAAGTTGATGGAATCTACAGGAAAGCTACTAGATCTAATAAATGAGTTTAGAAGCATACTAAAATAAGCAGTTGCATTTCTCCACACTAGCAAGGGACAATTAGAAACTGGAATTTTAGAAAATAATAACATTTATAATAGCATTAAATAATATAAGTGCTTAGGGAAAATCTGACAAAAGATTTGTACATGCTGTACAGTGAAAACTACAAAACAACACTGAGAGATATTAAAGTGGACTTGTGTAAATGGAGGGGTATATCATATTTACGGATTGAAGGCTCAATATTGTTAAAATGTTAGTTCTCTCTAAATGGATCCATAGACTCAAAAAAATCTCAATTTAAAATTTGGTAGGGGTTTTTGTTGGTGGGGGCGTAGGTAACAAATTAAAAAACTGATTCTAAACTTCATATGTGAAGGTAAAGGACCTAGAATAATCAAAACACCTTTGAAAAGATAAAGTTGAGGGACCGACACCACCTGAGTCAAGATTTATTGTAAAGTCATTATGACACTGTGGCATTGGCATTAAGACAGACAAATAGGTCAGTGGAAAAGAATACACCCAACATGATATACAGACAAATTATTATATAAAAAATGCAAAGTCAATTCAGTGGAGAAGAGTTAGTTTTTCAATAAATGGTGCTGGAAAAATTAAATATCCATGTGCAAAAAAATGATATTTGATCTATCATGCACAATATAAAAATTTGCTCAAAATGGATCATAAAGCTAAATGTAAAATCTAAAACATTAAAACTTCAAAAAGAAAAAAAAGGAGAAAGTTTTTTTGACTTTAAGTTAGACAAAGATTTCCTATATGATACTAATAGCACAATCCATAAAAGAAAAAAATGATAAATTGGACTTCACCCAAAAGAAATGCTGTTGTTTTTTGAAATCACTGATAAGAGGCTGAAAAGACAAGCACCAAATTTGGAGAAAATATTTAACAAAACATATAACTGATAAATGACCTGTATCTGTAATATGTACAGAAATTTCAACTCAATAATAAGAAAGCAATTAAAAATGAGCAAAAGATTTGAACAAACACTTCAAAGGAGATATACGAATAGCAAATAAGCACATGAAAACTTGCCCAACATCATTAGTTAGTCATTAGAATAAATACAAGTTAAAACCACAATGAGATATCATTATATATCTATTAGAATAAAATCTACATGACTGCTTTTGGACTAAATGCAATGTCAGAAATTTTGAATCAGTCCACTGGTATGGTCTTAAAGTTGTCTAAGGGATGTCAGCTTGTAAGCTTTTACTCAAGAACCTATTTTTTTAAACATCAATAATTTATATATAATCCTTTCCACAAGCTTGAGACACAATTCTGGCCTATAGCTTTTAGCAAATCCTTCAGACAAATATCAGAGGAAAGTAAGTATATTTTATAATAAGACTGAAAACCCAGTTAATTTATTACAGTAACCACTAACACTAAAATTGAGGAGAATAAAATCTCTATTGGGGTACAATATATAATTATTTTATAATAGTTTGACCAATACATCTCTCGAGGGTAAGAACTGTTAAAACAAGGACATTGGCAAATCTCCAAAAATCTCCAAGGCCTTTCCATGAAATGTATAAACTTAATCTAGGGAAGTGTGAATGTGCTTTGACAGTACTATGGAGTTAATTAAGAAATGTGGAGGGGCCAGCCGCATGGTGTAGTGGTTAAGTTTGGGTGCTCCGCTTTGGCAGCCCAGGGTTTCTGGGTTCTGATACCCTTACACACTGCTCATCAGGCCATGCTGTGACAGCATCCTACATATAAAATAGAGGAACATTGGCATGGATGTTAGCTCAGGGACAATCTTCCCCAAGCAAAAAAAAAAAAAAAAAGGAAAACAGAAAAAAATGTGGAGAAAAAATTCTTAATTATTTCTAGCATCACCCCTTTTAAAACAAATCATTGGGATGTTTTCCGTGGTTGCTATGGGAAATCCTCAAAATAGTTTGAGGTGTGAAAGGTATCCTAAATTTTACTTTCTCTTTTTCTGTGATCCAATCTTGGAAAGGCAAAATCTAAGGAGATGTTGGAGTTGACTTGATCATTTGATTAAGTCAAGTTCACAAATGCTGGAGAAACAATACTTAGTTAATGATTAAAGTGCAGTAAATTACAAAATTAAACACAGAAGAAGAAAACACAATTGTAAGGAGTTTGAGATTATATATAAGTAAAGAACTACTTGTTTTTAATTAACTAAATACAAGATAAAATCAACAAGAAGCAGTAAAGATTATTCTGGTGAAATGTGGGATCTCTGCTCCCTGAGCCAAATCTCATCAAAGGGTCAAAAAATAACCTTTAACTATTCCTCATTAAGAACTCTAAAATCAGTTTATTCTTTTAACAAAGAAAAAGCCAAATTCTAGTTTTGCATGACTACATTATTTGGCATTCTAGGTTTATGAATTTGTCTTAAAAATTATCTTGTAACTGAGCCCTTAATATGGAGACAATTTTACTGAATTTTTAATATCTTTCATAGCTTCTTTTCAGATTCAGTGAATACAAACTAAGACACATGGAATTCCCTTTCCTCAAACATTCTAAAGTTTGGTGAAATTCCTAAATATTCCTAAAGTTTTGTCTTTCATTATGTTTTTTCATATAGTGGAACAAACTCACAATTTGCTGTAGTAAAAACTACTTTTTTCCCCTTGAGAAACAAAACGTTGTCTCAGTATCTTGTATACACAGTTGTATTACTCACTCACTGTAGTGCCTAGTGTAGTCACACCCACGCATGTTAGTTATAACTTGTAACCAAAGTAATAATTTCTGTTTCATAGACAAAACTGGGAGACAGATCATGAAGAAGTTTCATATACAAACATTATTGCACATTAGCAAAACTCATGATACTCATATCATGACTTTCTACAAGTGACCACATTCTTTTACACCTTCTTAAAATGTCAAAAATGAATATTTTCATCAACATGACCCAAAGATATAGGCACTCTAATAGCATGTAAGCATTATAAGTATGAGAGGTGTTATAGACATTAGAAGAATGCTTAGTCATCGTTTCATTGCTCTTATTTAGAAATTTTCCAAATATCCAGGGTTTATTCATATTTAACTCAATTTAATATTAGCTCAAGTTTTTGTTTCCTAAGGATCTTGAAAATTTAAGTAGACACAAAACATATTCCTGTAAAAACATTCCTCAGAAATGTGATTCAATTTAATTGAACACGAATTTACATTTTCATGGTCTTGAACATTGTGTAGAATTAATGTTATCTTCCTTAATCCATAAGCTAATAGAAGGAATTTAGGAAGCATAGGTTAACCAGTTTCTTCATGAGAAAACAACACCAAAATTTTATTAAAAATAAAATGTATGTTTATATTATATTTAACATTGGCAACTCAGACAAAATATATACAGCTGCTTCTTTTTCTTTCTTTAACCATAATTATTATATGAGTATGATTTGTCCAAAGATGAGTCCTAATTGTGTGAACTTGGACACAAAGTATTTCTGAGACAGCAGTTTCTAAAAGATGGATTTCTTTTTACTTAAAAGTCTAGCATAGCAAGTAAGGAACTTGCAAGTTGCTACTCCATCCTACAACAACAAGAAAAAACTGAAAAGTCAACAACTCTTCTTGGATTCATAAGAGGAGGAGAACACAGGACAAACTGCTACACCCAAGATTGGAGGGAGGGAAAAAAATGAACTCAAAGTGGATTATAAACCTAAATATAAAATGCATAACCATAAAACTCCTAGAATATAACATAGGAGGAAACCTAGATGACCATGGGTATGCTGATGCCTTTTTCAGATACACCAATGATGCAATCTATGAAAGAAATAATCAATAAACTGTCCTTCATTAAAATTAAAAACTTCTGCTCAGCAAAAAACAACGTCAAGAGAATGAGAAGACAAGCCACAGGCAGTAAAATATTTGTAAAAGACACATCTGATAAAGGACTGGTATCCAAAATATACAAAGAACTCTTAAAACTAAAAAATATGTAAACAAACAGCTCTATTAAAAATGGGCCAAAAACCTTAATAGACACCTCACCTAAAAGGACATACAGATGGCAAATAAGCATATGCAAAGATGCTTCGCATCATATATCATCAGGGAAATACAAATTTAAATAACAATGGGATACCGGTACACATCTATTAAAATGGGAAAAACCCAAAACACTGACATCAAATGCTGACAAGGATGTGGAGCAACAGGAACTGTCATTCATTGCTGATGGGAATGCCAAATGGTACAGCCACTTTGGAAGATAGTTGGCTGCTTCTTACAAAACCAAAAATACTCTTACCATAATACCCAGCAATCATGCTCCTTGATATTTACCCATGGAGTTGAAAACTCCAGTCCACAAAAAATCCTCACACAGATGTTTATAGCAGCTTTATTCATAATTACCAAAATTTGGAAGCAACCAAGATCTTCTTTAGTAGGTGAATGGATAAATATATGTGGTACATTTAGACAATGCAATATTATTCAGTGCTGAAAAGAAGTGAGTTATCAAGCAATGAAAAGACATGGAGGAATCTTCAATGCATATAAACAAGTGAAAGAAGCCAGTCTGAAAAGGCAACGTATTGTATGATTGCAACTATATGACATTCTGGAAAAGAAAAAACTATGGAGACAATAAAAAGATCAGTGATTGCTAGAGGATAGAGGAGAGGGATGAACAGATGGAGCAAAGAAAATTTATAGAGCAGTGAAAAATAGTTTATATGTTATAATAATGGATATATGTCATTATACATTTGTTCAAACCCATAGAATGGACAACACCAAGAATGAATCCTAATGTAAACTACAGACTTTGGGTGACGTGTCAATGTTGGTTCATCCTTGGTGAAAGTCTACCATTCTGATGATTGATATTGATAATGGGAGAGGCTATGTATGTGTGGGAGGAAGAGGTGTATAGGAAATCTCTGTACATCCCTATTAATTTTATTGTAAACCTAAAACTGCTCCAAGTAATAAAGCCTTAAAAACAAAAGAAAAAAGTCTAGGATGCTTGAAGTAATAAATAAGTGCCTGTATTTTCTGTGAATTTTTGGTATATTTGCTTTGCGTAAGTACTTATTTGTCTCTATAAGGCAATTTCAAAAGAGCTCCTTTAATTTACAAGATATTATAAATAATCTATTTTATTAAAACTCTCCAGATGTAGAAAAATATTTTACACTTACACAACATAGGCTTTTCTAAATTACAGAAAAGAACTTATATCTTAAGTTCTACCACTTTAGCCACCAATTAAAAGCAAACATAGACTCAGAAAAACTCTCCAGTCTAGATCTCAAAGATGGTTGTTTCCAGTGAACATACGTTTTTAATTGATTTGAGATCATAAATATACAGAAAAACAAAAAAAATGAGCAACAAACTGGATTCTCTGCCATCTCTCATTCCAAGGAATGCAGTTCCAATCATCTACCCAAATCACCAAAATGGTCACCTACGAAATAAAATCCTCGGTTATGGTTGCCACAAATGGGGAATAATTTATCACCTGTTTTAAACAATAATTAAATAAAACACAAAATTTAAAATAAAAACATAACTTAGAAAGACAAAGTTAAAGTTCCTTTGCTGCTTGAAGTTCAACAGGAAGGTAAGAAAACTTCCGCCTGATGTTACCATGGGTGCGCTTCTTTGGCAAAAGAGTCTCCTGGGCTGTGTCAGGTGAATCCACTTGGACATCTTAGTGGAAGCTCCGAAAACCAGTAAAATATAATTTTTAAAGTAGTAAAATTATGACTTTTAAGCAAATACAAAGTGAAAACATTCAAAAATATTATTTAACATTAAATAATGACAAAAACATTATAATGTTAAAACCAATCAAAAGGACTTTTAGGCAACTAGGTTTATATTTGTATATGTGTCTGTGGGTAAGTATGTGTGTGCTTGCGTGTATGTGTGTATTGTATATCTATATGTGATGTCCTACTGGTTCTGCTTCTCTAATTGAACCTTACTATTCCAGTATGCAATTTGATAAAGACGTGTTAGAGAAGATTGCAGAATTAGATATAAAACTGGTTAATGTTGAACAGGGCAGTGAACTAGAATCTTTGGGGCTATTAGTTTCACAGGGTTGAAATTATTTTCATCTCTACGAGACCAGCATCTACAGGTTAACATCAAACTTCTCAAAATCTAGAACCTTTAAATGGCAGTAAATTGTGGGTTTAACTAAGTACATATTCTCCTAGATAATCATTGGATGGTCTTTGCCCCTGAATGATGTTGGAAAGTTATTCTGCTTGTATTTTTGCCTTATTTCTATGTTTTGGATAATTTATCATGGCACTTTAAAGAAAGTAAAAAGAATTTACAAGCTAAGATAATGTATTTGCAACATACATGATTGAAAAAACTATGTTAGACACATATAAATAAAATATTTAAGTTAATGGACAGAAACAACAGCTCATTAGAAAAAGGAGCGTTTCAAAGAAGGTAAATTGCATCTGGCCAGTAAACACGTGGAGAGATATTCTACCACATTTGGGATCAGAGAAATGCAAATCAAGACTGCAAGTAGACTTCATATTATACCCATTTCATTTGCAAAAAATAATTAGTCTGATGCTACAGAATGTTGGAGAAGGTGTGGATTAAAAATATTTCTTAGAAATTGCTATAAATAATCATTTTGGAAGAAATTCTGTCTTTATCTTGCAAAGGTGAACATCCACATGTCAAATGACCATAGAATTGGGTTCTTAAAGTATACCCGAGAGAAAACATTACACATATACACCAGAAGTCATGTACAAAAATATTTTACCAGACAGTTAGAGACATCTTTAATAGAAACAGAAAAAAATCCAGTCAATAAAAGAAATATAAACAAATATTCAGACAGAAAAATGTTAAGCAGTGAAATAAAAACACCTAGCTATGTGCAACAACATTGACGAAAATACCAGAATAATATTGACTCTAAAAAGTAAATCCTAGAAAATTACACCCCGGCTCCCGTGTTGTAAACATTCTGAAGGCACTATTCGCACTGAATTTTATATTAAAGTAACCCCCTGGAGGTCTCAAAACATGTGATTGAGTCCACTGACTATCGTATTTGCCAATATGAATGTGTTCATGGCCTTGATGAAAGTATTTTCTGTAACGTTTTGGAGACAAAACCTGATTAGATTAGACTCAGGAAAGAACGAGAGAGAAAAAAATGCAGACTGTCTGTGCAAACAGTTCTTTGAGGCATTTTGCTGTATAGGAATGCAGATATATTTCAGAGCTAGTTAGGGGTGTGGCCTAAGAGATTTTTTGTTGAATAAAGGAGAAATTGGAGTATGTGTTTATACTGATGGAGGTGATACGGAAGAGATTGAGCATAATTGCAGGGGTGAAGTCCTTGAGAAAGCGACTGCGGATGGAATTCAGTAGAAAAGTGGGTCTTAGAACATGAGCAATTCATCCGTTGTAACCAAAGGGAAGGCAAATCTTATAGATACACACATACAGGCTGATAGATTTGATGGAAGGAAAGATAAGGAAGTTATTGAGAGTGATGAGGGGCCAGAGGTTGTTGATGGTTTGAGGAGAGATGAGAAGTATGAAGGAGATATTTAGAGAAAAGGGAAAGAAAGTTGACTAGAGGGTGTCTATTCAGAATGCTGAGAATAGCCATTTAAGGTTTGTGTTTCAGTCAGAGTGAGTGTGTTTTCAATCGCTCAGATACAGTCAAGAAATAAATAGACAACTAGTTTTTCTCAGGCTTGGTGTTTATTCAGATAGTACCATGGAGAGAGGGGACAAGGTCATTAAGCCTACATACAAGGAAGTGATTATAATGACAGATCATGTGCTCCAAAGCCAGATCCTGTGGGGCCTCATAGGTCACTATAAGAATTTTGGCTTTTACTCTGAGTGAGACGAAAGCTTAGGAAGGTTTTGAGTAAAAGAGTGACTTGATTTCACCTTTCCTCAGTGGCTATAGCAGAATGAGCAGGGGAAGACACACTCAGGGTGGCCACGTCTCCCTGGGGCCTTTTAGGCCATTGAGACACCAGTATTTCATCAGGCAGTATGCACTTAAAATACAGTAGCTTGAATACTCACAACTTCCTTGTAAAATTATGTGTCAACACGTCCATTTTACAGAAGAAACCAAGGTTCACAGAGGTGAAGTGACCTGATTAACGTCTCTTTCAGCTCAGAGATGGCAGAACCAAGATTCAAATCTGCATATGAACTAAGAGGAGAAGAAAGGAGGAAACGGGGCTGACCTGGTGGCGTAGTGGCATAGTTCACTTGCTCTGCTTTGGCGGCCTGGGGTTTCCTTGTTCGGATCCTGGGCACAAATCTAGCACCACTCATCAGGCCATGCTGTGGTGGTGTCCCACATCGAAGAACTAGAAGGACCTGCAACTAGGATATACAACTATGTGCTGGGGCTTTGGGGAGAAAAAAAAAAGGAGGAAGATTGGCAACAGATGTTAGCTCAGGGCCAATCTTCTTCACCAAAGTTAAACAAAGAAAGAAAGAAAGGAGGTAATGCTTGGATTTAATGGAAGGTAGACAAAATTTATATGCATGTCTTTTTTGTTGGGCAGGATTTCAGTGAGGAGAAAAGTTGTAGGTGATTTTTTAAACTAAGCCTCCTAATGCATAAAACAGATGTGTTCTATTACAGTAAGTGTTAGCTACTGTTGTTGATGATGATGATATTTCTCAGCTTTGTGAGATCCCAGTAATGCTTAGTGCTATTCTAAGCAACTTACATGGATAACTAATTTGATCCTCACAACAACCTTCCATATATGCAACAAACAGGACCCAGGGGAAGAAACCAGAAATCATCTGTATTTTCATACTTACAGTCCATTTAAATCTACTATGGGAGTAGTTTCACCCTAGCCACTGGATGAAAACTTGGAAAGTCTCATTATTTTTCTAGCGACTCTCAGGTAATAAAATCATATGCTTATTCTAAGTCTCAAAATACCATCTCTATTGGATATTAGAATGGCAGTGGAAATATATGAATCAACACTTCTGTCCTCAATGAAAGGTGAGTCAACCTCCTTCCCTTCCGACTAGGGCCAGTTTTAGGTGGGCTGCCTGCCTTTGTGGAGGGGCATGTAATTGGATTTTCCTCTGCTTCTCATTTGTCTACATTACAACCTAGTTTGTTTTCTGACCCCTCCTTCATTGGGATGGGTGGTGGGTAAGAAGTTTGAGATGGTGCCTACTCCCCAGTACTGGCTTCATGTTCTCTAACCCTGGCTGGTGTATAAAACTAACTCTTTCGTGGAATACTTTATGGTTCTCTGCAATTTTCCTGATGAATCTGTTTGACTGTAACTCCATTTCCCTGTGTACAAATTTCTAATTTAATATCCTTTTACACTTAGAAGTAGGTACTATAATTAGCCCCTTTTTACAGATGAGAAAGCAGGCACAGAGAGTGTAAGTAATTTGCCCATGTTCCTACAGCTAGTGAGTGGTAGAGTCAGTTTCATTTTTGAGCTTGATGTCAGAGCTGTGCTCTTGTCCACTAAGCTGAATAATGCACTATAAGGTTAGTGGTGGTGTCAAGAAAGATTGTTTTTTGTGTGTGCTGTTCAGGCTCTGTCCCGCTGACTCAAGATCCAATCTACTCTTTGCCTCAGAGATAAGTGGGAGCTGTATCTGCTTGGGAACCCTGTCCCTGACTGCCTGCTATTTACCTGGTCCCCTCAAGTCTTCTGCCTTTCAGCAATCTCTTCCCTGCCACCAAGAAGGGTTTTGTCCATCTTCTGCTTCTGGAAATCTGAGAAAGCCTCCCTGTAAATGCCGCAAATAGCCCATAGATGGAATGCAGCAGTCTTTTTGAATGGAAGAACAAGAATGTCATATCCACGCAGAAAATCTAGAAGCCATTCCACACAAAGTTCCATTTGTGTTAGAGACAGTGGCTTCCATGTCACCTGACAGTTAAAGACCTTTCCTTACTTTGCATTCAGATAGAGAGAGACAAAGACAGAAACAGAGACAGAGACGGAAACAGACTTGGCCTCTAGTCTCTATGAGATGCATTCGGGGGAGCTGCCAAGGAAAGACAAAATAACCATCAGCTGGAGGAGAGAGGTCCCACCTGCTTCCTTGACTGTAGACTTACTATATCACAGACATTGAAAAAGCCCTTCCTATTAGAGAAAAAGCTTGGATGTGCCGCTTTCAGTGTCAGGAACTAATTGTTGGCAGAACCAAAGAGTCTATGAGAGGGGTATGTGCTGTTTTTTAGAGCACCCCTACTTATATTCAGGCCCATCTAAAGAACACGGTTGAGAGGAATACTGTGCTTCTTCAGGAAGGAATATCCTGAAATGGGTACTCAGTGTATCTTAAAAGGATAAGCCAAATACAAGAGCTAGAATGAAATCCTCAGCTGTCCCAGCTAGAATGGTGCAGTGTCTCTGAAATCCCATCTAGTGCAATAAAGACTGAAGGTGAAGCACCATGCTTATTCCAATATGCTTGTTTCTATAATGAATATCTTATTCATATTATAAATTATACTAGACATCGGACTTAGCTCCATATAAGTATTCCAGCATCTTAAACAAGACCCAGAGCTGTAGAAGCCATGCTTTACGCTGATTCACAGTGTAAATCCTCACTGTGTTAAGGATTCTGCACTCCTACAAATATAGATTTAACTCCTTTAAAGCTTAAAACAATTCTCCAGTTTATACTCTTAACCACCTAGATTCTCTACTACTCTAGAAATCGTTTTTCATTTCATTCTTATTCAGTCTCCCTCATTAGTGACCTCTCCACTTTCTTCTTATTTATGCCTTTTCACTCTGATGGTTTAATGTCTTTACATCTGGCCCCCTTCTCTAGTTCCTTTTCTTGGCTATTGCTTTTGTCTTTGATTGTTCATTCTATAAATATCCTTTAGAATAACACTTGTTTGATCTTTGTTTGGCACACAGACCCTTCAGGAATTGCCCTCCAGTACCCTCCACCAGAGGGCACCAGTGAGGAGGGATGACGGAGCTGTCCAGCTTCATCAGGGTACAGAAACAGAATGAACATCAGAACCAAGTCTGTGGTCTGTGCTAAGAATTAGATCAATCTGCTTGTCAAAGCACTCGGGCCCTTAGGACGCTATCTAAAGGTGAACTGTAGGACAGTATGACAAGAGTGAGCTGTGAGAAGCGAGATGGCAATCCAGAAAAGACAAGGGCAAAGATACAGTGGATTGGAAGGGGCACACCAAGTTTGTCTGGATAAATATTGGAGACTGTAGAGAAAAGGGATACTTTTTTTTTTCCTTTTTCTTTTTTTGCTTAGGAGGATTAGCTCTGAGCTAACATCTGTGCCAATCTTCCTCTGCTTTTTGTATGTGGGTAGCCACCACAGCATGGCTTGCAAGTGGTGTAGGTGCTTGCCTGGGACCCAAATCTGCAAACCTGGGCCACTGAAGGGGGACTCAATGAACTTAACCACTACACCATGAGGCCAGCCCCAGAAATGGAAAAATTTAAAGTGCTTGGAACACTCTGGGCACCCAGTTAGACTTGACCTTATAGGATAAACCAAGAAATCAGGTAAGGAGAAGAAGAAGTAAAAAATCTTGAGAAGTTGGAGATCAAAGGGTACAAAGATGGACTTGATATTCTGCCAGACTTGAGCAGAGTCCCCTGTCATACAGAGAATGAGCAGAGGGAGGACAAAGTGATAAAATTTAAGATAAATATCTGAGGAGGGCCTTGCTCCCACTAACCAGAGACTATAGTCATGGATTCCAGACACTCTGGAAAACTTCTGCCAATCTGTATAACAGAAAACTTGGACTCAGCTGCTCTAATTGACATTAGTGGGTATTTGTACTTTTTCTCTTATTTTCCTTTGGAAGAACTTTTTGGTTACTAATTTTCCTTTTTCATTGTTTTTTAAAAAATGAAGACATATAATTCAGGCTCATTATAAAGAATTCAAACAATAAACTAGAATACAAAGAAATAAATAAACAACATCCCCAAAATAACCATTGTTATTATTAAGTTAACAACATTCAGATATTTTTCTCTTCATATGTGCAGTTAGAAGAGTTAAGAGATTTCTGACGGAGTGACAAAATGTTATTAAATAGGATTGTGCTAGGAATGCTAATTTAATAAGACTATGCAAATTATTTTGACTTGATTATTAAAAATAAACAAACTGAAGAAATTGTAAATATTTTGATAAACATTTCTTATAGATTCTTCTAAATTTTAGAAAAAATATGAGAAAGACTAAAAGGCTTGAATAACTGTTTGATTTCCTGAAACACATATTTCAATTTTAGGTAGTCTTTGAAAGACATTTACCACTTCCACACATTGTCCCACCTCCCTTACCATGCCTCTCAATTTTTAAAAGTTGGATTGTGTGTATATATATATAAAAAGATATATATATCTTTTTTTTAGTGAGCAAGATCACCACTGAGCTAACATCCATGCCAATCTTCCTCTATTTTGTGTGTGGGATGCCACCACAGCATGGCTTGATGAGTGGGATGCAGGTCCACGTCTGGCATCTGAACTGGTGAACCCAGGCTGCCAAAGCAGAGTGTGCAAAATTAACCCCTACAGCACTGGGCCAGCCCAAAAAGTTGTATTATATTTTAATTGTCAAATTTTATAACATTGATATTCTGTTCTGTAAACATATTTTTTCTTGAAATTTTTATTATATTCAGTTTTAGATTGGCTCAATTTTATGTTCAAATTGCTTTACTTTATTTATATATCTTAAGAAGATCTCATATATGATGAATTCCCTAAAGGTTGGAGTGTTTAAGAATGTCTGATGTCTACTTAAATGGAATCAGGACTTGGCTGTATACTGATATTAGGTCAAAATTTCTTTCCATGATCCTTTGCTGGATTTCTTTCTTCTACCAGTCAATTATGTTTATTTTCTTCCTGGAAGCATGAGGAATCTTTTCTATGTTTAATTATTTCTTAAACAAAGTTATACATGTAAATAATTTTAAAAGTCAAATAGGTGTACTACGCTTACAATGAAAGCATAATATTTCCTATTGTCCCCTTTATTGAATTTTAATCCATTGAAGTCATATTTTTATCACTTAGAGCTGTTTCTTCTGCTAGATGCCACTAAATTTATAGACAACGTTCTTATGTTATTATTTCTTGGTCTTTCTGTTTTAGATAGTATTTAATAAGTTTCTATTATGAAAGATATATATTTACCTCTCTTTAAGGTAAATACTTTCTCTTCTCGATGTTCCTAATGTAGTTTATATTTCGTTATTTTCGATTGAGTCAATTTTTAATGTTCATGAATTTATGGCAATGTAAATATTGTTCACAGCTAGGGGAAGTATTGACTATGATTACAATGACTTTTCTTGTGCAATGTTTTATTTGTCCTGGAATTAATGACTGTCTTGATTTTTTATTTTCTCTGTTTCTTGTGTAATTCATTAATCACTAAGTTCTTTGACATTACTGATGACCTAGAAAATATATAGAAATGCATTAGTTACTCTACCATTACCATTAAGTTCTTGGCTTTTTAGTTTGATGTAGTCCCATTTGTTTATTTTTTCTTTTGTTTCCCTTGCCTGAGGAGACATATTCAAAAAGATGCTGCTAAGACAGATGTCAAAGAGTGTATTGCCTCCATTTTCTTCTAAGAGTTTTATGGTTTCAGGTTTTACATTCAAGTCTTTAATCCATTTTCAGTTAATTTTTGTGTATGGTGTAAGATAATGGTCTACTTTCATTCTTTTGCATGTGGCTGTCCAGCTTTCCTAGTACCATTTGTTTAAGAGACTTTCTTTTCTCCATTTTATGTTCTTGGCTCCTTTGTGGAAAATTTGCTGTCCATAGATGTATGGATTTATTTCTGTGCTCTCAATTCTGTTCTATTGATCTGTGTACCTGTTTTTCTGTCAGTACCAAGCTGTTTTGATTACTTTGGCTTTGCAGTTTATTTTGAAATCAGAGAATGTGATACCTCCAGCTTTGTTCTTTTGTCTCAGGATTGCTTTGGCTACTTGGGCTCTTTTGTTGTTCCATATAAATTTTAGGATCCTTTGTTTTATTTCTGTGAAAAATGTCATAGGGATTCTGATCAGGATTGCATTTAATCTGTAGATGGTTTTAGGTAATATGGAGATTTTAACTACGTTAATTCTTCCAATCCATGAACATGGAATCTCTTTCCTTTTCTTTATGTCTTCTTCAATTTCTTTCAGCAAAATGTATTCTTAGGTATTTTGTTATTTTTCTTGTGATTGTAAATGGGATTATATTCTTAATATCCAAAAAATATTAAGAACTCATACAACTTAATAACAAAAAAACAAATAATGCAATCATAAAATAAGCAGAGTATCTGAACAGATATTTTTCTAAAGAAGAAATGCAAAAGGCCAACAGTCACATGAAAAGATGTTCAACATCACTAATTAATGGGAAATGCAATTCAAAACTACAATGAGATATGGCCTCACCCCCACAGATTGCCTGTTATTAAAAAAACAAGAAGCAACAAATGTTAGAGAGGATGTGGGGAACAGGGGCACCATTGCTGGGAATGTAAATTGGTGCAACCACTATTGAAAACGGTATAGGGATTCCTCAAAAAATTGAAAATAGAAATACCATATGGTCCAGCTATTCCTCTTCTGGGTATTTATTCAAAGAACACAAAAACAGTCATTTGAAGAGATATATGCACCCCTATGTTCATTACAGCATTATTCATGATTGCCAAGACTTGAAAGCAACCTAAGTGCCCACCAACAGATGAATGGATAATGAAGTTGTCATATACATACAGTGGAATACTACTCAGCCATAAAAAAGATGAACTCCTGCCATTTGCAACAACAACATGGATGGACCTTAAGGGTATTATGCTAAGTGAGACAAGTCAAATGGACACTGACACATTATCACACGATTTCACTCATATGTGAAAGAAAGAAAGAAACAAACACATAGATATGGAAAAGAGATTGATTGTTACCAGAGGAGAAAGTGGCTAGGGAGATGGTGAAAGGGGTAAAGGAGCACATGTGTAAGGTGATGGATGGAAACTAGACTTTTGGTGGTGAACACAATGCAGTCTATACAGAAGTCAAAATATAATGATGAACACCTGAAATTTATACAATGTCATAAACCATAATAACCACTATTCTTAAATAAATAAATAATTAATTAAATGGCACCCAGAGTGCAGAAAAAATAAACAAACAAACATTCACTTCTTGGCAATCTGCCTCCTGAAGACCACCATCCTCCAGCTTCTACCTTGACTGATTGCTCTCAAGCACAAATTTACAAGTACTCTTTTAGGATGTTCTCTCACCATATTCCTGTCTGTTCCTTGTGTATCTCCTGTATTAGATTCTGTATTTTCTGCACTGTCTCTGTCTTCTTTAGCTTAATTATTTCAAATGTAGTAAATTAATTTCTTTATCAGTAGTAAATCAATTATTGTAACTGTGGTAAGTCTTCCAACGGCTTTTTAATGATAGTGAATCAAAGAGGAATTTTTTCAGAACTTACATATCAGAAAGTGCCATTATTCATCCTCCATAAGTGATCGACAGTCTATGTAAAAAAATCCTAGTTTGGAATCATTTTCCCTGACAACTTTAAAGACGTTATGCCATCATTATAGATTGCAGTGACTCTGACATAAAGTCCATTGAAATTTTGTATCCTGGTCCTTTATTGGTTACCTGTTACTCCTCTTCACTTTCATAAAGCCGTTAAGATCTTCATTTTATTCCAGAGATACTAAAATTTTATAACACTATCATCTTATTGTGAGTAATTTTTTGTTCATTTCATTAGCTTCTTGGTGGACACGTTCCTTCTGAAATTCTATATTCTTCAGTTTGATGAGATTCCAAGAATTATTTCGGTGCCAACTGGCTCTTCTCCATTTTGTCTTTCTTTAACTCATGTTTTCTGAATGTTTGAACAGTTGTATGATTCTTTCTTTATTTTTTAATCTATTTTTTGCTGAGGAAGATTAGCCCTGAGCCAACATCTTGCCAAACTTCCTCCACTTTATGTGTGATTCGCTGCTGCTGCCACAGCGAGTGGTATAGATTTGTTCCCGGGATCTCAATCTGTGAGCCCGCGTCATGAAGCAGACTGTGCTGAACTTAACCACTATGCAACAGGGGCAAGCCCTCCTTTATTTTTTGTTTTTAAAATTTTTCACCTTTTGTCTTTTTGCTCTTTCTGGCAGATATTTATACTCCACCCTGCAATTTAGTTATTAAAATGTTTATCTTACTCTTCTCTTCCTTTTTCTAACAGCTCTAGTCCCTTAGCTTTGTTTTCTCCATAATGCCTAGTAAAATGGTCCATGGTCAACATGTACTTATTGAATAGAATTGACACTCAACCTATAAAGGATAATACATGATATTTCCATTTTATTCTTCAGCATGAGAAAAGAATCATATTCATATGATTTCCAAACAAGAAGAAACCTTGTAGATCAACTACGCAACTCTATCATCCATAATTAAGAAACTTAAGACCCAAGAAGATTGACTCTATTACAAGAAACATTACCAACTAATAACGTACCAGCTGGGACCCAAGCCTACTTTATCCAAGGACAATGATCAATTGGCTAAGGAAAGCTCCTGCTTTGAAACAGCTGAAAATTCAGCAATGGGATCTTAGCTGAGCCTACAGCTTACCCTCTCCCCTTTTGTTAGTCACACGCAATACAGATTCTTCCTGTTAAATCGTGTTTACAATGCTTTTAACAGACTGCTTAGCAAAGTGTGGTAAAATAAAACCAAAGCACAAATCGTTTTCATCCAATTTCTCCCCAAATTAATAAAAATGGATAAGGAAAAGCACTTCAAGTTTAATCAAAAGAGAGAAGCATAACCTTTTTCATAAGCTTAAAAAAGTGAGGACCACAATAAACACAAATGTTTGGTGAGGTCCTGGGAGACCCTAAATTCACTCCAATCTCCTCACTGGAAGTGGTAAATTTATAAAATCCTAACAATTTTCATAATACTCTAATATTTGAAGAATAACAGGTCGTATGGCTATTCTGTAGTGTAGGATTGGTGCAAAACATATCTGTAACAGGAATCTATGCTGTAATGATAACAATTCAGATTATTACAATTAGATCTATATCATCTTAATTTGTTTGAAATATTTTCCAAGTTGCTTTCTTATTTTGTGAAAGCATCCATCATCACTTAACAATGTGAAACTGAGTCACGTCAAGGGAATCAGGTTCAAATTTGCTTTTATTTCACTTAAATCTTACAAGTCTCTAATGTTTAAAAATATTAAATATAAAATTTAAAACAAAGGAATCTTGTTACAAAGCAGAATATCCAATACATTAAAATGATTGATTTTTAATCTTTATATTTGTCTAGAATATCTGCAAAGCAGTAAAGTGTAAAGGTTAAGAAAATAGCATTTGGAATCATGTTTGGCTTTGATTCTCATCAGCCATTAATTATTAGCAATAAAAGCTCAGGTCAGTTTAATAACTTCTGTAGGGTTCTGTTTCAGAAGAGCAATGACTTTCTTATAGTGATATAAGAATAAGGTGGACAATATAGCAAAGTGGTTGAAACAGAAAGCTGAATTTAGTAGCTGCTCAATAAATGATGGTGATTGTTATTTTCTCTGCTTAGAATTTTAATACAATGAATAGAGATGCATACAGAAAAAAAACTTCTTTTTTACAGTGGACAAATTGTCTTGGCTAATTTGGCATATTCAAATAAAAGTTACTTTACAATTTCCCAAGTTTTTATCCTATTAGCATACTTTTTCTTGTGAGTTGCAGGGAGCTCGAGGTAAGAGATCCATTAGGAGCTGTTATTGAAGTCTTTCTGAGAGATAATGAGCTTCTGATTAAGGAAGTGTATTTATGTTGTTAATTGTAAATGTTTTCAATTGGTTAATTTTAGATTTTGAAACATAATACACTTTCAGTGAAATAAACAGAAGCTGTTTTGAAGACGGATGCCATTAAAAACTTCAAGAACCTGAATTTGAAATTGTTTATAAACTGTAATGTCAGCTTAACAGCAAAATGATTTTTTTTTAACTTGGGGATAATTTTTGCATCTCAGAAATGTTTTGAACATTACAGTATAATGAAGTTCTCACTGTATTACATTAAAATCAAAGGATGGAAACTTCTAGGGCTTAAGCGCTCTCCCACATTTTAAGCAGATGACAATATAGTTAATTTTAGGGATTTATCGTTTGCAAATAACACTGAGTTAAATGCAGATTTAACATCCCTTTATGATAAGCGTGTTTCTAAAGGCTCTTTTAAAATATAATTTTGTTCTAAGAGATTTTCACATCTCAGATAGTGGATATGTTTCTAGCTCCTCTAAAGTTATCTTGTTACACTATAAAAATTTCTATTCCTAATAAATTAAAATATATATGAAACAAAGAAGAGAACTGGACAGGTAGTCCAAAATTACTGTGCATCAATTGATGTGGATTCTTTTAAAAATTAAAACTTTATTTTTTTTCTCAGCACAACTATGGAGAAGATATAGATATTTCCTATTTAGTCCCTGCCCAACACATGCATAATCTCCCTCATTAACAGTATCTGGCACCAGAGTGGTACAGTCGTTACCACTGATGAACGTACACTGACACATCATCATCTCTCAAAATCTGTAGTTTACATTACTGTTCACTCTTGCATATTTTATAGGTTTGGACAAATGTGTAATGACATATATCCATTTTTATGGTATTTTCACTGCCCTGAAAAATACTCTCTGCTTCCCCTCTTCCCCTCCCCTCCCCTCAACCCCTGGCAACCACTGATCTCTTTACTGTTTCTATAGTTTGCCTTTTCCAGAATGTCATAGACTTGGAATCATACAATATGTTGTCTTTTCAGATTGGCTTCTTTCACTTAGTAACACACATTTAAGATTCCTCCATGTCTTTTCATGGCTTGCTAGCTCATTTCTGTTTATCACTGTATAGGATGGTTCTTTTTCTTTTTCTTTCTTTTTTTTTCTGAGGAAGACTATCCCTGAGCTAACATCTGTGCCCATCTTCCTCTACTTTGTATGTGGGATGCCTACCACAGCATGGCGTGCCAAGCAGTGCCATGCCTGCGCCCGGGATCCAACCAGGGAACCCTGGGCCACGAAGCGGAACATGTGCACTTAACCGCTGCACCACTGGGCTGGCCCCAGGATGGTTATTTTTCAAAGCTAGGTTTACCTTATTAGTTTGAGAGAAGTTAAAAATATTTATAATTTCAAATAAAATATTTCTATATTTCATAAATATTTCTTAAAATATATGGGACAGGAGAATTTATAGTACAGTATAAATCCGTTTTTTAAAATAACTCATGAGAACCAGCCCCGTGGCGTAACGGTTAAGTTCAACATGCTCCGCTTCGGCTGCCTGGGTTTGTGGGTTGGGATCCTGGGCAGGTACCTACACCACTCATCAGTCACATTGTGGTGGCAACTCACATATAAAGTAGAGAAGATTGGCACAGGTGTTAGCTCAGAGCCAATCTTTCTCAGCAAAAAAAAGAATTCATGAAGTGAGCATTACATAAAGAAAAAAATTAAGACTTGATGGGTTCCTCAATAATAATCTTTTAGAAAACTGACGTCTTTTAAATGGTTATAAATTATTTTACAAAACCCTTTAACAGAAAATGTTCAATTTTCTTTTAAACAGACATGGTAAAATGTTTTCCTTTACCACATAATCATTACTTTTGGAGGATACAGATTAGCTTTTTTCTTGATAATCATGGATATGGCTTCACCATGACTTAAACACTAGCGGAAGAGTCACACTAAGGAAGAATTATCGGCTGAATAGACAAGAGAACTACTTTGAGTCTTAGAAAACAACACTGCATTTTGGATCATTGTTCATGTGAATGAAGGGTGGCAGAAGATGCCAACCTCAGATTTGTTTCTGGGATACAGATTATTCTAAGCTGATTGTTTTGAGAAACAGAATTCACAGGAGAAACTCTGAGCCTAGAATAGCAGTTACCCTTGGTAAGGGAAATTGCCATTTATGAAAGAAATCTTCATTTGCGAGGATGTCTCTCTCCATGTACGAGGAAGAGAAGGATGCCTACATCATAAGAAACTCATCAATGGGGGAAGACATTAACTTGAAATCTGTGTAATGAACCTTGCTCCTATTTACCCTACTTTTCTTGGTCACCTCCCGACAACTGCCCTCCCCTACACTCTTCTTTCTTTGCTGAAGATGATATTTAAGTCTGAATTCCAAGTCACCTCTGACAGGTACTCATTTTTCCCTGAGCATCTCTCCTGTATACATCAGGTATACATGCTATTAAACTTCTGTTTGTTTTTCTCTTGCCAATCTGTGTTTTGTTACAGAGTTTCCAGATAAGAACTTGGAAGGATAAAGGGAAAATGGTTTTTTCCTCCACTATAGCTCCACTACTTCAAGTGAAACCATTTTGAAATGGACTATCCTCCAACCAAATAAATAATAAATATCTCCTGTAAATTGATGACATGGTCTTATAAAAGAAATAAAGAATGGAATACATATAAATATTTGGTCTTATTTATTAAACAGGGCTAGGGAAAATAACAACATTCTAAAACTAAGAAAATTGTATTTGATAGATGATTTTCAAATCTCAAAATGATTTATACCTAATAACTCCATGTAACAAGTCAATTAATTTGGTTTTCAAGGTGAAGGTATGATATTTGAAGCTAGTTCGTGTTAGTGGGTGTGGTGGCAAACCCTATTTCTGAGTATCAGATAAACTGAGAGTCTTTCAACATTTTCTAGAGTCTCCTTGGTTTACTGAGCATTCCTGTTTTGAAAGTTTTCCAGGGAAAAATCATTTGGGCCATATTTTATGATATGAAACTATGGGAATTTAAGTCTACATTTATTCTGGTGTTGAAACAGGTCCAAAGTTACTTCCTAAAAAAAAGTCTATATTGGAGCGTAGTCATCCACGGCAGAAGGGCTAATCAAATACTCTTTGCTCCCTTCATTCCAATAAGAATCTCAATTTCTAAGTGGGCATTTTGCCCACTAGCTAAAAGATTTTTATTTCTCAGCATCACTTACAGATAAATATAGTCAATGATCAAGTTTTGGCCAGTGAGATGTAACTGGAAGCATTATGTGCAATTTCTAAAATAACGACTTCTTGGATCCCTTGTGTTCCCTTCCCAGTGACTAAAATGCAAAATCTATGCCTGGAAAATCAGTACTTATCTTGAACCATGGGACAGCACACTAAAGGTCGTTAGAACAGCAAGAGTGAAGGAGCCTGGGACCCTGATGAACATGTTGATGCCACATCACAACTGGACTGTCTACTAGGAATATTTTTTATCTAAGAGAGAAATAAACCAGTGTCTTATTTAAGTAACTGTTAGTTTGTTGCTGTTGCTGTATGCAGGCGAACTTAATGCTTCCTGAGACTACACTGTTTCTGCTCTAGATTCTGGATTTCTGTTGAGGCGAGGCAAGAAAGATTTGTCCTGCAAGTTTATATATAGAGAGAGACAGATGAAATAAAATATGTATATAAGGGTGAAAATTATAAAGCTTGATGAAAGATATAGAAGATTTACATAAGAGAAGGCATGTACAGATTTCTCTAACTGCAAATGTATTAATAGATATTTTTAAACCTGATTGGTTTGCTCCTTAAGCTATCTTCTAATTGATGCCTGACATAAATCCAGTTGAATCTTTCAGATTCATATTCAACTAACATTTGTTAAGTGCCTGTTAGGTGTGAGGCACGTTCTGGTTCTTTAATCATATATATTCCTCACAACGACCCTTCAGGATATGTGGCATTTTTTCAGTTTTACCATGAATAAGAAAGTCAAAAGGAATATAACATATCTAAGGGGTTCTTGCTGGTAAGTAGTGGAGCTCCTTGGATCAGGTCCAAAGACGTTCCCTTTACAACACACAGAAAAGGATCATTTGGCTTTCTTTGAGCTTTCAGAAACGTGCACGTGAATATCACATGATGCAAATCATTTCATTCACAGACAGCACTTTTTTAAAAAATTTCTTAGACATATATTATTGAAGCAAACCAATCTATAATTTCCAGCCACAAATCTAGTTTACTTTTTGGGATCCTATAAAACACATAATCCCAGTTTCTAATTAAATCATTTCAAATATGTGAGGTCAATGACCATGTCCCCTTGTGAAAATTTTCTGCCTGGGTTTAATATCTCTAGTTGCTTCACCATTATAGCCATGTCATATTACATGGCTTGAATCCCTCACACTTTTAGCTTTTGCCATGTAGACTAAAATCATATTGCTTTCGTTGGTGTTGGCTGGATTGCTTGTTTCTTTGACTAGTTAACTTTTAACTTCTTCTGAGTACTGGAGTTCCATATAGAGTCTCCATTAGTGAAAATATAATTAGATTTCATCTGAAAGAATAGCAAAGACAATAAACAGGACTCCTTCTAAAAGGTGGTTTAATGGCCACTGTCATAGGTAGAATATGTGAGAAAATAATGTGTCTATGAGTAATTTTCTTGTAAAGAATAGATCTGTGACTATATTTGTGTCTAATATAACTCATTGGCTAAGTGAACCCATTGTCATAGGGCCTGATTCATTCTTGAAGGCCTGCTTGATTGCTTCCCAGTTGCCAAGTATCTCTGCTCCAAATGCCCAGTGAAAAACAAGTTCTCTCCCAACTGTTGGTAAACTATGTGCTACCGTGTTATTTAAATTTGTGTTTTAGTCCATCCTTTCCTCACAGTATTTTAGGTTATCTTTAACACTTTCCAACTATGCTTTGGTATATAGCAATCACTTGCTGTCTTCAGTTCTCTGTGAAATGAAGTGCACCACCAATAAATATAAAAACAAACACATAAATGATTACCTCATGACATGTTCCACTATGCAGTTGTGTCGATCCAACCTAGCACATTTCTGGTGTGAATCCTTCTTATGACTTCATTTCACTGGTTGCCAATGTGTATCTTTTTCATGTATCAACTCAACTCAAGACCTTCTTCTATGAGGTGATCTTCTTATTGTTCTAGCTTCCAGTAACCGCTTCCAGCTCTGGTAGTTAGAATCCCACAACAGCTCATGGTTTATTAAACTCTGTTTTGTATAATGATCTGTTTTCTACTTTATTGAGTTGCTAGGTCCAGACATTTGGGAGTTTTTCTGGAGTCCTACTCTCCCTATTGTCTCCCTTCTCCTCTTCTCTCCCCTCAGGCAACTATTCTCTAAGTCTTGTGAGGATTCTACCTCACTCTCCTCTGATCTGGATGTCCTTTGTTCATTTCCCTCATTATTTCAACACTGTCCTTGTTGTTACTCCCTTCATTCATGTTTTCGTTTTTCACACTGCCAGCAGCGTTCAATTTCTAGAACAAAAATCTGATCACATCTCTTCTCTACTTGAAGTCTTTTGTAGGCACTGCTGTATATTACCACAAACACCCAATGCCTGTTGTCACTCTGGTGCTCCTTTCTCACAGTACCCACAGGATATAGAACTATCTTGTAGTTTTCCAGGTATGTAACTTGCTTCAGTACCTCCACGGGGACTGGAAGGAGTATTTGAAAGGTGAAATTGTAAGAAGAGACGTATTAAATATTTTACATTTTTATCTCATTTAATCCTTACTCAACTTTAAAAGGGAGGTATAACCATTATCCCCATTTTAAAAGGAAAAAATAGAGGCTTTGAGAGGCTACATCAGCTGCCCAATGTGGCAGAAGGAACCAGTGGCTGAGACCAGGATGAAATTTAAATCTTTCTCCTCCAAAGCTTAGCCTTTCATTCCGTATGCCTTTGTGCTTTTCCAGAGGCTGTTCTCTTTGCCCAGAATTTCATCCTTCCTACTTCTTATCTATCTACCAAACTAAAATTATCCTTTTAACTCAGCTAAAATGTCATCTTTTTTGTGACTCTTCCCCAAGAATATCTCTCCTTCCCATCTCTGCAGAGTTAAAGGCTTCCAATTTGGGGCTTTAAAATACCTGCTATCTACCCTCTATAAAATGTATTACATTGTACTCTAAGTATTTATTTAACCATCTTATCAACCTTACTGGATTTAGCAGATGCTGCACCTCCCTGTATTGTTTTGCTTTCTTCAGAAAACTTCCCACAGTGCATGTACCCAGAAACAGTCCATGATTAATTTCCTCACTAATGCTATCTAATTGGACTTGAAAAAGTCCAAAAATCTAGAAGTGACCTGCATAAATGTTCCTCTGTCAGAAGGACCTTTAACATTGCACATTGCTCTAAGCAGTGATTTCTCAGCTATGGAGTTAAACTCTC
Organism: Equus asinus; assembly: GCF_041296235.1. NCBI lineage: Eukaryota > Metazoa > Chordata > Mammalia > Perissodactyla > Equidae > Equus > Equus asinus. Next base: position 44,212,792 of record NC_091796.1, on the reverse strand, counting down.
TCCCTGGAGGAAGAAGAAAAAATCAGAATATTAGTAATGTCTGAAGCTTGGGAAATTTATTGATATGATGTGGATTTGGGAAAAATACTATTTCCTGAATATCAATTCTAGAATAAAAATGGCAAGTACATGTTTTTAAGGGGAGGAAGATCTCTGATGTTGATGTATAATATAGTTTGTAACATATGTGAATTGTACTCTAAAACATTGAAAGGGAGCATGGCTATAAGAGGGTAAGAAATAGCAATATAAAGCTCAGGTCCATCTTGGCAGCATATTAAGGTCCCATAAAACAGGATTGATTAAGAAAATTACCAGGGCCAGTCCAGTGGCACAGTGGTTAAGTTCACGCACTCTGCTTCGGGGGCCCAGGGTTCACCAGTTTGAATTCTGGGTGTGGACCTATGTACGGCTTATCAAGCCCTGCTGTGGCAGTGTTCCACATATAAAATAGAAGGTGGGCATGGATGTTAGCTCAGGGCCTATCTTGCTCAGCAAAAAGAGCAGGATTCGTAGTGGATGTTAGCTCAGGGCTAATCTTCCTTAAAAAAAGAAAATTACCAATTAGTCCTCTGAAAAATGCCACCAAGAATATTGAGAATCTGATCTTAATGAATCAAATTAATTTGGTAATATAATATTTTGATGGAATTACAGAATTCCCACTTGTCCTGACATATGTACTGACATGAATGTCACGAATGTGAAGTTTAGTATTCAAGAAACGTCATAGACACAAATCTTAACATAGCAGGTTAAAAAACCCCTATTTTCCATCAATTTGGGAAAAATACATAGTGCCTGCTCCCCTTTTAAATGTGAGTTGGTATGTGTAAAGTAAATAAGAAATGTCCTTTTGCTAACTTACCAATCATGCTTTTTCACTTAGTCTTTAAAATGCTTTCAAACATCTTTCAGTCTCACCTTACGGTTTTATTGGAAAACCAGCATGAGTACTGGTAGAATCAATTCTTCGCATGATGACTGGAGCATAAGCTCAATGTATGCTCTTTGGAGGTGGCATCTTTTGATTTTATTCCCTCAGAAAACTAGTACACTAAAAAAAAAAGCCTTTCTAAAACTCAGAACTTTCAGACTATGTAAAGGCCACCGTCAGTCAGGGTTGAGATTTACTTTTATAACACTGGTTATTAGATTTCTTAGCACACTGAATTTTCTCCATGTTTTAAAAGGCACACTATGAATATGATGAACCGTGGGCTATGGACATATTAAAACTCTTTTAGATAAAATATCACTCGAATTCCTCTTCTGAATTGGCTTTTCACAGCATTCTTTGTTTATTATTTTTGTTCTTCTATGTCTTGCCTTCCTAGAGCATATTTCACAATGTTTATGCACTCTCTCCTAACACCCTTACAGGTCACATTCATATTTTCCTTAATATTCCTTGTGCCTCATATTTATAGATAAGTCCTTCATAATGCAGTTTAAATGGTGATGGGGAGGACAGTTGTGACCCTGGCTTATGTTTTATTCCAGTCTCTCAACTCTAGAATGTATTGTATAGGGAAATATTCATTTCCCTCTCCAACTGCTCAAAACAATGACAGTGATTAGGTGAAAGGAATTTCCACCCTTGTAAATTATAGTTTTACCTAATTAGCGACATCATATAACATGATAAATTGTGAATTTAGAAAATCATTATTCGGTAAATGAATACTTGTCAGTAGCTCTGATGGCAAATTAATCTTCGAGCATCTCAAGAAGGCTTACAGAAACAGGCAGCGGCATCATTCAGAGCACCGTTACACAGAGTCTCTTCCCTCACAAACTGGTGATCCTGCCCATCAAAATATTTTGTTTGGCATAATGATTAAAATACCCCCATTCTGGCAAAAACATACATGTTTAGAAAGCTGTTGAAAATCAGAAGGGAGAAGCCATTGCTTTGTTTTGAAATCCCAATTTTATAGGAGTAAGATTTACATATGGCATGTGCTCTAGATAATTAATTGGAGTAAAACATTAGTTTTCTGATTTTCTCCATGCTAATCAGTATTTAGAAATATAAGATGTACCAAAAGCTAGAAGAACCTGCTGAGACCGGAACCCACTTAGGTGTGAGGGAATAAATGACACCTACTCCTCCTCAAGATGGCCTCTTCTTTCCTATCACTCTAACTACTCACACTCTCGTGTCGGTCAATATCGTGGTGTCCAGTAGGCCCTCCTGGTTGCATTGCCCACAGTATCCTGTTCAGACAGGCAGCCTGGGCTATTCTTTGATAAAAGACTGCTACTTATTGGACCTGATTTGACCCAATGGGATCCCATTTGTAAAATACCCCAGTACAATAATTCTATACTCTAAATTCTGATAGCCAAAACAGTAATAATTAATTCTAATCTCTAAAACAATAGTAATTTACTAAAGCAAAGAGAATGCTTCCTTTTATAACTTCAACTAGAGAATTCAAGATGGATTGGCCCATTGGGAATAACTGAAGCTTCAGATTGAAGCAGACACACAATTAGATGGAATGAGACAGTGAGAACAGTAGACTGTAGAACTGCCTTATCTGTTTGTAGCTTTCTGCCCCTTAGGTATCTTTGCAGTAATATCATTTTCTTCATTGTACATGGCATGATTCTCATTTCTATGAAACCAAAATACCATACAGGGAATATCATGAACAACACTTGCATGATGAATGCTGAAGTGATTTGAGCAAATATTCTCATTTGTCATCTTAGACTGAAAGGTAAATGCCAGATTACAGATGCTTGTCTGGTCTGCACCATTTTACAATTATTATCTAGAAGGATTTTTCTTTCCTCACTGTCATATATTACTTAAATTTCTCTCTTCAACTTCTTGCCATGCATTTCCACTGGGTTCTGGATCAGTGAGGCAAGAGTTCTGTTGTGTCACCTGTGTGGACAAGGGCAAACGAGCCAATTTCCTCCTCTTCAAGAATGGGAGTCCTGCCATCTCATATGAAGTATTTTTGTGAAGACTAGAGATAGCATATGTAATAACAGTATTCCTCTTCATAGAGGCAGTGACACATATAAGAAACAAAAATACTCATATGGAAACTTGAAAGAAAATTTATGATCTTAGAAGATCAGTAGTAATAAGGTTTGCCTGTTTTCTTCTCCTTTGAAATTTATGACTCAGTCACCTTTTTCCAAATGTTTTTGTATTAAATAGCTATTGCTGCATAATAAACCACTGCAAAAATCTCCATGATACACAAAATAAAGCATTTATTTCTCACTCATATGTCTGCAGGTTGGCTGAGATTCAACAGATCGAGGCTGGGATTGCTGGCTTGGCATCTGGGCACTGGAATGGATTGAGGTCTGCTAAAATTCTGGGACCCGCAAGCTATTTGGGCAATGTTCTTTTCACAGAGATGGCAAAAGTGCAAGAGGACAATCTCAACCTTGCAGGCTTATTTCAATCTTGCTAATAGTCTACTGGCTGAAAAAAGTCACATGGCCCATGTCTAAGTCGAGAAGCAGGGGAGTATAATGGTAGGGTGTGTGAGTAAAGTATTTTTTTAATAGTGATCAAGTCTACGACAGTTGCCATCCAATGTAGGGAAGAATTTAAAGGCTTCTAATAGTTTATTTTAAAATACGTGTTTTATTTATATATCATATACACTGAGCAGTCAGTGCAACATTTTTAACTCCAACTTATAAACATCACTGGGGATAACAGGTCAGTGAATGGGGAAAACTTGATGAAAAGAAATTTCAGTTTTTATGACAATCCCCAGCTAAAATTCTGTTTTGGTCCTGAAATTCTGGAGGTTGCAATAAGACCATTCCCCATATGTTTTTAGGGCTCTGTGTGTAATGGCTCCTAATTTCCCTTTGGAAAAGCTCAAAGGGGTTTTATCTGATTGAGAGAATTCAAACTGCATTCATAAGTTACTTGGTTTTGCTTTTGTTTCTGTTTTTGGTATAATATTATAAATATGTTACATATTATTTATATATATATATATAACACTCTAGTCTGAGTAATAATAATTGCTACAAAATAATTTAATTTAAGTAATTTTAATTATTAGTAAAAACATAATATTTAATATCAGCATAATATGTAATGAAAATTTATGACTCCCTTCCCTCTTCTATCATTAATCATTCTTTTTGTCATCCCATTTAAAGAACGTTTTTAAAGGGGTAATATTTCAGTGTAGGAAAGGCAAAATATATTGAGAATTAAAGTCATCTTAAGGCCTAAGTTTTGGTAAAAATTTTCATTTAGGTCTATTATTTTTTTATATCTGTCATTTTGTGAAATATATAATTAGAACTGGGGGAGGTTGAAATTATAGAACACTAAACAGCAAAGGGAAATGACATCATTTTAAGAACTTGTATTAATTTTAGTATATGTGCTGCAGAAGAGCACGAGAATTTGTTTTAAAATGAAAATAGTAAATATAGTAAAAGCCAATAAGCCTGGTATAATTTATTTTCTTCAAATACAATATTTCTAAATCAGAGAGAAGATTCTTGAAGCAAAAAGAATAAAGGAGATGAAGTTGTTTACATAGTCAATTCTTTATGTATTATTTTGGAAGCCTGGGTAAGGAAGTAAAGTTTATGATATTAAAAATTGGAACTATTCTGAAAATAACTCTTTATTTTATGCCATTGAAAAAATCACAGTACTTCTTTGAAATGTACTCTATTCTTTCATGGAAATGAATACAATCTGTGAAATTGTGGTTATGTTTGGGAGAGGAATGTTTTTTCAAACTCTTTGAGGTTGCAGTGTAAAAAATCAGAATCTAAGCATCTTCAAAAGTTTTCTCTATTCATTAAAATGAAAAACTGTGACAAGGATCTAGCCTGAATGAGATAGGTTAATAAACTGTAATTCCAATCCAGAAAATCATGAAAACTTTATCTTACTGGCCATTTGACTAAAGCTTCACAGCAGATAAAGGAAAAATAGTGCTTCTAGAGATAAAAGGTAAGTCAATCACACATAGAATATTATCTACTTCTTATTTTCTCTCTTTGTTGTGATTTATCTCATAATTTATTTCAGTAAATGAAGTAAAAAATGTATTGTGAAATTGGCTCTTTAAAGAATTTTCTCAGAAACTCACATCCATTGGGAGCAAGGTATTTGAAAATGAGTTATTGTTGTTACACATTCTTGTAAGAAGTTTTTCACAAATATAAACAACAGATGCCAAAGAGCAGTTCAAGCAATGTTGTTACATGATGTTGTATATATTCACTATTAAATATTAATATATATTCATGTTTATATTATATATGCATATGTGTGTGCATTCATATAATTTTAATACATGTTATCAAAACAAAATTCGTAAATCTCTCAATTTGTTTGAATGGAATAGTACCTTGAGAAGGTACTATCAAGATACCTTATTAAGGCACATAATGCAAAACTAATATTTTTAGGATTTTTTATTTTCTGAAACTATGTGGGTTCAAACATGGCCTAATGGAAACTAAATTTTCTATAATGATGATGCCAGCAAAATTAGTATGGGTGGCCAAAATGGTATAACTTTGGACAAATCATTGAAATGATTGCAGCTTCACATACCTTCCTTCATAATTTAACAATTTACAAGCAAAAACAGTTTTGACACAGGGTGGTGAGTAAACTGAAAGATTATCTTCCCCTGTGCAGCCACTCTTAGTCTCTCTTTAAGCTACTAAAGCATTTCATTCGTAGCAATCATGATCTATAATTATTTGTTTGCTTACTTATTTGCTATTTTTCTTTCCCAACTATGTCTGTACTCTTAACAGATGGTATGCACTCAAGAAATATTTGTGGAATGACTAAGGATTCCCAAAATGAACTTTGTCAAATTATGCTATATACATAGATTTGAACAGACTTCAGGTTAGCAAAGGATACCAGATCTGCATTGTCTATGCAGATGTTCCAAAGTATCAACAACACAATCAAAGACTTCTTTTTGTACACTTATTATTTGTACAGAAGAACTCCTCCCTCACCACAACCCCAGAAGCTAACAGGTAGCTTGACATTTTTGCATACTAGATTGAATTGTGCATCCACAATACTCATTACATGGTGAAACCCAAATCTTTTATAATCTACTCACTCTTTCTTCTTAAGTTATCCCCTTCCTGATTATTAAAGAATAAGAAATGTGTTGCTTCTTTTAAAGGGATAAATACACCACCAGTCTCAGACTTCTTTTTCCTCCTTTTGTGGCCTTAATTAATCAATCTTTCTTCTTCTTGCATTTTCAATGTCTCCATCTCCATGGACTCTTTACTCCTAGCCAATATTTAAATATTGTTACTTTTCCACAACTTTATAAAAACCCTTTTCTCACCATGTGTTCTGCTCAGGTTATAGTACCATCTTTCACTTTCTATTCAGCATGAAATTCTCCCCATTCTGAAAATTGCATTCATTGCCTCCAATTTTACATTTACCCATCACTTTTTAACTTGCAAAAACAAGTTCTTCTCAAGCCCTTCCCATCAAGCACAGTGTGACCATAAGATGTGGCAGTAGATCTATGCATGCACATGACTGTTTTCCCAGCTGACAAGAGTGCCCATTGTACCACTGAGGCCTACAAGTGGGAACATGCATTTTGTGACTACAAGAAGAGGAGGCAGCAGACCTGAGCCTGTGTGCAAATTCTTTCCCAGCCAGGGAGAGCACCTTCTGTACCCCCAAAGCTTCCAACAAGTGGAGTCAGATCAGAAACACAGATCCTGCTTCCCCTGAGTGGTAGCAGGTGGAATCTGTGACATGATGGTACCACAAATGCACTGGCAAAGGATTATTTCATCAAACACCATGAAAAACTACAACAACAATTCACAGCAAAAGGAAAATGAGAAGTCTCCAGAAACCAATCCTGAAGTTACAGAAATTTGCAATCTAAATGACAGAGAATTCACAATAGCTGTCATAAGGAAACTCAGTGAGGTACAAGAAAACACAGAAAGACAGTTCATTGGGATCATGAATAAAATTAATGAGAAGAAGGAATATGTCACCAAAGAGATTGAAACTAAGAAAAAAAACCAAGCAGAAATTCTATGAACACAATTAATGAGCTAAAAAATAATCTGGAATCCTTAAAAAGTAGAACTGAAGTTATGGAGGAAAGAATTAGTGATTTAGAGGATAGAAATATAGAAATGCTTCAAGTGGAGGAGGAAAGAGAATTAAGATTTTTTAAAAAATGAAGGAATTCTTTGAGAAGTATTCAAGTCAATTAGGAGAAGCAATATAAAGATTATAGGTATTCAAGAAGGAGAAGAGAAGGAGAAAGAAGCAGAGAGCTTGTTCAAAGAAATAATAGCTGAGAACTTCCCAAACCTAGGGAAAGAAATGGGCTTATAAATATATGAAGCCAATAGAATTCCTAAATATATCAATGCTAAAAGATCTTCTCCAAGGAATATAATAGTAAATCTGGCAAAGAAAAATATTAAGGGCATCAAAGCAGAAGAAAATAACCTACAAAGGAACCTCTATCAGGCTTTCAGCAGATTTCTCAGCAGAAACCTTACAGACTAGGAGAGAGTGGAATTGTATATTCAAAATAAAGAAAGACAAAAACTTTCAGCCAAGAATACTCTATTGAGTGAAACTATCCTTCAGATATGAGGGAGAAATAAAACGTTTCCCAGAAAAAAAAAAAAAAAAGCTAAGGAAGTTCATTGCCACTAGACCTCCCCTACAAGAAATGATCAAGGATGCCCTCATACCTGAAACCAAAGTCAACGGTCTACAAAGCTTTGAGAAAAGAGATAAATAGGCAGACAAAATCAGAAAACTGCAGCTCTCTTTCAGAATAGGATGTCAAATACTTAATTGTAACTTAAAAGATAAAAGGAAAGAAAACATCAAAAGTAACTATAAACACTTCAACTTAGTCATAAACTCACAATACAAAACAGAATGATTTGTGATAAAAATAACTCATAAGGGGAAGGGGAAAGTGATTGAAGATGCTTAGCCTAATTGAGACAAGAGGCTATTGGAAAATGCACTGTCTCATCTATGAGATCTTTTATGCAAACCTCATAATAACTACTAAAAACAAAATCAGAGCAGAGACACAATTCATAAAAAAAGAGAAAAATTAGAAAACCACCACAGAAAACCACTAATCTGAAATGGCAGTCAAAAATACAAGGGAAGAGAAACAATGGGAATATAGAACAATGAGAAAACAAGAGGTAAAATGGTAGTATTAAGCCCTCATATATCAATAATCACTCTAAATGTAAATGGATTGAGTTCTCCAATTGAAAGATACAGAGTAGCTGGACAGATTAAAAAACAAGATCCAACAATATGCTGCCTCCAGAAAACACATCTCAGCTCTAAAGACAAACAGGTTCAGAGTGAGGGGATGGAAGATGATACTTCAAGCTAATGGCAAACAAAAGAAAGTAGGTGTTGCCATACTTATATCAGACAAAGCAGACTTCAAGATAAAAAAGACAATGAGAGACAAAGAGCAGCACTATATAATGTTAAAAAGGACTTTCCACCAAGAAGACATAACACTTATAAATATATATGCACCTAACACGGGAGCACCAAAGTACATAAAGCAACTACTAACAGACCTAAAGGGAGAAATTGACAGCAACACAATAATAGTAGGGGACCCCAAAACCCCATTTACATCAATAGATAGATCATCCAGACAGAAAGTCAACAAGGAAGTAGTGCATTTAAATGAAACACTTGATCATGTGGACTTAATAGATATATAGAGAGCATTCCATCCAAAAACAGCGAATGCAAACAGTCTTCTCACTAGAGACTTCCTTGTATTTTGACTGCCATTTCAGATTAGTGGTTTTCTGTGGTGGTTTTCTAATTTTTCTCTTTTTTTTATGAATTGTGTCTCTGCTCTGATTTTGTTTTTAGTAGTTATTATGAGGTTTGCATAAAAGATCTCATAGATGAGACAGTGCATTTTCTGATAGCCTCTTGTCTCAATTAGGCTAAGCATCTTCAATCACTTTCCCCTTCCCCTTATGAGTTATTTTTATCACAAATCATTCTGTTTTGTATTGTGAGTTTATGACTAAGTTGAAGTGTTTATAGTTACTTTTGATGTTTTCTTTCCTTTTATCTTTTAAGTTACAATTAAGTATTTGACATCCTATTCTGAAAGAGAGCTGCAGTTTTCTGATTTTGTCTGCCTATTTATCTCTTTTCTCAAAGCTTTGTAGACCGTTGACTTTGGTTTCAGGTATGAGGGCATCCTTGATCATTTCTTGTAGGGGAGGTCTAGTGGCAAGACTGTAGTGAGACTTCTCTTCTCTGGAACATTCTGAAAAATACACAATATGTTAGGAAACAAGGTAAGAATCAATAAGTTTAAGATGATTGAAATAATATCAAGTATGTTTTCTGACCTCAATGCCATGAAACCAGAAACCAACTATAAGAAAAAAGCTGGGAAAGTCACAAATACATAGAGACTAAACAACATGCTACTGAACAACCATTGGATCAATGAAGACATCAAAGGGGAAATTAAAAAATATCTGAAGATAAATAAAAATGAAAATACAACATACCAACTCTTATGGGGTGCAGCAAAAGCAATGATAAGAGGGAAATTCATAGCAATACAGGCCCATCTCAAATAAGTAATCTTAAGCTACATGTAACAGAAGTAGAAAAAGAAGAAGAAACAAAGCCCAAAGTCAGCAGAAGGAGGGAAATAATAAAAATTAGAGTAGAAATAAATGGAATAGAGACTGAAAAAACAGTAGAAAGGGTCAATTAAACTAAGAGCTGGTTCTTTGAGAAGATAAACAAAATTGACAAACCCTTAGCCAGACTCACTAAGACAAAAGAGAGAAGGCTCAAATAAATAAAATTAGAAGTGAAAGAGTTGAAATTACAATGGATACTGTGGAAATACAGAAGAGTATAAGAGAATACTATCAAAAAGTGTATGACTACAAATTGGGTAACCCAGAGGAAATGGATAAATTTTTAGACTTATACAACTTCTCAAACTAAATCAAGAAGAAATAGAGAATCTGAATAGACCAATCACAAGTAAAGAGATCAAAACAGTAATCAAAATCCTACTCAAAAAACAAAAGTCCAGGAGTAGATGGCTTCTTGGGAGAATCCTACCAAACATTCAAAGAAGTTTTAATACCTATCCTTCTCAAACTATACCCCAAAATATAAGAAGACAGAACTCCTTCTGCAAAGCCAACACTATCCTGATACCAACACCAGGCAAGGACAACACAAAGAAGGAAAATTACAGGCCAATATTGCTGATGAACACAGAAGGAAAATCCTCAACAAAATGTTGGCAAACCAAATACAGCAATGCATTAAAAGGATCATACACCATGATCAAGTGGGATTTACTCCAAGGACACAAGAATGCTTCAACATCCACAAATCAATCAATGTGATACACCAAATTAGAAAAACAAGGAATAAAAATCACATGATCAACTCAACAGATGCAGAGAAAGCATTTGACAAGATCCAACATCCATTTATGATAAAAACTCTCAATAACACTGGTATAGAAGGAAAGTACCTCAATAGAATAAGTGGCATATATGACAAATTGACAGCCAATGGCACACTGAAATGTGAAAAACTAAAAGTCATTCCTCTGAGAACAGGAACAAGACAAGGGTGCCCACTCTTGCCACTCCTATTCAACATAGTACTGAAGGTTTTGGCCACAGCAATTAGCCAAGAAAAAGAAATAAAAGGAATCTGAATTGGAAAGCAAGAAATGAAACTCCCACTGTTTGTAGATGGCATGATTCTCTATATGGAAAACCTTAAAGAATCCATCAGAAAAAAACTAGAAAAAAATTAACAACTACAGCAAAGTTGCAGGGTACAAAATCAACTTGCAAAAATCAGTGGCATACCTATACATTAATAATGAACTAGAAGAAAAGGTCAACAATACAATCCCATGTCTAATCGCAACAACAAAAAAATAGGAATAAATTTAACCAAAGAGATGAGAGACTCACGCACTGAAAATTATGACTTTATTGAAAGAAATTGAAGAAGATATAAACAAATGGAAAGATATTCCATGCTCATGGATTAGAAGAATAAACGTAGTTAAAATGTCCATATTACCTAAAGCAATCTACAGGTTCAATGCAATCCCAATCAGAATCTCAATGACACTCTTCACTGAAACAGAACAAAGAATCCTAAAATTTGTATGGAACAACAAAAGACTTCAAATTGCCAAAGCAAACCTGAGAAAAAAGCACAAAGCTGGAGGCATCATAATCTCCGACTTCAAAATACACCACAAAGCCATGTAATCATAACAACATGACCCTGGCATGTAAACAGACACACAGATCACTGGAACAGGAGTGAAAGCCAAGAAATAAAACCACACATCTATGGACAGTTAATCCTAGACAAAGGAGCCAAGAACATACAATGGAGAAAGGGAAGTCTCTTCAATAAACGGTGTTGGGAAAACTGGACAGCCACATGCAAAAGAGTGAAAGTAGACCATTATCTTTCACCATACACAAAAATTAACTCAAAATGGATTAAAGACTTGATGGTATGACATGAAACCATAAAACTCCTAGAAGAAAATATAGGCGGTACACTCTTTGACATTGATCTTAGAAGGTTCTTTTTGAATACCATGTCCACTCAGGCAAGGGTCAAAAAAGAAAAAATTAACAAATAGGACTACAATAGACTAAAAAGCTTCTGCAAGGCAAAGGAAACCATGAACAAAATGAGAAGACAACCCACCAAGTGGAAGAAAATATTTGCAATCACACATCTGACATGGGGTTAGTTTCCAAAATATATAAAGAACTTATACAACTCAATAACAAGAAAACAAACAACCTGAACAAAAAACACACACACACACACACACACAAAGGCATACTACTCAGCCATAAAAAAGACAAAATTGTTCCATTTGCAACAACAGATAGACCTTGAGGGTATGATGTTAAGTGAAATAAGCCAGACAGAGAAAGAAAAATACTGCATGATTTCACTCATATGCAGAAGATAAACAAACATATGGATAGGAAACAAGTTAGTGGTTACCAGAGGGGAAGGAGGCTGGACGCTGGGGGTGGGCAAGAGGGATAAAGGGGCACATGGGTATGGTTATTGATAGAAATTTGACTACTAGTGGTGAGCAGGATGCAGTCTGTACAGAAATTGATAAATAATAATGTGCATCTGAAATTACACAATGTTATAAACCATCATGATTGCAATAAGATAATTGAAACAAACAAACAAGTTCTTCTCATCACTCCTGAAACTGCTCCCAGAAGAACATTAAGTCTCTAGCCCTCTCAGTCCTCATCTTCTTCGTGTGGGACTTGTAAAAGGCTTCTCAGTATTAGTTAAGAAAGGCTCACTGCTGTGACAAACAAACCCTATAATTTCAGTGGTGGCTAAACACTGTAGAAGTTTAATTCTCACTCATGCCACGGACTCACGGGGATCCAGGCAGGGATGGGGACTGGCAATGGTGAGTGTGCTCAGCTCTACACTTTCATGCTGGGGCCCAGTTTGAGAGCAACTCTGCTATCTTCAATATTTTATCCTCTTCATCCAGTTGCCAAGATTACCCCGAGAGCTGTCATCCAGCTGGATAAACATGGTAAAACACAGGTGGCAGATTTCATGGCATAGGCAGAGAAGTGGCATATATCAATTTGCTCAGATTTTCTTGTCTAGAATTGAGTTCCATGGCTACAATTAACTGTGAGGGAGGACTGGGAAATATGGGACCAGGAAGAAAAAACACAGGTTTAGAGATGCAGCTCCAAGTTTCTGCCACGCCTTCTTGAAAAATCTGTTTTCTCTTGTCTTCAATGACACTTTGCTCCTCTGTTTATTTTTACAAATTCTCTCACTAATACACTGGATGCTCTTAGCCAACGCCTTGGATTTTGTACATCAATAGAACACTATATTCTTTCAATGAGTTTATTCAATTCTACGGCTTCCAACAACATGCCCATGTGACATTTTGCCTCTAGCACTGATTTATTTCTTGTAATTTAGAATCCGGTTTCTAATTGCTGGCTACACGTCCCTATTATTTATAATCTGAGGCTTCTGAAGTCTACACAATGAAATACACACCCATCACCTTATCCTCTGGTATTTTATTTCTATTCAAGCATGAGACATGGGAATTATATTATTCTCTTTCCCTCACTTCTACATTTTATCTACTTCCACAGTATCTTCTGTCACTGACAACAAACAGACATGAATTACCTTTTATTGCACTTTTCTAATGACCTCCTAACTCGTATGCCTTCATCCCCTCTCGCCCGGTTCTGATACACCTTATACATTGCCCTAAAAATTATCTTTAAAGATTACAGATTTGTTTATGGCCCTCTTTTACCAGAAAACTCAACTACTCACCATGAAATGAAAAGCTTAAACTCTTCAATCTGACAACCATGCTTCTTTATCTGCCTCTCATGATACAGGTGCACACATCACTTTGAGATGAGCAAGAACAACTTACGTGTCATGAATGAAGAAGATATTCTTTTGGGCTTCAAAATAAATAATGATAGTAATGATAACATTATTAATGGTTGACATTTATAGAAAACTTCCCATGTATGTACCAGGCACTATATTATGAGTTTTGCATGAAACAGCTCATTTATCTTCCACACAATCTTATAAATAGTTAAAGTTATTCCCCAAGATACATACATACAGAGGTTATCACTTGCCAAAATTCATGCTTTTAGGAAGTGCTAGAGTCTTTTGTGTAGTTTTGTCTCCAGGATGAAAAGAAGATAATCAGGTAGAACCTCTATTCGATCTAAAGTGTGTCTAATGCCAGAAACCACACTAGTAATTATTTTTCCTTACTGTCTTTCCACTCTTTCCACTCAGCTTTACTCAGTGGAGGTGGGATTTGGAGAGTGCATCCTAGAATGGGGCAGGGGAGGGGGCAAAATGAAGAAAAATGAGTCATTTAAATGGGCTAGATAGTTGAGTGTATTTGCGTATTTGAAACCAGGGAGGTAGATTGAAGCAATACTATATAGGTGACACTCCAGGTTTTTTAAACAGGAAATAAAATTATTGGAGAAGTGTTATTTGGAAAATTAGTGTGGTCCTGATGTGAAGATGAAATTAAGTGGGTAGAGACAGGAAGGAAAACAAGCTATCATAAAACCCAAGAGAAAAGGTAATGGTAATCTTAATTAGCGTCAATTTACATATGATCATGATGTCAGTCTTCCTGTGAGATAGATGTCTCCTGGGTCCCTGAGCTGCTGTCCACCCTCTGACAGGAAGCTCTTGTTCTGGGATTGCATATCATGGTCTCCAGAACTAGACACCACTACTTTCATGCCCTCTCCCTAGTTTACTGCTTATATAATTTCTACTTCAAAATTGTTCTTAGGACACTGATTCTTAGAATGATCCACCTTTTGAAAAGCATACCTTCGTGGAAATTATTAAATATTTTTCATTCATGCCTACACGAAAAAAACACAGAGATATAAAAACAATAGCGTGATTAAAAGACATCATGCTTTGGCTTAAATGAAACTTTTAGTCTGATAAAAATAATTGCATATTTGTTTCAAGTAAAGTCTGTCTAGATTTACAAGTTCATGTAAATATAAATAACTCGTGGTTCCCTTAAGTCTGGATTCGCCGCAATTTGGATGAATTAATTTTATTAATTGAATGTGTGGAATGTTTATTTTGATATGATGCTCTTATTTGTCTTTTAATTACTTCAGTCCTCATTTTTTTTCTTAAATTACCTCAAGAAGTGATTTTAAAAATGATGTTTAGACTGGAACTTGCAGTGGTGCGATGAAGGACGATGCTGAGGAGCTATTGTTCTGTAACAGCTGTCTCCATGGTGAAGAGAAGAGGGTTTGGAGGAAAGCACCATATGCAGATAGCTCAGTAACAGAATCAGTTCCACTTGGTCCCTTAGCTTCCATGCCATGTTGGGGTCAGCCTCTTTAATGTTCTCCATTGTCGGGAACTTTCAGGCGTGCCCTCGGCTATGGGCAGACAGGAAGAACATTTTCAGTACTGAGATTGAACCTAAGACAAGATAAGCACTGTGAGCAAGTCTGATTTATGTCACTGTTTCTCTTTCTGGGGTCTCTTCCACCTCTTTCTCTTCTTTATTTTACAGGTCACTATCCTGAACACTTACATTGCCCTATTCGCCACACTGTCCATGACCCTGATAAATCTAGTAATCTAGTAATTACTACAGTTCATGAACATTCACTATGAGCTAGGTTCTCTGCTAAGCCCTTTATGGGCATCATTTTATTTAATTCTCACAATAATCCAGCAAGGTTGATATTATTATCCCTGAGGAAATTGGAGTTCAGGAAGGCCAAAGAATTTGTTCAAAATGATAGTCTTCAGGTGGCAAAGCTGGTATTCAAATCCATTTGATCTGACCCAAAGCCTGAGCTACATTTAAAACTCAACTAGGATTTAAGAATCATGGATAAACTTGCCCAGAAGTCAAGACGGAACATAGTCATAAGAAAGAAAAATAGGCTGAGACAAGTTACAGTTTCTGATCTTTCCTTGGAGACATATTCAGCTGAATAGGACCATCTTGGGAAAAACTGTGAAGCTAGCAAAGTTTATCTTCAGCTTTTGTACCGCTTTTCATTGTCTAATCTACTTACACTTCTGTGACAGCTAGTGACCTTATGCTGCCCTGTGTTTCTCCTGTCATAATGAGTCGTGTTACATAAACTCATTTTTCCTGAAGTGTAAGTGACATAGGGTTTTATCTCTGTCAGAGAAATTTGCATTTTTAAAAGAGGATATTAAGAAATCATAGGGGTTAACTTAAATAAATTAATCTCCAAGAGTGGGATTTTTAGACTATCACTGATGGGTGAAAGATGCATTTTAGGTCTGGGCCAATTTCCTGTCACACCCTCTATGTGATCAGGCATTGCACTGATGTGACAGGCAGGGCTATAACCAAGGCTGGATATACACTTTCTCATTGCTCAGTAATGGAAAACATAGTTTCTTGTCTTTTTTTTTTTTTTTTTTTTGCCTTTGACCATTATCATTAGGATCTAATATATGCATTGTTCTCAAGTTTCATACAAGCCACAGAAGTACTCATTAGATAGCATCTAAATTGGATGGAAACATACTTAATCCCCTGTTCTTTAGGAAATAACAACCTAATAAAGATTTGTAAAAACAAATATATCCAAGTGCACATTTGACAGCAGTTTAATTTATTTAGAATTTATTGCCCATAGTGTCTTGAGATTTATAGACGGAATAACTCTTATAAAACCAAAATATCACTCTAAATGTACATTTGTACCTAATTACATTTGATCCTAAGTGTATCTTAATGTTTTTGATGCCTTATGAAATGATTGAGAGCAAGAATTTATTCAGACGCAACCTGTATATCTTAGAACTAGGTAATGGCGAAATGAGTGATACAAGTCAGGTTTTCCTGGTAAAGGATGCATTGCCAGGTGAAGAGATTACTGTAGCTTTGACTTTGTTATGGTAATAATCTGGTTGAATCTATATCTACAAGTAGAAAGAGGAAATGAGAGGAAGTCACCAACTTATAATTTAAAGATACATCAACCGCGTTTTGTGCCAATGAGAGGAAATGAATTTCCATTTGATTAAAAGAAGAGCTTTCAGTCCCATAGAATAAGCCTTGAAAAGAGCCAGTGTTGTTTCAAAAAATCAACAAAAACCACAAACTGCCTCTATGGCTGTGTTAATGATTAGATAAAGTATAGAACATATCACACCTAAAGCAGTGGAAATGCAGAAGTGCAATAAGGGTGAGTTATCATCCCACTCAACCAGCACCTATCATTTCAAATGGTTGGTTCCATGTCAGTCATTTTGTATAATAGCATAGTCAGTAATGGATGATGTCACATGAGCAATGAATCTGAGCCTGCAAAAAAAAAAAATCAAGATTTGCTTTTAAGATTTATGTGGTTAAAAAAAAAAAAAACTTTTTGGCAGAAAATGTTAAGCTCACAGGTAGTGAATCCGATTCCTGCCTTGGTGAAAAGATAATTGGCTCAGGAAAAATGTGATTAGATCGCATCCCTCTAGAAATCATATAGGATTGGACTTTTTCAATTTGGTCTTTAAAGTAGACGTGTATGAATCTAAGAGACCCCGTGGCCATATGCATGCAGTTTTTCTGTTCACATGCATGGCCAGGACAGAAGCTGTGACCAGAGCTGAAGCTTGTCATACTCATGCTGTCATGTGAGTGGCTTCTGCGATTACTAGTTAGCGGGTTGATCAGGAGAAAGAGGAGAAGGGAGGCTGGATGGCAATCCAGGGAGACACACAGATGGACAAGAAGCTGGGCGAGGAGGGAAGCCTGCATAGGAGACTTCAGTCTCCAGTCCATTGTTGGCAGGCTGAATACGAAAACAAGTGTATAGAAGCCCCATGACAAGATTAGCCTGTATGGCTGTGGCAGACGTAATGGACTCACACTCATAAGTTGAGTTGTGTCAGAAATGTTTTTCCAAAACTAAAAGTTTCTTAGTTTCAAAACTTGGGAGAAGAGAAGGCTTTCCTGGGTTGTTTCTGTTCTTAAAAGAGTATGGCTGTGGGATACATGGGAATTCGAGTTTTATGTCAAACTACCTATTTATTGCCTATACTCCAGTTTGGTCTATTACAAGTGTTGTCTGACGTTGAATGTTCTTTTGTCTTTTCTAGCAGTATAGCTGTCTGCATCAAAGTGTGGAAAATGCTGGACCCAAAGCTGGTATGATACTGTCCTCATTAATTCAAACAGTATCGTATGATGCCACATTTAATCTCCACAATTTCTTTCACACTGTGGATTCTCTCTCTGATATCCCTAGAACGATACTTCCATCCTTTCCCCCTCTATCTCTCTTAGTCTACATTGGAGAGGGCATTTATTTTTCCCATAAAATATTACTCAAACCCAACAACATGATACACAGGGTCACTGCTTATGCTTTTTCTCCTCCCTGGGTACTGAGCCCTGTATACCCACATCTGTTTTTCTCTTATATCTAGTCTCCCCTTAAGTGGGCCCCATACTAGCTACTTAGGAAAAGAGTGGCAATGAACTGTCAGCATGAAAGCCTGAGACAGAATTAGTCGTGACTGTTATGTTAAAAATTGGACTTTCAAGTGGAAGAGAAAGTAAGGTTACTTTTTTTCTGATAGCATCCACTTAATATCCTTACTGTTTGTCTAGTTTCCCCCAATCTCTTGGATAAAGTCTAGGACAGGCTAGACTTTCAGATAATATATGGTCTCCAAGTCCCTTCTTTAACCCTGGATCAATAATTATTATGTCCAGTACAATGTAATCAAAATTCTGAACTTCCATCACAATTCCTCTCCGCCACTGACTCAGGCCAGCGCTCAGCAGCAGGAATTTTGAAGTGGGGGTAAAAGGATGTGCTTTTTACCCTACCTTGGAATTCTCTCTTGCAAACCTAGGTTTCTGAAGCCTAGAGGAGGGAACCTGAATAAGGAAGGAAAATTGAAGGGGCTGGGAAGTTCCAACATGGCTGCCATCAATTTAGCTTTGCTTATTAGGGCCACAGGGGAGGTTTTATGCTCTTTCACTCAGGGCACTTCTGTTGGATTTTCAGAGACACCAGTCAACTGTGGTTTCTTCACTTGCTATTTTTTAAGAACTAATTATGCCCTCTCTCTTTGTCCCTGGTTTCTTGTCAGTCCACCATCATTCATACCTTCTCAGAATGAGTCCCATTGCTGTATTAGGAAAAGTTCCTTTTATAAGATTCAGTTCATGTGTTTTCTTGTTCCCTCCATATCTGTTCCATGGAATATACATATGTTTTCCCTGTTAGTGGGAATGCAATTGGTCCCAAAACCTTAGCCTTCTACTCTCATGCAGAGGCCATTTCATTCAAGCATCTACTGTTTTCATTTCTCAGGTGGGAGTTAGCCAGTTCTAAAATTGCATCACTTCAAAAATGGCATTAAGTTCTCAGAGTGGCATCCTTGAGGACTTTTTCTTTGGCCTAAGATAAGAGGGAGCATCACTCCTCCTTAAGGAAAGTGGACAAGGAAAATGACTAACCACAGACTCTAAAGGAATTCCGCCTCTGATCTCCAACTCATCTCTCAGCCTTAGAAACCTCTTTTATTGGTTGGAGGCAGATGACCAAATAAAGTGTGTAAAATTTATTTATTGTCTACTCCTCTGCTGAGGTGGTCGCGCATCTCACTTTGAAAGTAACTGAAACCTATATGGGAGTCAAGGCTTTGAGATACTTGAGGACAAAATTAGCAGAAGTTAGTAAAGAGACAAGAGGTATGCACTAGAACAGACAAGAGATCCACTCAATGAATTTACTGGATAGTGATTCCACGTGACCAGGCTTATTTTTAAGATGAGAAGTGCATTGTACCCAGGTCTGCCTTTGTCAACGGTAAAGTGTGGTCATGTGAAGTTAGTTTATGATAACTCACTAGTTTATGAGAAGCAGAGACAGTCACACCATGGCCTTCTAATCAGCTACCAGCTATACTGACCCTGGATCCCAAAGTGCCAATTTTCCAAGCAGTCTTTTAGTCTAGATGCTACAAAAAAGGTTGTTCTAGAGGTTCTGTCAATCAGTATATCATTTAAAAGAAGATTATTCCAGGGCGCTTGTCAATGTGTTGACATTATACTGTCTTTGTGTCAGGTCAGAGCTAAAGATTGAAAATATCTTCAGATAGGAAAAAAATTCATGAACACTCTTGAAAGATGTCATCTCTTTCTCTTTTGCAGATGATGAAGATTAAAAAAAAAGTGCCTCCCTACTGCTAGATGCTGTTGTTCATATTGCATGGTTCTCCTTATGCCTAAGTACCTAGATCCAAACAAGTTAAAATTTAAAAAGATATACATATGTATTGCATATTAGCTACATGCTCACCTCTGTAGTTGTTCTGAGTTCATTTCACTGATTAAATGCAATGATTTCTCTTCTATTTTTATTTCTTTTTCAAAGATAAGATAGCAACTTCCCTGTTTCTCTGTCCTTACATATTTAAAATGCATACATTTTCTCCTCTAATCCCCTTTGCAAGTATGGAACAGTATCAATGCTAAAGGACCAGAGGTTACTCAGGCACCAAGCCATCCATGAGCAGCAGAAAGGCTGCTTACTTCTCTATCCCATGGCTTACAAAACTCTATGCAGTCTTGTTTCACAATTCCCCTCTCTCACTGGGCTCCGATGATTCTGTCGCTGCAAGCTTAGAGCCAGAAGTGAATAGCAGGCACGTGAATGGTGGTCGGGCAGGCTCTGAAATTACAGAGGGAGGTCAAAAGACCTGACCATGCTCTATTCCTTCAGCCTCTGTCACCAAGCAGATACGCTACTCCTTCATTCCTGAAGGGGTGAGTGAGGGGGTGGAGGGAAACTGGGAATACTCTCCAGTAAGTTTATTTTCTGGAGACTGAAATGGAAACACATTCCTCTCTGTGGAAACAAGACAACTGTGAATGAGTTTCCCCTACAGTGGGAAGAATAGTCAGTCCCAAATCCTAAAATCTGAACATGAATCTGACTACTTATTAGCAGACTACCTGGAGATAGTGTCAGATTCTTCAGGTTAAGGGCTCAGTCCCACAAGACTGCCCCACCCCCCACTTCAGATGTCAGTTGCAGATAGTAGGTCCCCATGTTAACCACAACTTCTGTTCTGCTTGGCTACAAATCGGAGGTTCCCATGACCCATTCTTGGGTTTGATGAATTTTCGAAATGGCTCAGATAACTCAGGGAAACATTGACTTGTGTTTAGCAGTTTATTAAGAATATGATAAAGGATACAGATGGACAGCCAGATGAAGAGATACATAGGGGATGTCTGGGAGGACAGAAGCTTGTGTACCTGTGAAGTTGGGGTGCCTTACCCTCCCGGTACATGGATATGTTCACCAGCCTGGAAGCCTTCTGAACTGCGTACTTTTCAGATTTTTATGGAGGCTTCATCATGTGGTCATGATTGGTCAATAACTCTTTTTTCAGCCCTTTTCTCTTCTCAAGAGAATGAGGGGTGGGGCTGAAAATTGCAAGTTTCTGATCATGGCTTGGTCATTCTGGTGACCAGCCCCCATCCAGGAGACCACCCAGAGTCATCTCCTTAGAACAAAAGACACTCTTATCACCTGGGAAATTATAAGGGTTTCAGGAGCCCTGGGTCAAGGATAGAGTCAAAGACCGAATGTTAAAACAAAAGATTCTGCTAGTGCTCTTATCACTTAGGAAATCACAAGGGTTTCAAGAGTTCAATGCCAAGAACTGGGGGCAAAAGTCAATGTCTATTTTTTGTCTCACAAAAGCCAGATCTGTTTTCTATGCTCCCAACCTCCTCTCTCTGTGCTCCGTCTCTTCCTTTTCTTAACCTCCAGTGTGGTATTTGCTGTCCTCCCCACATCTTCTCCAACCCAGAGATGTGGGGCCCTTGTGCTTACTCCTCTCCCACAGCAAAACACATTTTTAGGGGAGGTTCTGTTGTATGGTATATAATATATATTATACACCCACATACACACACACAGCATTATATGACATATATATGTAAAATGACCATAATGTGAATTTAGATGCATGCTTGTTGCCATCAAAATTCTTTAATCATCAGCTTTAAGTTTCTGTGCCTTCTATGAAAAATTTCCGTGATCAGAAAATATGTAGAAGAGATTTGGGGAATTCCCAAAAGGTCATTTTTAGTTCTTCTGAGATCATATATCATGGCCCCACATCTGTGTCACTTACACATGAAGCAAACCCTACTGGTACCTGGGCTATCGAAGATAATATATCCAGGATTCTTATTCACATTCACTTACTGGCTACTGGCGAAGGGCCATAAAGTCATTTTCAGTCTTGGCCAAAGCAGAGAAATTCCTGGGGCGAGGCCTGAGGAACTAAAAATTAGGACTGCTAAGCTCTCTTCCTTTTTATGAAAGTAATAGTGAAGTTGACAACTGTAAAAATGTACATGTGGACAGCTGGAAATAGAGCCAGAGCCATCAGATTTGGAATCTTTTGTGCAAGGCTGTTTGTATTGTGTCTTCCTGAATCTCATTTAGCTATGTTTCAGCAAATGTGAAGATGAAAATCCAAGCAAGTAAACTGGCATTTCTGTTCATCATCAAAATTTGGAGCTATATCTTGAAGCAGAAAAAAGTATTTTTGAAAATGCTTGAAATGTTGTCACAGTGCCTTTAGGACATAGCATCCAAATGTATTATTTCAGCACTTGTTGTGTCCACTTTTAGTGAGATGAAGAGAAGCTGAATTTAGGTAAGTGTACACTGTCTTCTATTGTACAGATTCTTGTCTTCAGACATTTCTTTTCTAATGTAAGTGTTTGTTTTACCAGCTCCAAAATCACTCCCTAGTGGAGTGTCACTTCTCACAGGCCAGGGCATAAGCTTTTAAGTTGTAAATGCCTACATCATCGTCAAGAAATAAAAGTTAACAGAAAACATAATTGAAGTCAAAGACATTGACAATTCTAAAATAGAAATAATACTGTTAAATAAAAACTATTGAATATTTAAAATATGCCTGGGAATGTTCCAAGCACTTGACCATGCATTAACTCATTTTACCTCAAAACAAATTGATGAAGATCATATCTCATAGTTGGTGTGTCTTATTCCACAGGAGTTGTCTTTGGACTTGTATGGTTCTCCTACTTCAAGGTGAGGGTACACTCTTAGCGGATTTCAGAGATGGTCAGAATGTGAGCTACAGGCCCATCTCCACCTGCAACTCTGTGTGATCTGTTCCCACCCCCTTCCTGAATAAACAGAGGAAATATAGGAGAACCCAAGGATTGCCCAAGGATTATTACTCCTTAGTGGATACAGCAGACACAGAATGAGGGCTATCACGCTCTTTTCTTATAGCCCTTGTCAACCTTTTAGTACCATAAGGATTCTGTCCTTTCTTGTCATTCTTCTCTTTTGCTGAGTCTGAATTCACTGCTGGAGATAACTAGCTCTCAGGGTTTTTCTCACTCTGTTTCACCTCCTCAGTCTTTCTCTAGGGTTGGAAAAGCAAAAGTGAGGTGATAAGAAGTGGCTTCTGATGGCAACTAGACTTCTGGTGGTAAACATGATGTAGTCTATACAGAAGTTGAAACATAATGATGTACACCTGAAATTTATATAATGTTATAAACCAATGTGACTTCAATTAAAAAAAAGGTGGCTTCTGCTCTTGAAGAGTTTTCCACGTTTTTCCTTAGACTGAGTCCTACGCGTTAGTCTGCTTGTGGCCAAGTTGGGAGACAGGTTTGTAAACATTTTCTATATATTGGTTATTGATCAAACCCAGATTCTGGCGCAGAATGCAGTTAGAAAATATTTCCAATATCTCAAATCTTTTGTTTTAATTTTACTTCTTTCCAAGGCGACCACTTTCCAAATCTCATGGTAGGAAGTATGTCTTTCTTTCTGTCAGGTGGGAATTCCTAGAGACCAGAGACCATCGGAGGCTCTCAAGCCCAGGAGTGAGCTTACCAGTCAATTCTAGAACTCTTATTGTCATTATAGTTAATGGAAAATATCTGATGACTGATGGCATATTTCTAATGGTATTAAATTTATCTTTGTTCCTTTTTGAGTCTTCTTGAGAACTTCTATGATTCAGTAGAGCTCACTACTTGCCCTCTGTGACTATAATGTGTAATAGCTAATGAAACTTGGTATGGTCAAATGGAATTCTTAATTCTCACTTTACCTCTCCCTTTCCATGGACACATATCAACTCCGCTGATCTTTTTATACTCCATCTCAGTAAATGGCACCATTTGGCTCAAACCTAAAACCAAGGAGTCACTTTGCTTGCTCAGTTTTCATCATTTTCTGTGGTGGGGTTAGTATCATATGATGTGGCCTTAAGAATATACCTTTTTAGGGACATTTAAGATTAACACAATCCCCTTTTCTCTCATCATCCCACCAGAGGCACACAGGGTGATGATGCAGCTGGCATATCCACTGGGGCAGTGGTCCATGGGAAGCGAGCCTGAGTCTTTCCATTTTACAGTTTTAGAGTCAGGCATGAGAACAGCCTTGTTTGTGACAAATAAAAGTCAAAGTTCAGACAACAAAGTCTAGCTTCAGATGAGCAAGGAGTTTTCCAAGAAGCTCAGATGCTACCAGCTGCAGCTTTGTTAGATTTAGACTGTTAGTGAAGGGAGTCCAGTGAAAGCTGAGTTGGGAGCAGCAATTTCAACTACTGAATGAGTATCCCTTAGTCCCAGGCTGGGTCATAGCTAAGCAAACTGGAGTTTCAGGAGAGTAATTCACCATACAATCTTGCTGCTTTCTCCACACTCCCCGTATTAAGTCTTGCTGGCCCTATTTCAAAATTCTTTTTATTCGATTCATTTTCATCTCAGCTGTTGGCACCATAGCTGGAGTCATCATTGTCCCTTGCTTTGACTACAGCAATTATTTTCCAATTGGTCTTTCTGCTTTCACCTGGTTACCATCTTCATCTTCTATTCAATTAATTGCCCTCTTTATCTCTTCCACTCCAACCCCGTAATCCGGTCCCTGTAGTGGCTGGAGTAAATTTTTTAAATGAGATCGGAGCATGCCACTCCTTTATCACACTCTAATGCCTTCCCATTAGGCTTAGAATAAAATCCACATTCTCTGTGAGATCTTCATGATGTGACCCCAGTCTATCTCTCTGATTGGGTGTCTTTCTAGTACCTTACCAGTTATGCTCTATTCACTCTTGTCTTCCTTTTGACCCTTGAATGTTCCAAGCTTGCTCTTTTTTAAAAAAAATAGTGTTTGCCTTTTCTATCTTTCTGCCTGCTATGCTTAGCAATCATATCTTTCAGAATTAACTATTTCTTGCCAGCTAAGATGTCATCAATGGAGTAAGGCCCTCCCTGACCAAAAGTAATCCTATTCCTAACCTTTCTATTCACTCTCGGTTGTAATATTTATTATTTTCTAAAGTTGTCATGTTCCTTTTTTCACTTACATGGTTATTATTCATCTTTCACACATGCTAACATATATACTCCTTTGAGTAGGGATTGTATCTATTTTGTTAAAAATGTGTTTTACATTATAAGGGCTCAGTAAGTATTTGAAGAATATGTAAATAAGTTCTAAGCCATAAATATTTTGAATATATATCATTGAAATGTTGTCATGGGTTTATAATGGTTTTAAAGCAAAACTTCTAATTCATTGTCACTCCTTGTTTCAAGAGATGGGAACATGTGCGCCCTTAAATCTGGGCAGTTACTGCTAGGGCTTAAGATGCTAATTCTTCCCATTTCCTGCTTCTTGAGATGATCACTTTTGAAACCCAGTTCCTATGCTATAAGAAAAACAAACTGCTACATGGTGAGGATCAATTGGGATTTTTGATCACAGCCTAAGCTGATTCTAGTCAACATCAACCTGTAAACATATTAGTGAGAGAGACTTTATATCACGGGTCAGCACATTTTTTTTTTCTATAAAGGACTAGCTAGTAGATATTTAAATTGTGGGTCATATAGTCTCTGCCACAGATACTCAATTCTCTTGCTGCAGTGCAAAAGTAGCCAAAAGCAATGCATAAACAAATGAGCAAGGCTGCGTTCCAATAAAACTTTATTTATAAAAATAGCTGGTGGGTCAGATTTAGCACATGGGCTGTAGTTTGCCAGTCTGTACATTAGATGACTCTAGTTCAGTCATTAAAGTACTTCTAGCCTTTGACCTAGTCCAGTTAATGACACATGGAGAAGTCAACTTTGCCATTAAACTTTGCTTAAATTGCAGATTTGTGAGTAAAATAAATGCTTTTAGTCCTTTTATTTATTTATTTATTTATTGAAGAAGACTAGCCCTGAGCTAACATCTGTTGTCAATCCTCCTCTTTCTACTGAGGAAGATTGGCCCTGAGCTAACATCTGTGTCCATCTTCCTCTAGTTTATATGCAGGATGCCTGAGCCACTAAGTTTAAGGTGGTTTGTTATACATCAATAGATGACTGGAACATCATTAAAGCCAATTTTTAAAAATAAGCCAAATTCAGTTCTGTATTCCACATTAGATGAGCATTAACTCCTCTGTATTTGAAATATTTCCATACATGTATGTTATAAGTCAGTTCAGATTCAAGAGGCAGATTTAAAATTGGCATCTGATCATCATATAAATCACAATATATCAATTTTAATGATGCTTTACAGTATTTGTAACAGGTATGATACATATGGAATATGACTATATGCATACAAAGTGTGGATGAAAATGTACATCTTCAACTTCTTGACTTCAAAATAAAGCATTCAAAGACATTAGAGTAATTGTAGAGAAATATCAATGAGTCAATTTTAGCTATAATAAAATTTCATGTGATTTTTCTTGCAGAAAAATACCTGCATAAATAGCCTCGT
Source organism: Equus asinus (assembly GCF_041296235.1). Classification (NCBI taxonomy): domain Eukaryota; kingdom Metazoa; phylum Chordata; class Mammalia; order Perissodactyla; family Equidae; genus Equus; species Equus asinus. The sequence continues at coordinate 44,186,299 of NC_091796.1, read as the reverse complement.
CTATGGGAAAAGAAAAACAATGTGCTAATTTATAGTCCAAAACAGGGGGCTGGCCTGGTGGCACAGCGGTTAAGTGCACACATTCTACTTTTCGGTGGCCTGGGGTTCTCCGGTTCGGATCCTGAGTGTGGACATGGCACCGCTTGACAAAAGCCATGCTGTGGTAGGCGTCCCATGTGGAAAAGTAGAGGAAGATGGACATGGATGTTAGCTCAGGGCCAGTCTTCCTCAGCAAAAAGAGGATTGGCAGTAGTTAGCTCAGGGCTAATCTTCCTCAAAAAAAAATAACAAACCCAAAAAAACAAAACAGAAAAATTGAAATAGTTCTCTAGGAGTTTAAGACCTTAGGCACAATTTTACACGGAATACATATTTATATTAGGAAAATATTTATGGCCTTGGTTAAGCTTATGAACAGACAAATACGTTTCCACTCTAGTACATACATAAAGAAAAGTACAATCTTGAGAGAAAGCTTTGGTAGGAAAAGATTTTTTAGATTTTAATTTTATTTTTTTGTATTTTAAGACTACTAATGCGGAAATTTTAGTTTCTTCAATAAATTGGAAGCCCTACATTAAGAAAGTTCGTGCTCTTAAAACTCATTTTTGCATATAGCACACAATTTTTGAGATTTCAGTATAATGCATACACCACTTGAGCTTCAACTGGGTTTAATGTGGATTTCACAGATTTCTGGTCAGTTTTCAATCTTTGTTTGAATACACAATCCCATTGCATGGTGGAGAAGCATTTCATTTCATTAATGTGGCAAGTACATTGGTGTAAATGTCCTAACACATGCTCCCCTTTCTTGAAATAGTGACTGATGTTAATAGACGTAATACCCGACCTTCAGATGTTCTGTCTCGAGAGATTAATGGCAAGTACTTTGCTTTGTAAACTGTGAGAAAACAAAAAATCAAAAAAATGCTCAAACAGAAATGCCATTATAAATGACAGGAATCTTGAGCTTTTGCAACTAAGTTTAGAGGGTTGAGAAGACGAATAAAAATAAACGTGGTGTTATTTGCAAATATGTGGATTTTTCCTGGCCAATTAGTAGGAAATAATGTATTTAATACCAAATATTAAACATCTAATGCCACAGATGCCTTTTAGGTTCCTGAGCACTGCAGAAAAATTGTATTCCCCCATCTTAAGGGATGCATGTTTCTCAAATTTCTTTACAGGAAAATTCAAGCCACTTGGGAAATTGTGTCAGGATAACTTGCTATTTTCCTTTTAGCCTGGGTCAAATATGCATTAAACTGACAGTTCCAGCAAAGCCATGGAGATCTCCCCTCCTTTACTTCCTTAGGTGTCACCTTCATGGTTCTCTGTTCTGATGCTTAAGGTTTTCGTGTTTAAGAGGAAAGGTGCTAACAGAATGGAGGATTTTCTAAGGTGCTTTTGCCCTCCATTCTGCTGGTGCTTTTGTTTCAGGGAAGTTGGCAGCTGCCTTTTAGTTCTGCGATAGTTTAGGAAAACCGGCTCTGTAAGCATGTTAATTTTCTTCCCTTTAGAAAAAGCTTGCTAATCTCAGGAGGTATTGCAAAGTTTAAATTGAAGTAAATAGAAAAATTGCTAGGCTGAAAAAAAATATGTTCCATGCTGCTTCTGATGAGTGGGAACACATCTGCCACACAATGGAACATGACATTCTCCAGCTCATTCCTTCCAGAGGATGTGTGAAAGAATTGTTGCTGTTTAGTATGCATCCGGTTCAGACCACCAGCAGGTAAAGGTTTAATTACTGATCTATGTGTTACTTGACCTGTGGATTGTGTAGGAGTAGTCTAGTTCCATTTTCTGCTTTTCCCCATAGAAACAACTCTTCCAAGAGACATCTTTAGAATAACAAGGCCTGGCCTCTTATCCTTTGCTTCCTTTGTATTTGATTTTTCATTTTCTTTTAAGAGGTATGCTGACGGTAGTTTATGAAGCATTCAAGGCCATATCTGCGTTTTAAATGCTATTCTTTTCACAATGCCTATACCAATGAAAGTGACACAAGTGTGTATACAAGTGCATGTTAAATATGGAAGTCAACAGTAAAAAATGCATCATTTGGGCCCACTTGGAGGATTTAGAGCAGAAAAAAATCCTTCCCAAAGACTATTTTGAAAGGTATGACCCGAGAGCATATCTGGAATTAGATTATTAGCTGGTTTAGGAAAACAAATATGGCAGAAAGATAACCTAAACAATACAGAGGTCAGTCTCTGGCACAAGCAGAGGACAAGCCCATCTGTGTGTCCCATTTACCACATGATAAGGGTAAACTCACCTAGGTCCTAAGAAGCACTAGAACTTCCAAGGAAAAGTCACTGCAAAAAATAAACAGGAACGAAAGATTAAACACATCAGCCAGGATTGTTGTGATCATCTTTCTAGCTACTCTGTCATCATTTCACTTAGGGGTGATTTTTTCAACAGCATTTTTTTTCTTTCAAATAATTCAAATAGCTAAGTAAATAGATTATCAGAAATTTCATCACATGTGCATTTTTAGGGAAATTAGCAGTTTGCAGAAAGATGCCTTGTTGAAGGTGAATAATTTTTTTCTTTTTAAATAATATAATCATTTTATCCAAAACAGACACTGTAACTAGAGTAAGCAATTGCATTTCCGCTGCCTTGAGAGCAGTTAATACTCTGTGGTATAAGTCAGTGTCTTGGTCTGCAACAAGACAGGTGAAGAAAATATAAAAACTACTGAGATTTTAGTGGTCCTCTAACATTGTTTACAACTCTCTCCCTAAATAGAAGACAATTTCACACCAATATTTTCCTTGCTATTAAAATCTTTTCTTATTGCCTCAATACTTTGGTATGCCCCAAATTTTCAACTAGAATCTTCCAGCTGAAGTCATTGATCCTTTTCAGCTGCATCCACCCATCCATCCATCCATCCATCCACCAGTTCAATAACTTGTATGTACATATAAGAAGCACATAAAAAGATAGGTAAAACACAGTCCCTATAATGAAAAAGTTAACAATGAAGTTGAGAACTGTGTCCTGTATACAAGTAAATTATACCTGAAAATAATACCACTGCTGACACTGGAACAAAAGATATTTGGGAGTATAGAAAAAGAAAGAAAGAATTTTCCCTGAAGGAATTTTATTAGGTTTCACATAGAAGGTAATATTTCATATATTTAACCAACATTAAAGGCTTAATGGTAGCTATTTAGTAAATATTTACTATATATCAGACGCAGTAGATTATATAGATAGACACATTAGACTTTACAATACTTTATAAATTGTTACCTTAACATTAGTAAGTTAAAGAAACAAAGGTATAGAGAAGTTAACTCACTCAAAATTGCACTGCTTGTAAGTGATGGAACTAGAATTCAAAACCATCGGTTTAATTCCAGTATCTGAGCCCTAAATGAATATGCTATATTGTCAGGTAGAAAGAGGTCAGCTTCCTATTCTGGTGGTATAGCAGGATAGATACCCTAAAAGACCTTCCCAATTGAAACAGTTAAGATGCAAGATCAAATACCAGAAAACATCTTTTAAAATGCATTGCTGTGTTGGCATGAAGGTAAGGGCTCCACAGAGACCAAAATCCGGAGGAAACTTTCATCCTGGAAATTATATTAGAATATTCATAAAAAGGCACAAACCAAGATGATGGAGCAAGGTAATTGATAGGTGACCAATAATAGAGTTTGTTTCTTTGTCCCACTGTAATCATGGGAACCATCTCCTGTGAAGCAAAGAAAAGACAGGCTTTCGTGTTTTCTCTTCTTTATTCAAATAGCTCATTCTCCCCAACTTTAGCCAGCCTACTTCTGATGTACTCCAACATCACAACCTAAGTCAAGTCCTTCTTGTCCCACTGCTTATATAGACATTCTGTGGTGGCTGGCCACCAAGTTGGTCCCCAGTGATCCCTCCTTCCGGCATTTACACCCTTGCATAGTTTCCTTCCACATTGTACCAAGTTTATCTCTGTGACCAACAGAATATGGCAGAAGTGGTGATATATCACATTCTAGATAAAAGCGCCACTTGCACCTTGGATTCTCTCTCTCTCCGTCTGGAGGAAGTCAGCTGTCATGTCTTAAAGACACTCAGGCAGCCCTGTGAGACAGCAACGTGGAGAGAAACTAAGATTACCAGCCAGTGAAGTGAGAATTCCATCCACCAGCCGCGTGAATCAGCCTTCTTATCAGTAGACTCTCAATACTTCAGAAGATGTAGTCCCAGCCAACAAGCTGACTGCAACTCATAAGAGACTTTCAGTCAGAACCACCTAACTAAACTATACCTAAACTCTTGACCTACAGAAATGTGAGATAATGTTTGTTGTTTCAAGCCATTAAGTTGGGATAATTTGTAATACAGTAATAGATAACTAAGACATAGCTTATGTCTCAGGCCCAGTACATCATATCATAACATAGCTACCCTGTTAAATAAAGTACAGAGCATAGATGTGTTTCATTACTCATTCTGTGTTCATGTCCTTGTTTTTTTTCCTCACACCTTGGAAAAACACGTCAGCAAATCAGATCTTCCACATACTCCACTCAGAGTTTCCTTAAGACAAGTTTCCTTTTCCCAAGGCTCTTAAGCTGATCTGGTTACATTGCAACATATCATTGATATATTAATCCAGATCACACAGACATGAGAATGTATTTGATATCTAAGGGGAATAATCCTCAAATCTTCTCACTTTTTTGGAAATTAAAGTCACTTCCCCAAAGGGTAGAATAGAAAGATGCCATATTGGTTAATACCTAACCTTGGACATGACACACACATTCTATTGGCCCAAACAAGTCACATGGTTGAACTTATCATCAATGAGGGGTGAGGAATAAATAGCTGACAAATATAGTATGATCAACCATAATAACTGAATTCACATTCCAAAAACTTGGTTGAAAAAGAATGATAAATTCTAGACGTTGTATTTCTATCTTTTCTCATCACCTTTCTCAGTATGTTTTCTTTCTCCATTCTTCTTTATCCCTTTGATTAATGCTTTTAATAACCACTTTAAGCTATGCTCATCATTTCTCCTGCATAATCCATTTGATATTGAATTATGTTTCTTTTCTGATTTAAGTAGCTTATTATAACTAGCTGTTTCAAATCATAAAATATTTCATGTGTCTATATAGTATTAACTTTAACAGATATATATTAACATTCATCTTTTCCAATTTTCTTGCCGTCATGCCCTTTCTCCATAGGTGAAAATGAAAAGCAAGCTACCTTCTTCAATTTAACTCTCTCCACATCTTGATTAATATTACAAATAATTATCAGCATAGTAGTTCAAGTCATATACTAATGCAAACATGAGAATCTCTTTTTGGTTATATAATTGGAATAATCTATCAATAAGCTCTATTCTCTATTTGGAAATTAAATTTGCCCCACTAAATATAATGTACTTCTGGCTGAGACTTTTCCTAATGAATGTAACAGAGCCTTTCAAGTAGAATTGGAAGAAGCATTTAAATGGATATGTACTGGGACATGAACTGAGGGCTTAGAGATTGAATAACCCACTCACAGTCAAGTAACAAAGCACATTTCAAACCCACCATTCTAACTCAGGATCCTCCCAGTATTGTGTAGTATAGTGTCCGTCTCCTCCAGTCTTCTTTCTTCATTTCTTTCTTATTTTCTCCTGCCTTCTCTCCTTTTAAAAAACATTTGCTAGCTGCTGTAGAGACTTTTTAAGTAACAACAGATGAAAAAATATAAAGGAGAATGTATATATCTACATATATATCTCAATATATCACAACACACAGTGATTAATATTGTGTCAATTAGTTCTTCACATTATCTCCTGTAAGAGCAGAGGCATACGGATGATAGCAGAGGTTCTATAATGGGAATGAGATGGAGATGAGAAATGCTGGGATAAAGCTGCACCAAATAAACACTGATCCATTTTACATTTTTGCCTCAGCTTCCCAAGCACGCATTCTGTTGCTACATAAAGATTATTGTATCACAAAACTGTGTTTTCAAAAATACTTTTGAAAGGGTTAAATATAGCCCTTTGCCAGTGAGTGATTCCTGGGAATTTTAATAAGCCTGAGCTCCTGCAATTTAGCAGATAACAGTCCCCAGGATTGCTGTGCATACAGAACTGCACAGTGTCATGTTTTCAGGGCTGCACAAATCTTGTAGAAATTGCTCCTAGCATGATCCAGCCTCATAGATGACAGATCCACAAGGTGTTGCAGGAGCCACCACAATGCTGAAATTCTCGCTGAAGCCATCACCTTTGGATTTTGAAACCTGAAGACTTGTCAGCCTCTATCAACTGGTTACCTAGGAAGACAACTGTCCCTGTGAGATGGAAGTTGAGCTGTCCTCCAGCGTGCCAGAACCATCACTCCATTTGGAGTCCCTGAGTGCGTAGGTAATGAAAGAATTCGCTTCATCACAGCACATGGTACAGAGTCACAAATAGGGTCATTCTGGTGCTCAGCATCCCAATATCCAGAGTAATTAGCTCCACATGCCATGGCTGAGTACTGCAACTGTGTTCAAGTGAGGTGATGAGGTGTCCAGCCCTGAAGGGCATGGTTGCTTGACTTCTTTATTATAAACACAATGAAAGAGTAATAGTTTTTGCTACATGGCATTGCAGTGCTTCCACTCAGGAAATGAATTTTTATGTGTTGGATCTCTTATGAATTCTGTGTGAGTTTTGTCCCAGGAGTCTAAGAAAAACTGCTCTTTTTGTACTACTAAGTGATGCAATGTGTAGCCTAAACAGATGGAAACAGCTTGACTTTAGCATAAGTGTTAGAATATGTAGTTTAAGTGTAGAAATCCACAAGTCATGACTAACAGAAAGTGTGTATCATTTAAAAGGCCTATCAAGTTTACACTGACATAGGGGTTGAGGGGTTGATGCATGAGGCTTTATTTTTTAATAATTTTTATATGAAATTAATAGAGAATTTCAAATATCTGTACCTAAAAAAAGATAAAACATACCAAGAACTTAAAATGGTAATTGGTACAAAGTAAGTGCTTATTAAACATTAGCTATTACTATTTTCATTAACGGTAATTAAATTTTTCCTTAACTATCCGCATGAAGAGCAATTATATATTAAAGACCCTATTAATAGACACCAGGAACTTTCCAGTATGACATATTCTGATAAGCCATCTTTCTTCAAAATACAAGTCTTAAATAGTTGGTGAATAACCATGTCTAACTTTTCAAATTATCTCTCGTGTAATGTTATTTTCATATTTATCAATCATACTTTTAAGAAACATCTAAAAAATGTAAAACACATGAAATCTTTAATGTAGTTTAAGAATGTTATTGTTGAACAGTATATATGTTCAAAACGAATATCAGAAATACGCAAGAGGACTAACGGGAAAACTGCAAAGTCATGAGATTCAACTTTGGCCCCATCACCTTGCTACTCTTGGCCTCTTTCCATCCTTTATCCACTCTGCTTTTTTTGTTGCTCATTCCCTTACTCATTCCTTTACCAACCTCTAGGGTTAAGAGTTAGGGTTACCGGGTTACCCTCAATAGTTCATGTCAACAAGAAAAATATCTCATAAAGTATTATAATTTAACATACTGCTGTCCATATAGTTATTTACATTTTAAAGGAGGACTTGGAGAAACAGGAAATGTTTAACCTAAAGGAGTGAATCATTTATCACTATCGTTAGTGACAGGTTGACGGATATCCTTCCTACACTCTTCAAATCTCACAGCACAAATCCCTGCCATTTTACCTGTGGGTAAGGTCGGTCCCTGCTGTTATTTAAGTGTAAGTCAGGTATATTTTAATGGAAGGTTTTATTCTTTATGGGTTTTTATTCTTTTAGGGTATCATTTTAAATACAATATTAGTTTGAAAAAGTCAATATTTCTTTTCAGGATCTTGTTGTACAGCTGGAGAACATTTAAGCCAATGAAATGCCATCTTACTTCCAAAGCTTATTGAACTTGATTTATATTATTAGTTATACATTCGACGTTGTGGAGTATTCTGATTCATAATCCAACAGTGCCATGCCATAAAATTAAGTACACGATGTCCAAAAAATCATAATTACTCTTTTCATTTATTTGGACATTTTATTTCAAGTGAATAATTGTTCATGCAAATTTTAGAAGACTAAAATTTCAGTATAGTAAATTAAACAAAACAGTAGTCCTCACAAAATTTCTCTTTTATTACAATTATTAACTATTACTTCAGGGATGAAAGATAAGTGGTAGGATGGGATGGTAGTGGGTAGGGTAGCTCTAGTATGAGATCCTCTTTTAAACCTTTGAAATAGTATCTAAATCATAGACAAATTGTTTCACTTCCATTCTCACCCAACAATTTACTACAAACATATTAAAAATACCAACAGTTATATATCTCATAATGTTAACCCACCAATAAGAGCTTTTCATATTGTAGCCATCAGGTTATCAGTAGAATCCACATTGGGTCTACTTAACACTGTCTCCTCTCCCTCTTACAGCACTTGGTCAATAGATTATTTTGATCCAGGTTCTGTGTACATTTTCTTACGCCAAGAGCCCTTCCTGAAAACAAAGCAATAACCAAGTAACAAAGAGTGTTTATGACAATGAGTTCCAATACTGAGAGTCAGGCATACGTGGGTGGTGGAAAAGTAAAACAAGAACGGTATAATGGGTAGGAGATCCGGGAATCTACCCAGCTCAAGTGCTATTATGTAAAGGGAAGGGTTAGCTGAGCCTTAAATATAGGAATAGATAGTTTTAATAGATTTTTTTGCTTTTTGCCTAAAAATTTGTAGGATTTTTCTATTTTTAAATGTGTACTAAATTACTTTTTCACTAAAATCATAAATAGAATAGTAAATGAACTTTTAATGATTGTGTCATGGTTTAAAAAATATATTTTTATTCATTCCAATTCATCCCATATTTGGGAATATTTTTTAGCCGAGACTTTTGATTATTTAGGAACTCTTCTCCTTTCATTGCCCATGTTAATTAAAAGGTGTCTGTATCTGAGAAGTCAGATAATCTTTATCATCAAACACATGGAGGCAGATTTACAAAATAGTTTTTATGAGAATTTTCTGCTTTTTCAGGTATCAACGTATGATATACAGAATGATTTTCACAACAAAAATAAATAAAATGTTCATTTCCTATTATATTTCTAATCACCTTCCAGTCGTCAGGAGGAAGGTACACACTTGAGCTATCCTCGATTTCTAGGCTGGAAATATTGGTGTTTTAAAATCAGGCATCTCAGAGGTGTGCGTATATGGATAATATTATTTTTAACTTCCATTAACCTCTTTTAGACAGTTCACAAGATTGTTTCCTTTTAAATATATTCGTATATTTTTTGGTTAAAAATTATATACATTTCTCCTGTGATGACTACCACTAGCAGAAGACTCAGAATTGGCTACTGTATCAACACGTTTCAGGGTAATTTCTTCTCCTATGGTGTTCTGAGAAAATAGTGTTACCTACACTTACACATTATTTCTCAGTGGCCAATATATTCTATGTTATGGATCTATATTTCATTTTACTGCTTTCCCTACAGAGAAAATCCAATCTTAAAAGACTGTAGTATAATACAAAACTAATACTATGACTTTTTGCCAAATTCAGGGAAAGAAAATCACATAACTCCGCTACACTATCCAACATACATCACATGTATCTTCTAAGTAGATGTTTTATTTAGAATGTCTTCTCAATGAATCATAATTATAAAGTTTCTATTAAATATTTGTAATATATTTGTGTTTTCTCACAAGATATAGTATACATAATATAAATTAATTTTTTGTTTAAGTTCCATCGTCCCATTGATATTAATATCTTATACCTTTTCATTATAGAATAGAATGACTAGTGTAGGTTCTAGATGTCTGAGTGTTATTTGTCTAACTTTTTCTAGTGTATAAAATACAGATTTCAAAAGTGCCTAACAATCTAAGAGAACTTGATTAAGTATTAAAAAGTCGTATTTAGGGAACTGTTTTATTTCTGAGAAACTATTCTTATTTAGGGTTTGCTTAAATGCACAAGAATTCAAGTTTTTAAACCAATTAGAATATTGGATTTACGTAAGAACTGGTCACTTGACTATCATAATCTGCCTTGAACATCCATTATATACATTCGTTAAATCTACATCTAGCATATGCTATAACAGCAATAGCTGATTGCAGATTCAGTTTCTTTTGCATTGAAAATAAAAATCTTAGCTTTAGTATGAACTTTTTCCCCATAAATACCTTTGGCTTACCTTGGCATTTATGCAGCAGCAGGAGACCATTATCCAGTGACACATTCTATCCCACTGACATTATCACTCAAAGATGGTCGATTTCATTTTCAGGAAGATCCCAGAGAGCCACAGACAAGTTACAATCAATCACACAACCACTATTACTAGCAGAGTCACATTACTCACAAAAAGAAAGAGGAAGGAAAACACAAACGTACTCATGCATGTTTAAATTTCATATTTAGTTCCTCAAGACCTGATAAATTGTAACATATCTTCATGTTGACAATGTCATCATGTTTAATCCATGACATTTCTTCCATGACATAAATAAATATCAAAATGAGTTTAAATGCTTTGCCGTGTGCTTGTAGAATACAGCCAAGTCAGGTGCTATGGGAAAGGTTGCAGCGGTTATAGTTATCAAGAAATATATGAGTGAAAATGAGTGGAAAGCTTTGAGGTTAGTCAAGTAAAGCTAGATATGGATCAGACTAGGCTTGAGGGATAAAATTAACTTGACAGCAGGTTGGAGCAAGTGGCAGGTCTCAGGGGTAAATGAAATCACCACTAGGATCACACAAGGCTGAAATGCAACAGAAGGTGAGGAAGAGTTAGGGATCCGGGTCACTAGGTTTGAAAGAGCTTCAGATAGAGGCAGGCCAACTCTCCAGAGAGTATTTAAGGAAGGAATTTCCCAGGAATTGTGAGTATTTCTACATAATGGGCTTCAGACTCATTCAGTGGATTATACCCTGTCTCTCTACCTCTCTTTTTGTAAAAGGAGCCATATTCCTATGTGTCAGTTCAAGTCTTTGAGGAGCCTTGAAATTATCATTCTTTCCCCAAAAGATTTTTAGTTTCTGTGTTGGAAGTGGAATTGTGTCTTTCACTGGGTTTTCTATGTCACGTGGATAAAGCAAGCTGATGGCTATCCTCCTTCTAACCTCTATTAGGAAGAGAAGGATCAGAAGTTTATTAATTCTTTTAATACAACTCCAGGTGCCTCACACATTTCACCAGTAAGGAAATCAAGACTCAGTAAAATAAAAAAGCTTGAGCCATGTCTGAATTCATTAATAAGTGAGCTAATACTAAAGACTTGGACTCTTGATGTTCCGGCCAGTGACCTTTCTACTTTATCAAATGACTTCTCCATGTAGCTTATTTTAGTCAGTCCAGAACAGAGGCCTGGCTAGTAATAGGGTACTTGACATAGGTTTTATGGAATTCAGTTGTAAAAACATTTCCCATGAAATAGTTATCTTACCCTTTGTAATGGAAATGGAAGGCTATCAAGCTTGGTTAACTGAATAAAGAAATTGAATTATCACAAAGTCCTCCCATTGCTAGCCACATAATTGTCAAAAGAGTTCAAAATGTCACACCATACTGTTATGTTCCATGTTACATTTAGGGTTGAATGAGCTCTTTATGTCTATTAAGATGCACATAATTTTCATCCTCCTCTAAAGAGCCTCCAAAGAAACTAGCAGCCCTTTATAGAGTTAGTAGTATTTACCAATGAAATAAGCACAATGATATTCATATATAAAATGAATAATACAGAGATATTAATGCTCTTGGACAATTTGTGTAAACTTTCTAGAACTTGATTTCTTAATATCTAAAATATGGGAGAATAGGAGGAGAATAGAGTACTGGTTTAGACACAGATGCTAGTACTGGACTTTCTGGTTCAAATTCTGGTTCTGCCACTTCTTAAGTGTGTGTCCTTGAGTAACTTTTCTGTGTGTTAATCTTTCTGAATGTAAAATAGGGCTGATTATAGAGTCTAGCTCATGGAATTGTTGTGAAAGTAAAGTGAGTTAATACATGAAAACCACTTAAACAATGATTGGCCCACAGTAAGTATTTTATTAGATTTAGGTATTATTATATAGTTATCTTTAATATACCCCATATGGTGATTTTTCTTTGAAAATCTGTATCTTATAGTAACTAGAGGCTATTATTTGTGCTTTTTAGAAGTGCAAGAATTAATTTATTCATGATTTCTATAAAAGAATTCATTCCATATATATTCTTAACTTTAAATCAGTGATTATCAAGCACCCAGAGCAGTTGGATATCTGCATTGGATATCTGACACTCTTCCCTCACTGATGTTGGTCTCTAGGGCAGAGATACTCAGAGATGTTGGGTGGCATCGAAGTCTCCTCATGAAGGTGGTATTTGGAGATGATTCTCATACACCTCTCTACCAAACAAATGGGCACAATACCACAAACCATAATTGAGAAGCACTGCTCTAGATCTATTTGCAAAACAAAAGGCAAGTAGAATATGTCCAAGCTATCTCATCAATTAGCTAGTTTAGTAAAAAGCAAAAATACAAGAAGTAGATGCAGCATCTCTTTCCTCATTTCAAAACTCTTTGGAGTAGGTGGAGGGGGAGCCACTGAAGCTATCCACAGGGAATAGTGGCTTTTTAAAATATTGACAGGGATTAGTGGCTTTAGGGATGACATGATGATGAGATATGGCAGTGTTAAAAATCCCAGTCAGCAAGGTTCTTCCAGCATAATTTTTCACTAGACCTGGTCAATATAGCTCTCACAATAACGCTTCTTGAATTATATTTAATTTCATTATGTAGGTGTTTTGTCCTGCCTAATACTCTACCCCATTGTCACTAGACTTTTCTCTATTAACTCATATGTCTCTGGGCAACTGGCCAAAATCAATCATCCTACAAGTGTTGGATAGAGCACCTACATGGAGCCAGGCACTACAGAAAGCACTAGAAACCCAATTTGAAGAAGACATTGTGTCTCCCTTAAAGAACATACAGTCTTACTTGGGTGACAGGCAAGTTAAAAAGCAATTAAAATACATCGTGGTAAGTGCTATGATAGTGGCACCTAGGTGAAGCACCTAATTCTATAAGAGGAGGGTGGTAAATGAATCAGAAATGCCTTATGGAGGTGTTGATATCTAAGCTGGAACTAAAAGACGGAGTAGGGGAAGTACATTCTAGACACAGGGGACTGTAGTACAGAGCCTCTGAAGCAAAAGCAAGCATGCAATTTAGAGAAAAGCCAGTAATTTGGTATGGCTAGAGCACAGAATATGGAGTGAGGTATGACGAGGGAGATTAGAGAGCCAAGACCAGGAAGAGCTTTAAAAGCCATAATGAGGAGTTTGGAAAATATCCCAAATATTAAGAAGTTTAATAAAGTTATTGATATAATCAGTTTTGCATTTTAGAAGTACAATTCTGGTTGCTATGGAAAGATTAATGAGGGACAAGACAGTAGACAATGACATCTGTTAGGAAAGTATTTCATTCATGGGTTTTTTGTTGGTGCCGTGGAGTAGATTCTGACTCCTAGTGACTCTGCGCTCCACAGCTATTCACAGGGTTTTCATGGCCAATTTTTTCGGAATTGTGTGGGCAGTTCATTCTTCTAGTCTGTCTTACTCTGGAAGCTCCTCTGAAACCTGTCCACCATGGGTGACCCCTGCCGGTAGTACCACAGATTTCAGCATCACAGCATGACCACAGTATGACAGTTGGCAGAAGGATGATGTGGTTCCCTGACCAGGAAACAAACCTGGGCTGCAGCTAATGAATCTTAACCACTAGAAATTGGTGGCTGGCCAGAAATTGGTAGCTGAATCTAAAGGTGTAGTTAAGCTAATGGAGATGAGTGAATGAAACTCAGAAATATTAAGAAAGTAGTGTTGACAATATTTAAGGAAGAGAGAAATCAAATGGGTCATCCAGATCTCTTGGAAATTGGGGTCATTACTGAAATAGGGGACTTAGGAGACAAGACAGGTTTGTCGAGAAAGACTCAGCTTTTGAAATGCTGTAAGTTGCCTCCAACCTATAGAAGGGAAGATATTCGATAGTAGTAAGTATACAGGTCTAGAGCAAAAGAGAAAAGTCTGGGGTGGAAATATAGATTTGGGAGTTATCAGGAGACAAATGGTAATTGAAGAGTTGGAGTAGATGAGATCAATCCTGACAGACATGACATTTTAAAGATTTGGTAGAAGGAGATGTGGGGACCTGGAAATGGCCACCCCAAGATATGTCTCTTTGGCATCAGGATTATTTGAGGCTGATTGCTTTTGATAAACTGGGACAGGAAAGGAGGCTCTGAGGAATGGAACTTGCCCTTCCTTAGGACACATTTACATTTGTAAGGTAAATCTCTATCTGTAAAAGGTGCCTCCCTCTCTGTACCAGGAACAAGAAAGGCGATGACCTTATCTCTAGAAACTCTTAATCAATACCAAAGGCAAGGACTTAAATCTGCATTTTATTGTGCTTGTCTGGTAACCTCTTGTAACTGACTTCTCTCCCCCTCCCGAAGTTGGCATTTCTTAAGGATTAAGCATCTTTCCTTAGGCTAGGAACTGATTGCTGCTGCGCTTACCTGTGACCGCCCAGCTCCAGACAATTGACTTGCCTCCTACTACGCCCACCAAGATAGCAGACCACTACCTGCTGTGTCCATCAAGCACTGTGCTGACAGGGCAATCTTGTGACTATTGTGGGAGGGACATTTCATCATATGTGAAGCACCCTGTTTGGGGGTATATAACCACTATGTGCACCCCACTTCTTCGGTGCCCTTTCTTCCTTCGGCAAGAAAGGCCCCGGGCCATGGTTCCTCATAAAGCTTTGTTTAATTTTCTCTTGCTATTATGTCTCATGTGAATTTAATTCGTTCTCCGGCCAGAGGAACCCACATTTGGGGAGAGGAAATGTCCTCCTCCCCTACAGAGATCATCCCATGAAAAATAAGAGAGAGTAGGTAGTAAAGACGACACTTGGAGAGTATAGTATCATAGCCACAAAAGGGGAAAGGCTTTGCGTCAGAGAAATACTGAACCTCGTCCACTAAATTTAGCATCGAGTTTAGCGCTGATCTTTGCAATGATAGTTCAATGAAATGTTGCTAAGAAGCTAGATTACAGAGCTTGAGGAGGGAATGGGAGATAAGGAAGTAAAAACATTGAATGTGTAGGAAATTTTTAAGAACTTTGACTAGAAAAAAAGAGGAGAAAGAGAAAGAATACACAGGATTAAGAGAGGGAGAGAAAAAATTAAGATAAAAAGACTTAAATATATTTAAATGCCAAATAGAACATACTAGAGACAAAGATATTTCGAATACAGGAGAAAGAAAACATGTTAATTAAAGCAAGATCCTTACAAAGGGAAGAAGCAGAGGAAAATGAGACATAGAAGCTTTAACACAAGTAGAGGAAGTCACTTTAGACAGGAAAACAATTTTGAGGAAAGGAACGCAGGCATGATGAATATACATGAATGAAAATTGGTAAGTGGAGTGAGAGAAAGTAGGGAGAGTCTTTTTCTGATGGTCCCATTTTCTTTGTGGGGTAGGAGACTATGCTATCGGCTGTGAGCAATCAGGAGGTGGTAAAGCAGGAAGTTTAATGGAAGTGGAGATGGTTCAAAATAGCCATTGTGGAAGCATGAAATAGTGATTGAAGAGACATGGCAGCATGTTGGATCCCAGAATGACACTGAGATGCAGTGAAGACCCAGTTTGAACTGGAAACCATAAATTTGTAATGCCTCCAGTTTTCAAGGTTGTGTGTTTTTTTCTCTATGCTTGTTCAGCATTCCTTGTATAACAGTTGAGAAATCAGACTATATGAATTTTCCAGAACTGTGATTTTTGCCAATTGTGCACAATGGAAGGACAAAGAATTAACAGACAAAAGCATTGTCAAGGAAGTGACTGAAGTGATGGACAGTAAAATCTAGGCTTCCGAGGCAAGGAAAAATAAACAGTGAAGACTTAGAGGATTAGATTTTAAGGAACAGATGTATTAGGGAAAAAATCAAGTTTCAGAAATTAAAGAATAGAAGGCTGTGATCAGGGAAGAATGTTCGAATTTGAGACTTCTGAGTTTGTGAATCCCGAACATACTGTTTAGCATAGAGGCAGGTAACCGCAAGTTACCGTTTTTGCAAATGGTTATTCTACCATACAAATTAAAAATGTCATACTGGCAATGTTTTTAACAATATACTGATATAAATTAATAACAAGAATGGTGTCTAGGAGTTAAACAAGAGATCAATACTTAGCCGTGACGTTGAAAGATGAGAAACTTTGTGAGGTCAAGCCAATTCTTCCAGCAATCTCGTTTTTTAACTCTAATGCCATTGACGCTTTATTTTAACAGAATTTTGCCAATGCAAAAATTAAAATAGCAAGTCCCAATTCTCTAATACAAAAGATTGGTAAGCATTGTTTTTCAGATAGATAGATTAATACGTGAGTAGGAGAGAGAGATTGATTAACCGCTGTTCTAACTCAGAAGAGGTCAAGTTGATTCAGTTATCTGCCCAATAAAGATGTACAGATGGGTGTAGCTTCCTCCATCAACATACGACCAAGTGTTCAGGGCCCCATTTTCATTTGAGGGGTGAGCTTAAAATGTGGTAGGTTGTAAAGGGACGTATCCACAGGCATAATTCATGTGAAGATTGAGCAAAGGGAGGAGTTTATTGACAAAAAAGTAAAAATTAAAATTAATAAATGTAGAAAAGAATAAAGAGGGAAATAAAGGGCATCTATTCTTCACTAAATAATACATATATACAGACACAAAAATATCTTTTAAAACTTGATTCATGTTATATATTCTGTTCTAAAACTTGCTTATTCAAACTTCATAAACAAAGCTGATATTGAATATTGATAAATATTTATCTAAATGATCATTTTAGAGGCAGCAAAAAATCCTATAATAACGTTGTATGTTTTGTTTCTTTTATTCTTTGTTGTATTATTATTATTTTTAACCAGTTTCTATTAAGGAAAATTTAAGTTAATTCCTTTGTTTGACTATTATACATTTATGGGGTTTATATGACAAAGATGATGTTTTAAATCAGTGAGAAAACAAATGATAACATAATATACCTTAATGAGGTTACTGGACGTCTATTATTAAAAAATAGTGATACTCCTCTCATAGTATGCACAATAATAAATTGTACACGGAACAAATATTAAAAAGTAAACACCTATAGAATAAAATAATACATGGGATTTTGTTTTCTTAATCTTGACTTGGGAAGTCCTTCTGGAGCAAGGCTCAAAGTACAAACCCGAGGAAGGAAACGCCTAGCTATATGAGCTTTAGACATGCATTAGATTTATTGAGTTATTACGTCTTTACAATGCATTTTAATTCCTTCAAGACAAACTCTTCCACATTAGTCTTCATGTTAAAAAACCTACTTGGCTGTTCTCATTTATTCTGCAAAATAAATTTTAGAGTCATTTGGTTCATCTCTGGTTTTTGCTGTCTCAAAAAAGAGGTCTATTGGGATTTGGGTTGGCAATGCATCAAGTTTATGGATTAATTGGAGTAGAAGTGACACCTTTGCAGGGTCGAAACTTCCAACCTGTAAATTGTCTTCTCCTTTGCAAATGAATATGTTTTCTTAATAACCTTTGAAGAACATTAATATGCAAATAGATAACCACTTTTTAATCCATTAAAATACAGTTTATTTAGGTGGAACTCAAATGAGTTTTCAGGCCCTTTGCAATAACTCTAAGACCCTCAGTGGTTCATATTCCATGGTTGGAAACCATTGTATCAGAGAAGAATCTGGTTTTTGTTTGGCAGGTTGTGATTTATCCAGGGATGTGAGAGGAGTGAGGTCCAGAGTTCCTGTTCACCTTTGTTTAGATGCCTGGCCTTGAGGGATTTCCCTCCATTCGGAGATAGTTTAATCTAGTGTGTGTCAGGTTTGACCTTTGACAAAACTGATACATTAAAAGATGTCTTCCCAAATCTAGGAGTTAATGCCATTATCATATCTACTTATGTTTCACCTATAGATCTTCTCTATCAGTATTGGAGAATTCAGAAAAAAAATTCAGCTACCACTTTTATAATGACATTCAATTTTGTTAGTTTAAGTACTTTTTCAGCAAACAAGGATTCACGCATGTCATTTTCCATAGCTGAAACCGTGCAGAATAAACACAGTGTTCTGATATTTCTTTTGCAATCTTCCTCCTTATGCAGAATAGAAGCTTATCATTATTAACTAATTTCAAGTTATGGTTTCAAGTAGTAATATTCTAATTTGTTTTCAGAACAAAACAATTTTCTAATCATTGTTATAAAGTTTTATGTTTTCCATAAGTGTATATTTTTCCATGATCAGGAGGAAAGATTAATTTAAAACTTGTTTTAACTGCTTTTAATTAAAACATAACTGAGTTTCGCTGGGTTAAATTTGGTCATTTTCCAATCTAAGTGTGTTTTAAGTCGGTACCAAGACTAATTCAATTGCTTCTTTTCTAGATTCATAGGTTTCATAAAAAGTTCATTTTATGTTAGCTTAGGGCTTTTCTGCCTACTGAGGATTATAGTATTTGTCACAAGGGTGCCAAGATTTATTATAAGAAAAGAGAAAATAGTTCGTAAATTTTACAATTGAAATGACTATATTTAGATGCTTAATAACGGCACTTAAGAGACAACGGTGTTTGTACATTCTTATGCTAATTAGCCAATTTGCTGTTGCTTTTCTTAATTGTGAAAGGTGGTTTTAGTGCAGATTTCTGTGCTGTGATTTATAGAACATTAAGACCTTAACTTCTTTGGTGCTTTCAGTGGAATTGGGACATTTTCCTCTACACAAATGCTGTCACATCACAGAAGGCACAAAACTCATCATGCTATCATTTATTGGAGGGTAACCTTCACAGAATAGATATTGGAGATGGTGGGACCTATGCCTTTCCTAATGTCTCTCATTGTTTGCAAGGAAGCCTGACTGTATCGCCATTATCATTCTGGTCACATCATGCAGAGAGCTCGGAATTTTAATAACTGCCCTATCCAGTGAATTATACTCGTTTGATGTAGCAATTTGACAGTATTGTGATTAGCCAGCTAGTGGTAACCCCATCCTCTTGGTGTTCTAATAAGGCTGCTTTATCCAGGCCTGTAGGCATCTTGGATGCTGTACAAAGAGGTAACTGAAATGACAAAGTGTTGTATATTATTTATAGCCTCAATTTGCTGAACTAGCTTGTTTTGTGTTGGGTTTGAGTGAAATGAAAGATCAGGCAACTCTAAATGATTTCCATTTGTGTCCTCTGGGTATGGTGCTCAGTTCACTGCACCCTCTAATTTAAAAGATGGCTTTACTTCTCAGATGAAAGTGATTGTGCCAGAACCTGGCTTGAGCCAGCTGCAGAACTAAATGAGGATTTGAAAAAGCCAGTGCACGTTTCTAAACACTTTAACGTACTACCAGGGAGTAACTTTGGCAAGGGAAGGAGAAGAATTCAGTCCACAATTTCATTAATTATTTCAACTTCAAGAACAACAACTGCTATTTTTATTACTCTAAGAGAATTAGTAAAACTTGTTTTAAATCATGTTGCAAGTGAGCTTTCTATGAGACTCTGGTCTAATGGTAACATGCTTATTCCTTTTTTTATTTTTTATTAAAAGAGACATGAGAACGCATATTTTCTTCTCTGCATCTTTCCATCCTTCCATCCTTCTGTCCATCTATTCATCCCTCCTTTTATCTAACTAGCCAATGTTAATTGAATGTCTACTAGAAGTTTTTGATCTGTCTGTGCAATATTTAGTATTTATTATGTGATAGGCATTATACTTAACGCTGGGGATACAAGGGAGAATAAAACTCTTGTGAAAACAGTGGTTGAACTACATGCTAAGAGACTACGAGACAATGTGGTAGCTTTGACAGTGGCATGGAAATTTGACCGCGGCATGAAAATTATACCATAGGTGCATAGATGAAGGACACTGAGGCCAGCCAGGAAGACAATGTGGAAGAGTGAGGAAAAACTTCCTAAAAGGGGTTATCCTTGAGCTGTGATTTGACGAAGGGCAAGTTGACACTGCCAAGTGGGAACAGGGAAAAGTGCTCATTGAAGAGGGAAGATTAGTGCACAATGTGAGCAGGACAGTGCATGCGACAGAGACCTGCTCTTTGAGGGGCCACAGTGGTGGAGGAAGCAGGCAGAGATACATCCAACAGGTGATGTGCTTCCTGGAGCTGTGCACAGGTGCTTTGGGAATACTTTACCATCTCTATAAAATTCATTTTGCCTTACATGCGTAAAAAGAAGACAAAAAGATATTTCTGAGATTGTCTTTTTTGTTCCCAAGGATGACTGATTTTCAATATAAGGTTAAACGAATGTACTTTTTAAACTTTAATTGCAAAAGGAAAGTAGACACTCTAGAGTTGATGCAGTTATTCAGTAAATATTCAGGAATGATGAGGTGACCATTATTGAAACAATCTTGTGATATATCTATGGCAGATCCTGTGGTAAATCCTTTATATTCATCATCTTATTTAATCCTCACAGCAACTCTATATGGTAGGAACTAACAGATTACAGTTTTATGAAGGAAAACACTGAGTCTTGGGTATGTTGATTAACCCATCCAGCATCATATGGCTATGGGATGTCGGGCTACGTAGCCATCCCAGCTACGTCTTCCTCCAGAGCCCCGTGTGCAACAGACATAATATGCTGCCTACATTGGGCCAGGTACTGTGATAGGAGCTAGAATTGTGAGTGATAAAATCCTGGGAGACTAGAGTAGAGAATCTGTAAACAATCTTTCAATTTCAAGGAGTGTTTAAAAGATTTGATGAATAGTGCGTATCCATATTTGAGGACGTTGTGATATTCTACAGTTGCATGGTACGGATGCTGATGTTTGCCTTTGGGGGTTGTATTTAATATTTCCTTTTGTGTCTTCTGGGTATTGTCCACTGTGGGACAATACACTTCGCTGGAATCTTCTAAAGCTAAGAATCTCAGGAAAGAAAAATTAGCATTTGAGGAAGGAATTAGCGGCCATAATCAGCAGTCTTGTCTATATTACCTATGGTTAATGGTTTGATGCTGATATCTAGACTAGTAGTATACATTTTTATGAGGCTATTTTGTGACTCACAGGAATGAATCTAATGAAATCACACTAACTATTGCTATTCCCTTATATTTGGGGGTATATGCTAGGCTAATATAGCTTACAGGTCGGACCTCATAATAGCATCGCTGCTACCACTACATTCTTACTTTACTAATAATTTGAGCAGATAGGTTCTATTTAGTATAAAATGCAATGCTTCCCTGCTGGATTTGATAGAGAAGGATTTCACGCTTTACTAAGTTCTCCGGCTATTTCAGCTTTAAGAAGAACATCAACATAGCTACAGATGTGCTGCTTTTATTGAAGAAAGTCTACCAAGGCTTAAATGGTGTCATAAATTTTGTAGCTGCTTGCCTAAGGAAATCATGTGCATGATTTTAGATATTACAAAAAGAAGGCTTCTTGGAATCAGGCTTGACCGTTCCCATTGTACTTCTTGTCTCTATTTGCA
Organism: Equus asinus; assembly: GCF_041296235.1. Taxonomy (NCBI): domain Eukaryota; kingdom Metazoa; phylum Chordata; class Mammalia; order Perissodactyla; family Equidae; genus Equus; species Equus asinus. The sequence goes on along the minus strand of NC_091796.1, from coordinate 44,164,594 downwards.
AGTTTAAATAGATATATGCCAAACCTTCTCGCTCCATCTTCCATTCTCTTAGCCTCCTTCCTATTTTCTATCTTTTTGTTTCTTTGTGCTGCACCGTGTATAATTTCTTTAGATCATTTTTCCTTTACATTAATTTCTTCATCTGTGTCTTATCTGCTTTCTAACCCTCTGCTGAATTTCTAATTTCATTATTATATTTTTCTTTAGTGAAAACACCATCTTTTGTTTTTATTCAGATCTATGTGTTCATTTTTATAATCTGTTATCTCTCATATACTTTTTTTTTTTCTTTTTTGAGTAAGATTAGCCCTGAGCTAACATCTGCTGCCAATCCTCCTCTTTTTGCTAAGGAAGACTGGCCCTGAGCTAACATCGTGCCCATCTTCTTCTACTTTCTATGTGGGATGCCTGCCACAGGATGGCTTGACAAGCATTGTGTACGTCTGCACCGGGGATCCGAACCGGCGAACCCTGGGCCACCAAGAGGGGACGTGTAGACATAACGGCTGCACCACTGGGCCAGCCCCTCATATACTTCTTATTCCTTCTCTTTTTCTTTAAATGTAATGTATTTATTATATATTTTACCTGATCATCATAATATCTGAAATCTTAGAGCTTATTCTGTTGTTTATAGGGAATGGTATTTGGTTCCTTTGCGTGTTTTTGTTGGAACTATTGACTGTGTGATCGTATTCCTCGGGCCGTTTTCTCTTGCTGGGAGAGACAGTGTGTGCGATCAGGAGATTCAAAAGAAGCTTCAAAGGGATTCAGAAGTTTATTTCTTAATGTACATTATGGGTAGTTGGGCATTCATTTTATTAATGTATATGATACATTACTTACAAAACTTTTTAGAAAGTTAAAGTAGGTGCATTTTTCTGTCCCTCTGATTATTCATAGAATCCTTAATTGCTAGAAATGAGTACTTAGATCCACTAAAAGGTTTGTTATTCAGAGGTCCATTCACTGGCTTCCTCTGAAAGTATTTATTCACACAATGAACATTAATGGAAAGCTTCCTGAAACAGAAGAGTGACTGTATTGTTTCATTTGATAACCAAATTAAGTGCTTACTTATTAGATTTTTTAATAATCTGAGCTCATACAGGCAGCAGCAGAATTCGAACAGAGACTTATTGAGGGCAGGTCTCTGAGTCAAGCCAAAAAAATCAGTCTGCACAAAGGGCTCAATTTTGAAATTAAGTTTTCTAAGGTAATGGAGCAGGAGCAAAACTGTGACCAAGTGAAGTCAGTAACAGGTTGTCAAGTAGAATAGGGGAAGGCGAAGCAGAACAGGAAGGAAAAGGAGTAAAGGTAGAGAAGGGAGGGGCTCAGATATGGGGAGGCTTGAATATATTTCATAGAAATAAATTTTGATGACTTCATTGGTTCTGCTGTTAATGAAGCACAACTTTTTTGCAAAGCATGTTTCAAGGCACCATCTTAGTGATTTTTTAAAGCTTTTACACTATTGCGTGGAGTTGGGTGAACTATGTAATAGTAAGTTGTGTAAGACATAATGTCTGCCTCAAGGGACCCACAGTCTAGTGACACTATAACGTGAAGTCAAGAAGCAGTGATTAGGGTAGAATAAGATAATATATATTACGCTTTAATGTTTGAGGTATACACACACATGCACACACCTTCTTTAGACTATATATTTAATTCTCTTTTGAGTAGGATGCAATTTTTAGGATTTCTTAATTACAATCTTTTATTATACAAACGATGAAGCAAAGAATTTATTTCCTCCCAGTCAGAAACAGGGCCATGACTCAAATTTTAAGAATCATGGTTTCATAGCTAGTCTATTATTCCTTTTTGCCTCATTTAGTAAGTTTAAATCTATATGATGGTTAAATAAAAGGGGGAGGGGGCAATAAATATTCCCTTAACTATGTAAGGTACTTGTGTGAGCATAAAATGCGTGGGGTATCATTCACATCCTTTCTTAACTCATTTTGCTCCTAAATACATTTGTTAATAACTCCAAAATTCATTTTATAACATCTGCTAAGTTCTTCTCAAGCCACACTTACTGTTATCATATCACACTTCTAGATTTAACCACTTAACCCCAGACACCAAAGCCTAAAATGAATAGAGCTTGCAAAGATATCACAAATGAACAGAGATTCTAAAGAAAAAAATGATTGATAGACAGCATGTTCTCTTGGCCACCATTGGCGAAGCCCATCTGTTGGAGGGGCATGGCACCTGTCGGGGAGGTAAGCCTGTGCACATGAGAGGGTCCCTACACAGGTAGCCTGCCAAATTTCCCCTAATTTTGTGTTCACTGTGTGAGAAATATTCATTTAGTGTTATAGAGCTCTTCACAAAAATTGGTACAATTAAAACTTGGCAATTGATTGACATTTAAGATTTCTAAATATTTCTATCTTATTAAGCTTTCTGTTTTAATTTACCATTTATTTTGTTCCACAAGCAGTACAAAGACTTAGAGGTGGGTAGAAATATAAAAATTAATACGACACATTTCATTGAAGAGTTTAGAGTCAAAAGGGTAGGAAAAAGGTATAGGTAATTACAACACTGTGAGAGGTATTATTCAAAGGTATATACTGGTACTATGGGAATGTGGGTTTGGGTGTGATTAACTCTGCCTGTAGAAATTAGTTGTGGCTTCACAAAGAAAGCAGCCATTAAAAAGATCTTGAAAGATTAGTAGTTTGCAAGGTTTGAGGGCTGTGAAAAGTACTCCAGTGAAAAGTAGACCATGCAGAGATAAAAAGATGTAAGAGAAAGCATGGAATATTCAGGAATCGCGGGGGATTTAGTGTGGCTGGAGCATCTAAGGTGCAGAGGATGGATGCAGGGAGGAAGGGGTGGACGGAAAAGCTGGAAGGCAAACTAGAGGCAGATCGCGAGGGTTTTTGGCCATTTAAGGAGGTTGAGTACCATTCTCTAGGAAACAAGGGGACAAATGGTTATCAACTGTTTTTACACAGTGAATACAGAGATTCAGTTTGCCTTTCAGAAAAATGACCTGGTTTCATCAGGGAAGATAGATCAAGAAAAGGAGAAGGTGAAGCAGTGGTTGCTAAATACAACCCCTGTCCAAGAGTGATCACCTGCCTCTGAGCCAAGCAAACAAGACAGTCCGGTGCCTGTTACACTTTACTTCTTACACAAGTGCAGCCTGGAGACGTTTGCCAAGCCCCACCCTTCCAAAGGGATTTCCACTCCAACTGCCTTCTGTGTAGACATTCTGGAGCAGCCAAAACAAAATAAAGCAACCAGAATATCACTTAGAATACTACTAAAGTCATGTAAAGAAGAAATAATGGGCATTGATGCCAATTGGTGGCTGTTTATATGGTAGATAGTAAATGGAAGATGCTAGAATAAAAAACGTAGCTGGTAGAGCATGTTTAAGGATCAAAGAAATAGATTTGGTTCTGAGCATATTCTTGTTGTTGGTCCATTGAAGAAAACTGTGAATGCATGTTTTCATACCATATTTTCTTCAGAAACCAGCATACCTTGCATTATTCTATTGATTCCATGATTGCTTTTCAAAGAGTAAGTTTATTTCTTTGTTACCCAGCCTTATAATTAATGATTATACTTGTATGCTTAAGAAAAATCTATGGGGCATGTATTGCTATGAAACACTATAGCACCCTCAACATTGTCAATTCTGTACATCTTCTATGAATGTCCTGAATTAAGTCTATGGTTTCATGCCTTGCTAATAAAACACAGTCCCTCGTCTATGATGCTATATACCCCTTGCTGACAGAGATTGCAAAGAAGACCAAAGAAATGAGAAGGTCCTGCTGCCTCCCTCTCATCCTTCAGGTTTCAGCTCAAAATCACCCCCTCACAGAGGTTTTTCACTGACCTCTCTATCAAGTAGAGTTAATTCTTCTCTCTCCCATATCCTTCCTTCCTAGCGCTTGTCACTATCTGACATCATCTTGTTTATTTGTTTAATTGTTTGGTATTTGTCCTATGAAATCAGCTCCAGGGGAACTTGGCCACCATAGTGTTCTCAGTGCCTAGGTCTCTGTCTGCGAGTGTGGACACTCAAGAAATATATCTGGAAAGGATAAAGGAATGAAAGAAGAACTTAAACATACATGTGAAGAAAGGAGGCACCTGAAAATGGGATTCTTTTTCAGGATGGCCATTTTAAGTCAGGGAAAAACACGTCATCTGTCACCTGCTACCTTTTAAGTATCTATAGACAGGAAAAGGAAATCTGCCAGTAGTTACCTAGAAAGAATGGAAATATGAATTTTCCTTGTTAGCATTAAATTAAAACTTTGTGACAGAGAGCTGCAGGAAATGCTATATCAGAAAAGAGATATTAGACCTATTATGTAAGTGAAATTACTCTGTCACGTGGAGAGTACTGACAGATGGTGGTATAAATCACCCTTATAGCATTCTTAACTGAGAAATTTAATATAAGCCTTTGCTGGTAATCAGTAGAATTCCAGACACAGGCCCAAATCTCCAGGGAACAATTAATGGTTGCAATGAAATCACAGAAACTCTAGCATACCAAACCAATAATACTCACTCTTAAAGCCTACACAAGCATAAGTGACAATATACTCCGTCAAGGGTTTTATCTTAGACTGTCTAAGAGCAGGATCTGCCACAGTCTTGAGGGCCAATCACACATTTTGGTTTCTGGCCAGCCCACAATCTCTCACTATCCAGTGCCATCTGAACAATTTTCCATGTCAACAGTGTGAGTGAGCAGCTGGCTGCACACATCCACATCCTTTGAAGCAACCACAATTGTCATTACACATTTGCCCTTTATATTGTCTCTTTTATGGCTTTTTTTTATTCTTTAAGCTTTATACCAATTTCTAGCTTTGTTACTGTTCCTATCTGATTATTATTTTTTATTTCACTTCCCTTGAGTCTAGACTATTGTTCAGGTACTTCTTTTCTGAACCCTTGACCCCACCTCCACCTCACCTCACCCCCAATTCCTCTGTTCCCTTTCCAATCCAGCCCACGAATTCACAGTGTGCTCTCTCTAGAGATCAGAGCTATTTTGCCTCCATTTTGAGCTATACTCTAAATTGTATCATAGTCTTCTTTCTTTCAAATGTGTTTTTAAATCTTTAAATCTCCTTTTTCCAGTATTATCACTATTTTCTCATCCTCAATGATAATTTTCTTTCAGTAGCAGTCATCTATCTAAATCTTGTATGTTTCTGTGGTTGTGGGTATGTTAGCTTACATATTTTCAAGGCATTCACCCTAATCCTGGAATTTTTGACTTGCTATTTTCTTTTTTTGGATAAGTATAGGAATCCTAAATAGTCAATTGAAGACCTAATTGTCTGTAATCTTGTATGTTCAACAGACACAGTTTGAAACTGGAGTCAATTAAGTTAACTAAATATGTGATTTTGACAACAATTTCACCTTTCTAAACTATAAGACAAATGGCAGCTTAGTACAGGAAAAATGATGTTTTGACCTGTTATGGAAATGTGTATAATCTGCTTAAATTTATAAACATAATCACAAATATAGCCATGGCAGTTCTTGAAATTCTTTGTTATAAAAATATATATGACCTATATGCAAAATAAATATATTTTAATGAAATTTCACAAAATTGTAGTGTCTTGGAGGTTTTGAGATCTAATTCTCTTATTTTGTGGATGAAGAAACTGAGGTCCAGAGAGATTAAATCTCTGAGATTAAAAGTCCAGATCTTCTCTCTTATAAATCCTATGTTCATTTCACTTTACATTTTGGGACTTTTTACACTCTCCACTTATGACTGTTACTGTCTTAAAACCAGTGGTCAGGGGCCAGCCTGGTGGCGCAGCAGTTAGGTTCGGGCGGGCGCTCTGCGTCGGTGGCGCGGGGTTTGCCAGTTTGGATCCCAGGTGCAGACCTACGTGCCGCTTGTCAAATCATGCTGTGGCAGGCGTCCCACATATAAAGTAGAGGAAGATGGGCACAGATGTTAGCTCAGGGCCAGTCTTCCTCAGCAAAAAGAGGAGGATTGGCAGCAGATGTTAGCTCAGGGCTAATCTTACAAAAAAAAGAAAAATTAAAAATGGTGGGCAAACTCAAGTGATGCTAAAAACTGCCCGCATGCTTTACTTATCCACAGTCAATTGTCTCTACTTTTGTTTTAGAAATGGCAGGAACTAGAATACTGTGCAGTGATTGTGCTCACGCTCCTTCCTATGTGTGGGTGTCAGTGGTCTCTGGGAGCTGCATTATGTACCGTCTGGTGAGTCCCCCACACTCCTCCACACCCGCATACTAAGACAATGATGTAAGAGGTGGAAACAGGAAGATAACGAATCAGATTCTCCTTCCCTGCATGGGGAGATATGGGCTTTATTATTACCAAACACAGTTGGGTAGAGGGAATCACTCCCTATAGGTCTGCTTGGAAAAGCATCTTTGTGTTTGGATATTTTGCTTAAGCATATTTTCTCCTTTCTTTTCTTCCTTCCACAAAGGCTTATCGAACACTATACAATAAGCATTGTGCTAGGCATTGGGAAAACAAAAAGGAATAAAACCACATTATCTATCTTCAAGGAGCTCTTATTCTAGGAGAGGGGGGACAAATAAATAGACAATAATAATGGCATGAAATAAATTTTATAGTGAGGGGAAGCACATCCACACTAGAGACTCATAAGGAGGGCATCTAATTCAGAAAAGAAGGTCAAGAAAATTTCCCCCGGACCCCCAACACCTGAACTGAGTCTCCCAGGATTCTTAAGAACTATTTCAGTAATGAAAGGCAAAGAGCCATCTGAGACAGAGAACTGGATCATCAGAGACCATGTGAGTCACAGAAACGATTTTGGATTTTACGGGCTGTGTGTCAGAGCTACTTCATAGCTAAACTCACGACTGCTCCAGGGAGGCCAGCATCCGCCAAGGACGGACGGCACTCCTTGAACAAGTTTGTGTTATCAGTCAGTTAATCTCACTAATCCTGGCTGTTCTGCAACATAAATTTCAAAATCTCAATGAGTTAACACAATAAAAGTTTCTCAATTACACCAAGTCTCAGAGAGGACAAGTTCACGTCTCCATTTGTAACTACACCATATGGGCCTTCATCCTCCAAAGTTGTAGCAGCTGGAGAAGAATGCTGGGGAATTGCCTGGAATGTTTTTAAAGAGCAGTCTTGGAAGAGGTGACATCACTCTCTGCCACTGACCAGAACTCAGTCACATGTCGCCAGGCCAATTACAAGAGAGGATGGAAAATGCAGTCTCCCTGTGTGCTGGTAATAGAGGAAATTGTATGGTGAACTCAGATTAATCTCTCTGCCATGAACAGAGTGGTAGAGTGCACCCTATTACTTATGTCACATTCTGAGATCTTATTTAGAACATAGGGTTTTTTTTTTTCTGGTAAGGAAGATTAGCCCTAAGCTAACATCCGTTGCCAATATTCCTCTTTTTTTCTTAAGGGAGCTTGTCCCTGAGATAACATCTGTGTCAATCTTCCTCTATTTTGTGTGTGGGATGCCACCACAGCATGGCTTGACAAGAGGTGTATAGGTCCACGTCTGGGATCTGAACCCATGATCCTGGGGCCACCTAAGTGGAGAGTGCAAACTTAACCACTAAGCCACCAGGCTGCCCCAGGACAGAGTTTTTAAAAACAGCCTACAGCTATGCCCTCTCAAAAGGTCATTCAAATTAAACACTTCTTGATTTGTGCTCTATCTTAAGTAAATGAAATATAATAGCAAATGAAGAAAAGTAACCATAAATAACTAAAAGTGGATTTGTTTCAGAACTAGTGAACTGTGGTCGGCACATTTTGGCAAAAGAGAATTTTATTTGTTCAATTAATAGACACAGCCCTTAACTTGAGGTTTTCTAGAAAATTTCTTGGAATAGTAGCTTATTTGAAGTCATTGAAGGATTGTTTGAGCCAAATATTTTCTTTGAGAAGCTTAAATGGAGTTTCTGAATAACAGGTTGTGAGGATCAGAAAAATAAAGATTATGCTTCTGGACAGCCTGCTTGTTTGCTTAATGAATCAAATCCTTTTGAGGTACAATTATGTGCAAATCATGAGTTTGGTAATATGTGGGAAAGAGAACTGAGGAAAACATTGTCACTGTCTGCAAGGTGCTTACAATCTCCATGACGAGACTGAGATAAGTATTGACAAATGCCAGTGTTGCACAATAGAATGAAATAATAGGATTGGAGAACACTGCAGAAGAAGGCATAATAAGTTAGCACTGTGGGGATTTGAGAATGGTTTGGAAGAAAATATGGTGGTACGGAAGTTAAACTTTGAAGGGTCAAGTAAGCTTTCAGTAGAAGTAGGGGTGAAAAACATTCTAGGATGGAGGAATAATGTGAGCAGTCACGACTGTGAATTTTATATGCATGTTGCTAAGAGTTCAATAGCTTTGTGTAGCTGGGACAATGAGTGCTTGAAGAATGCAGGCTCATAGAGGGAAGAGGATATTTGAAATCTTCACTTTACAGATGAAAAGGCCAGGCCCTGGGGCTCTGGTTATGAGAACAGGGCTCTCTGTTTACCTGTGTGCACTGAGAGATTGAGGCTGTCCAGGTGAGCTTAGGCTGGGTTGCACATGGCCAGTTATCTTTCCTCTGCTGGGCCCATGGCTAAAAAAGACATGTCAGGGTTACCTAGCAAAATGTAGTGGGCAGAGTAGGATGGGCAATAATGATTTTTATTAGCTGTCAGATTTTCTTGTAGAAACATCCTACTTTAGGCCATTATCTCGAGACACAGCGTCAATTGGGGTAGCCTACTTGGCAAAGCTATGCTTTGTGTCTGATTTGTCCTCTATAAAATAGAGTTAATAATAGTCAACTCACAGACCATGAGGACAGCAACTGAGAGTATTCGTTTATTTCAGGCACTGAACGTAGTGCCAGGCACAAGATAATTGTGCAATGAGTATTAGATATTCTTACTGTTGTTGCTATTGTCGTTGGTGTTTCTAGAGCCTGGAAAAAGAGTGAGAAGGAAATAATACAGCACACAAAAGGTATACACTCTGAATGAGACTTGATCAGGAATTTATGGGTAGAGAAAAATAGAGGGAATGAGAGGACCCCTAGTAAAGAAAGTTGCTAGAAATGGTTGAGAAACCTTGAATAATTAAAAAGTAATAATCAATTTTAAGTTATTGGTTTCCCATGCTGACTTTCCAAGTTGAAATTAGAAACCAAGTCAACAGTGACTACAGCAAATATAGCCCAGGAAATTTGCAGAAATCTCGGGGTGGGCCAAGGAGTCAAGGGCTTCACTCAGTGTGACATGGGAGAGGGGGAGTCATCAAGAGATTCGCCAGGGATCAAGGGGCAGCATGACCCTAACTGGCTTCTGCTTTCCCACACCCAGAAAACCAAAACTTTTATATGGCAATTGACTTGTTAAACTCTTCACCTGGGAACTCCAAAACTAATGTAAAAAATTGCCTGGTTAATAATACCTAAAGAGTCTTGTCTTCCTGTGGTTTTTATATTGATACTTTTTATTATTATGTGATTCAGTAACACAGAACCAACTATGTCAGTATCTGGTTCAGTTTAAGTTTTATGGTATGGTGTTGGCTTCAAACAGTGCTCATTGCTAGGTTAGAGATGGATTCACAAGTGCTTTGAAAAGTGCTTTGGGATTTTGAGACAAAGCTTGTATGGCAAGTTTTCTCATTGGGTGAGGGAGCTTAGTGGGAAGTATACTGGATGGGAAGTCAGGAGATCTTGGACAATAACAGGATTCAGTTGAATTTAATTTCCTTTCCTCTAAAATAAAGCTAACGCTTATTTCAAAGACCCATTGGAATAGTAAACCATCTCTGCAAGCCTAGTACATGTCAGGAACGTAGCTGCATTTAAATAAAACTTGTATACATTCTTTCAACAAATATTTCTTGACTGCTCATCATGTGCCAAGCACTATGCTCAATGCTGGGGTCAAAGCAATGAAGAAAGTCCTCCCTACCCTTAAGAAGCTCATTTCTAATGGGGAGTTAGGAAACACACAAACACAAATAAATAAAATAGTTATAAGCTGTAATAATTGCATAAAGGAAACAACAAGGGGCTAAAGAGAAGGTGGTACATTTTAGATAAGCTTGTTGATTTACTACCTGCTATCAAGAGGTCACTATTTCTGAATAGCATAGATTTAAGAGACTATTGCTCTATGTATAGAGTAGTTCATAATATATATTTGTTTTCACCTTTTCTTTCAATTCTGACATACTTGCTGTTTGGCTTGAAATGATCTCTGTTGGGTCAAAAAATCTAATAACTCGGTTACAAGGACTTATTTTTATTGCTGGTTATGGAAATGTAACTTATACCACTCTGCCTCCTATTCTGTCCAAATTTGGTTAATTATTTTGACTTGGAAAGGTAAATAATTGAAAAGTTGGGGCAGCAAGGGATTTGGTTTCAGATTGCTGTGGTTCATGACATTTCGTTATGAATCATATGTCAAAGGAAATGTCTGCTTTGTAAGTTTCAGCCTTTCAAATACTGAAACTTGGCAAATGTCTGAATCTATGCGTTTATTATTATTATTTTTATTGGCATAATAAACTGTTGGTGACTTGAGTCATCTAAATAACCATTTTACTACTCAAACTGTTCTACTTTCTGCGGTAAGCAAGGTTGCTCAATTTTTAGAACTATTTTTAGCCAGGTAATAATTTATATAGGACTCATAAGGCAGGACACATAGCTCTATCCTTAAAAGGTTTTTTGAAGGAAAAAAACATCATGCCTAAGGGACTTCTGGAGTTACCTATCTCAACTTGATGTGAGAATCTACTGTAGTAGGAAGTTATGAAGAGAAAAGACAGCACAGATTTCTAATTATGATATTAATCAGTTGGGCCAGCTATTTCTAAGACGTTAACACAGCTTTTGAGTTGAGATTTAGCTAAGCCTAGCTCCATACATACAATGCTGGAGTTGGAAGAGAACTGAAAAGAATGGTTTCTGAGTCTGACAAATGGTTGGAATCTCATGGGAAGCTGATAAAATATATCCATTCCTGGGTTCTATCCCCATTACACTAAATCAAATCCTGACAGGCTAGGGCCAAGGAATCTGCATGTTTATCAAGTTCTCAAGATGATGAGCAGCTAAATTTGGAAATATATCTAAGACACAGGTGAAGGCACTAAGGTCCCATGTTGTAACGGGAATTTAAGAAATAAAATATAAGGTAGGAAGTCATTCATTCATTTATTCATTTTCTTTTTCAATGAAGAGTTATTTTACCATGTATACAGCATAAAGTAGAAGCAGGAGATGGTGAGATGAAAAAATATGGTCCCTGATGTCGTGTATGTATTATTCTTATTAGCATCAAAGGAGTATGATAATGTAAATAAGTATATGAACCTATTAACATAGAGTATCAAAGAGTGCATATATTTTATTTTGTTTTTGAAAAAAACATGAGATGCAGGTACTAGTATTTTCAAACTACTCTTTTTCCTTTTCTACTTTATCTTAAGCAGAGGGCTAACACATATGATTAACAAATTTTCTCCTTGGGAACAATAAATTAAATATAAAATAAATTAAATATAAACAATAAATTAAATTAAATAGCACTTAACATTTATTAAGTACTTACAATATTGTAGGCACTGTACTAGGTACTTTATATGTGCTAACATATAATCTTCACAACAACCTTACGAGACAGGAGCTATCATTACTTTTATTTCATAACTAATGAAACTGAGGCACAGGAAGGTTAGGCAGTGTAAATTTACACAGCTTGCAGGTAGCAGTGCTAGAAGCTGAAGTTCAGAATTGGTGTGCTTATTATCATGTCATTCTTTCTCTCTGGAATAAAGGAAAAACAAAAAAAAAGTTGGCATAAAAAAACCCAGTGGTACCTTATTGCTAATGACGAATAAGACAATGGTATTCTGACATTCAACAAGACAGCAATCACTAGGATAACTAAGCATTATGAGTTCTTTGTTCTACTTCCACAAAATACGCACGGCCACCTCCAACAGCAAAGAGACGGAATAAGGGGAAATAGTACACTCTGTAGACCCTGGAGAAAAATAAATCACTCTGAGATTTGACAACAATAAATTTTTCTCTGCACACTAATCAAGCAGATAGAAGAGGCCATGGCATGCGATTTACTTAATTAAATCTCTGAGGGAGGAGAGTGAGGTAGTTCATACAGTGGTATGCTTTACACGTTGACGGAAACCAGTCATGTCAGCAGCACAAAAAGGGTATCACTCTAACAGTGACGAATGCAAATGCTTTGGAGGGTCTGTCTGCCTCTGTTAAATGTGACAGGGCCTGCTGCATGTCAGAAAAATCAGGAGACTTCTTTTGGCAACTGGTGCCTGAGTCCTGTTGTTTCCATTAAAACTCACCCTCAGTGTATGGACAATCATTCCTCAAGGCCTTCTCCTGAGGCTGCTCTGGCAACCAGCAGGACCAGGCAGCTGTTCTTGAGCTAAATGCATGAATGTGGTCAGATGAGGATAAGCAAATTGTTTCCTTATTCCTTGGAGCCCCTGGGCCATCTGGGATTCACTTTAGGGTGTTTTGGAACCTGCAGCCTTCTCCAGTTCTAGTGTCCTTTATATCTTCGCATGTCTTAAGCATGTTAATATAGTTTGGGAACTATATCAGTCAGGACAGTCTGGGTTATGCTGCAATAACAAACAAACCTCAAGTCCCAGTGGACAAACCCAACAAAAGTCCATATTCTGCTCATGCCACCTCTTCATCATAGAGGGACATGGGCCATCAAGAGCTCTGGCTTACCATAATCACCTAGGGACTCAGGCTAAAAGAAGATCTATCTTGACATGTGCAATACAATAACAGGGGGAGGAAAAGGGAATATGGTAATTACACACTGGCTTATAAAACTTCTGTCTGGAAGAAATAAATATCACATCAGATTACCTTTCACTGACCAAAGTAAGTCACGTTAACTGTGCCTAATTTCAAAGGGAATGGAGAAATACATTACCACATACTGAAAAGACGTGAAATAGAATATATATCAACAGTCCTAATGGAAAAGGACAAATGTAGGAGTCTTAGATATGCTGGTGAGTGCTAAGAACTGAGGAGCACCCACAACTTGATCTCTTGGATTCCTCTTGCTTGATTTAATGGATATCCTTTCTTGTCTTAGGAAATCTTCCTGGAACTCAAGCTAGTTGGTGAGTTTTGACCATCAAGGATATTTTCTTCTCTGCAAAATAACAAGGAGACAGAATTAGGAACAAATATTATGGACTCTGAGCTTCCAGAAAGGTGCATGTGTTATTTTTAAAAATTAAAACTTGGAGCTGGCCTACTGGTGTAGTTGTTAAGTTCAAGTGCTCTGCATTGGTGGCCCAGGATTTGTGGGTTCAGATCCCGGGCATGGACCTACATATCGTTCATCAAGCCGTGCTATGGCTGTGTCCCACATACAAAGTAGAGGAAGGTTGGTACAGACATTAGCTCAGTGACAACCCTTCTCAAGCAAAAAGAGGAGAATTGGCAACAGATGTCAACTCAGGGTCAATCTTCCTCACCAAAAAAAAAAGAAAGAAAGAAGGGAGGAAAGAAGAAAGGAAGGAAGGAAATAAAGAAAGAAAGAGAAAGAAAGAAAGAAAGAAAGAAAGAAAGAAAGAAAGAAAGAAAGAAAGAAAGAAAGAAAGAAAGAAAGAAAGAAAGAAAGAAAAGAAAATAAAGAAAGAAGGAAAACCTAATAGATTTGCCTAAAAAACAAAACAGATGACAGGTGACTATGTATGTTTCTTGCTCAAATCTACTCAAGACTCTCCAAAAATGTCTACAAGGCTTGCTCGGGCAATATTTGTGTCACACCACCCCTCGTCACTTCTCACTCTGGTCAAAGTAGTTAGATTTTTTGGTTAATTTTTTAAGTTAATTATATACTAGTGCAGTGATTAATGGCTGTGGAATGAAGTGGTGGCCACGGTCTTACTCTCCAATGGCCACTTTGCAAAGCTGGCCCTACTGTGGGATGAATTCACCCCTACTAGGCACTTTGTCCCAAACAAATGCCACACCACACGAGATAGTGTCTGCCCCAGCTCTAAAAGCTGTCCCTTTGCTGGGATTATAGTTTCTAACTTTGAAGGAGGGGTAAGCTAATTCCACAGAGTTCTCAAGTAAGACAAACACAAGAGGACTCTCTTAGGTTATTAACAACACTTCTCTTCACATTTAATTTCACATCTCATGAGGATGTGCCTTGGAGTGACAGATTTCATTTATCCCACTAGAAGATATAGTACAATATTCTTGGAAAGAAAAGAAAAAGAAAATGAAATGAGCGTTTATCCTTATATTTGAATTCTCTTCTTTGTAAGCCCAAGGAAGTGATGGTACCGAAAGATTTCAACCAAAGTTACCACTTTTAGGTCTTCCAAAATACTTTCTTCAGTGGAAATAGAGGGCCTTGAATTTATTATTTACTGGGGTTCCATAGAGTACCTCCTCCGCAAATCCATCAGCGAATCCTATGGACTCTATCTTCAACTCTTGAATCTGACCTTTTCCCACCACTTCCACCACAACTACTGTTGTATCTCATCTGGGTTATTAAAATAGCTTCCTGAGTGACCTCTGTGAGTCTACTCTGGCTCTGCTACAGTCTCTTCTCCACCCAACAGCCACAGTAATCCTTTTCACAGTAATTCAGAGAGCCGCTCCCTGTTCACAACCATTCAACAGATCCATATTACAGATAGAGTGAGATCCAAATCCTTCTATCGCAGGGCATGAATTTCTGACCTCAGCTCCTGCCACTCCTCTCTGTCTCTCTTCTGGCTAAATAGGCCACTCACAGTTCCTTGAACACAAGAAACATACCCAAGGTTTTTGTACCTGCTTTTCTCACTGCCTGAAATCTTTTCCCCCAAATACTCCCTTCACTTGAATATTTGTTTGTTTGTTCCTTCACTTGATTTAAGTTTCTGGTCAAATATCACCTTACTAGAGGCCTTTTTCTTGACCACCCTATCAGTTTTCTATTGCTGTATAAAAAGTATCCCAAAACGTAGTGGCTTAAAATAATAAATATTTGTTGTCTCACACAGTTTATTTAGGTCAAGAATCTGGAAGCATTTTGGCTTGACGGTTCTGACTCAGAGGTTTCAGTCATGTCAGCCAGGGCTGTAGTCATCTGAAGGCTTGACGGGAGCTGGACGTCCCGCTTCTGCAGGCGCTAACTCACAGATCTGACAAGTTTATGCTAGTTATCTGCAGGAGGCCTCGGTTCCTCACTGTGTGGACATCTTCTGGAGATGGTTGAGTATCTTTGCAACATGGCAACTGGCGTTCTCCAAAGTGAGTAGTTCAAGACAGAGAGAACAAAGAAGTCCCAATGCCATTTATAGCTTAATCTTGGAAGTCAACACACCTTCTCTTCCGTGTTATTCTATTGCTAGAACACTACATCCACCCCTCAAGCAAGGGGAAAGGAATTAGGCTCCACCTCTTGAAGGGATGAGTATCAAAGAATTTGTGGACATATTTTAAAACCACCATAATAAAAACTATATTCCTCATGCCACCCCTCCTACAACTACCTATTGCCTTACTCTGCTTTATTTATCTTTATGCCACTTAACACTCAGGATATATCTTCGAAGAGTCAATAAAGTAAAGTTAAGCCTGTGGAGTCTGAGACTAGAGTGTCTTAATTCAAATTCCGGTCGTAGAACTTATAGGGAATAAAACCTTGGAAAAATTACATAACTTCTCTGTGCCTCAGTGTTTACATTTGAAACATGGCATACTCATAGCTTCTACCACAAAGGGTTGTGGTGAGGAATAAAGGAATGGATAGGTAGATAGACAGGCGTAGTACTTAAGACCATGCTCTGCATATAGAGCTACAGAAACAGTACATGTTATTATTATTCCTACTGTTATTATTGGCATTCTTATTTTTAGTAAACGAACAAGTATTTCTTTATTCCTTCCTTACTGGAATGTGATTTGCATCAGGGCAAGGAATTTGTCTGTTTGTTCACTGCTCTGTTCTCAGAGCCTAGATTAATTTTCAAAAATACGTATTGAATGAATTTATGCTCCAGAGGGCAAAGATATTTAGTTATATATTTCAGGTTTGGCAGCTATAAATGTATTCATTTGTATCCATTAATTGTATCCATCCATTCGTGCATTCAAAATGTTTTGTGGCGTGCTTACTAAAAGTCTGACATACGCAATAGCACCTATTAAAAGCCATCATCTTTCCACTCAAATATAATTAAGTGTTATATCAGAAGACATTAGAGGAGAAGAAATATGAAAGAATTGAGGGGAAAGAATAATAGGAATGAAGATAACCCGTGCACATGCCCAGGGCTATGATATTGGCAATTAGATAATTTACGATTGTTTGTAAATTGTCTCAGTGAGAAATACATAGGTTAAACTGCTATATCTTTTTACTTGAAAGATCATTAATTAATTCTGAACAATTAGAAGTACGTGGGTGAGGAATGAGAACTTTGAGATAAGATATAATTAGGCAGGTGCTGCTAGGGTCTCCCTCTAGCTTCTCTCAGGGCCGCATACAGTGCTTTTTAAATTTAATTTCAATGACAATCCTAGAATTTCTTAACAAATTAATGATCCGCAAAAAGTAGAGGTCTATTACACATTTTCTTTCAAAATTCAAAAACTGAAAGTGTAAAGAAATTTGAAACATAACATTTGTGTTTTAATTACACAGTATATGAGGACTTCACCGAATTTCCCATTTTGCCCAAACCAGTTCAAGCCAAGCAGAAAGTGACTGACACAGCTGTCCACGTTGGCCATCAGCCACAGTCAGGCCTGTAGCCCAAGGCCCATTCCGGAAGACGTCTGGAAACCTCATGCCTCTATGATATCACTACACTTCCTCTTGCACCTGCACTTTGCTTTTTGGTATTGTTTAACAGAAACCTCAACTATACTTCAGCCACACGTGGTTGATGAAAAGGTGGCTGTGCTGTGCCATCAGGGCAGGATGTTAACCAGTCCTAGTGCACCCAACCACAGGCATGGCCAGCTACTCTTGAGCGAGTCTGCCTCCAGCCAGGAAAACAAAACATTGCATATTCCCTTTTAATTGATTGCTTCTAGTAAGAAACCTGGTGATGAGGAAGCAGACCTAGACAAAATCTGATGTGCATTGACCTTCCCGATTTATAAATGGCCACTGTTTCTTTTCCTGATCATTTTATGTTCATTTTATTTTTGCTGCTTATGTGAACCCACATAACAAGGTGTCACATGTATTTTCTTTGTTTATCATTGTGGATTAAAATGTTAGTTGTAAAATTATGCTACGATTCTAGGCAAAGAAACAACAAATTAAATCTATTCCTGACTATTGTAAAGAAAAGCAAGTACTGAGTCTCTAAATAAGGTGTTTATGCAAGACAGATAACAAAATTTGGATTACTTCATGGAGATATTACAGAGACATCCAATGGTGAGTGCCAGTATCTTACTAATTACAGAAATATTTTAATTTTGACATAATATATTATAAGCACAACAGAAAATAAAGAAGACATCCTACTATTTTCCTTTCATTCATTCATTTAAAAAATAAATATATGTTATACATATTTTGAGTCTGGCATGTGCTGGGCATTGAGGATATAAGGCAGACAAAACATAGATGGTCTCTGAACTCCGGTGCTTACGTCAGCGCTGAGTGTTGGGAAAACAAACCTTAAACAAATAATCACACTAACTGGGGGTGTGGGGGATGGTGTTGTCTGTGCAGGTGCCTTGAGAGAGAGCATGGGGATTTATCCACTTAACATTTTTTGAGGACCTGCTATGTGTGCCCCTTCTCCTTTCAGGCACTATATAGTATTGAAGAAAATTGACAAGAATCTCTGCTTTTATTGAATAAAACAGGAAAATCTCTGATTTTAGAGGACCTATAAACAAAATAAATAGGTTCATTCTAGGGAAGAGTGTATCAAGCAGCCGCGTGGTGACTAATGCAGGAGAAGTGGCCAGAGAGAGCCTGAGTGGAGGTGGGGGGATAAAGACGGGCTTGGAGCCAATTTGAAGGCACTGGCTTTTACCCTGGGAAGATGGAAAGCTTTGGAGTACTTTGAGGCACGGCATCGTCTGATATGTCTTAAAAGGTTGACTCCGTCAGGAAGGAGCAAATGTAGAAGCAGGGAGACCAATAAAAAGTCTATTTTGTATTCCAAGCACAGTAAGTGTGGCTCAGAAAGTGGTGGCAACATAGTAGGTGGTGAAAAGTGGTTGTATTCTGGACACAACTTCAAGGTAGAGCGACAGAGTTAGCTGCTAAACTGAATAAGGAATGGAAAAGAGAGGCGTAGGGAGAACTCTAGGAAATTTTGGAATAGGGAGAGTTTTTAAGGAAGTCTTCCTGGAGAGAATAATTAAGTTGCTATTTGAAAGAATAATAGGAATTATCTAGAAAAAAAGTGTAACGATGGACAGAACACATAGATTGAGAGTTGATTATGTTCCCAGGAAGATGAAAGGAAGAGAATTTTTTATTGAGCTATTGATTAACAAAATAGACTGAAATTAGAGTAGATTTGTTATGCTTGTAAAACTTTTAGGGAAGGTATTATTTGCAATATTTTGTACTATAAAAGCAGGGCATATGGCTCTGTATTAATCATAAATTCTTAAATTAGGCTGTTCTTTAATTAGGTTTATTGTACATAAATTTAATAAATTTTGTTTCAGAATTACTACTATAGAAGGTTTTTCTTGGCACTATTCATCTGTACCCAACCAGAAGGAGAAAAATAAAAGTTGCGTATTTCCAAAATTACGTTGCAATGATTCTCCTTAATGACAAGAGTAGGGAATGAAAAGCAGCATGAAAGTTGTCATAGTATAATGGCCTGACAGATCTGGAACCTTCAACTGTAAATAAATTAGGAGATTTTCACCTTGCTTATAAGGATTCAAGTCACGCATTTAACCTGGATATGAACAGTATTAAATCTTGTCACATATTAAATAAAAAATCTAAGCAAATATGTACAGCATCAGCAAATATGTGTAATATTCTCAAACATTTTATTTTCTGTTAAATATTTATATCTTTTGATAGTTTTGTGTTTATTTTACTTATTAAATAAATTGTTCATCTCTTTTCTGTTTCTTAAACACAGTGTTTAAATAAAAGAAGTCATAACAAAAAGGTAATGCCATCTATGTTGTGTTTAATGCATTTTAAATCATTGCAATTGGACTTTTACTTTTTCAGTTTTTATGGTTTGTATTTTCATCTTTTAGAGCAGCTTCTAGAAGTGCTTAGTCTTAGAAGAGTTATTAACCAAATTCAAAAATTGGGTTATTCAAACTGCCCAAAGCAACGATAATAAAAGACATCAAAGGCTTTGTATTATGCTATTTTTAAAACTAGGACCATCAAATTTGGGTTGATTTTTCTAAGGGAGGAAATCAGAAGTATCAGGGCAGGATGTATAGAATTATGACAAAGAGGCTTTCCCAGCATGGAGCTGAGAGAATAAAGGAAACCCTGTCAGGAACACATCTGGCTACAGCTCATTCTAAAGTGGTACATCAAGTCTTCTAGTTTGAAAATCGTGGTAAACTACCCAGATCACTTTCTCCACGGCTTTGGAAACTCAGATATAATTTGGGGAGGAAAAAAAAGGGGCTACAGTTTTCCTTTTGTGTTTACGTTATTTTGAGGTGACGTGGTTGATGAACCAACACAGAGTCAGTTCAGAAAAGTCAGTTATTTAATCAGACATTTTAGTTATTAAAAAAACCAAACTCTTACAATAGTTGTTAATATTACATGGGGAAAATAACATATATATGAATTATTTTTATTTGGTTTTTTGGACATTAGTCAAGCGTGTGCATATATGCATACGATAAATAAAGACATTTGTTTCCTATAGGCTAAAGACAGAATATCATCCAAGAGATTCTTGCAATTCTTAGGTTTTGGGGAATTTCGTTAGGGCAATTTTCTGAAGAGAGGCAGATGCCAGGAGAAGAGATGGGAAAGCATTGGTGCAGCTGTCTTCTGCATGGACCATAAAAGTTGATTTTATATAACTGCCTAGACCAAAACTGGCCTAAGGCTACCAGGACATCTTTAAGAACCGAGAAGTCAAACTCATTTTATTTTAAAGTTTTATTACCATCTAAAAATAAAAGTGATTTGCATATTGTAAAAACTATAAAAAATAAAGCAGACTCAGGTTAGGTCTAATTCCTGGTTCATGCTTCCTTTTGTCTTGGCTATATGGTGCCATTGAAGTCTCCGCAGCATCTGCTAATTGTGGTTACACCAAAGGCAAGCTGTCTTATAAAAGAAGGTAATATTAATAATCACCTAATCTTCATACAATAACCTCCAGTTTAATAACTGCCTTTTAATGATGTTCATCCAAGTGTTCTCTGGAGAAGAAATGGAAAGTATGATTATTCCCACTTTACTCATGAGTAAAAGAGAGATTTTAGAGATACTGAATCTCTAAAGATATCGAAGGTACTTGGAATTTATCTTTGCACACATGGGATGACCTATTGTGATGTTGATTATTACTATTATTACTACCTCTTTGCTACTGGTACTCTTCACCACAACATAATAATACTGCATAATTTTGCCCATGGGAAAGTATTTCCATTTTGAAGTTTTCTGTCCAAAGTCTATTTATAGTGGGCTTTCTTTCATCTACTTGAAGCATGCTTGATGAGCCCTCCAAGCAGGGATTGCTAACAGTTTTTATAAAGGACTTCTGTCAGCCTTTGCATTCTCTAAACATAGTTGAGTTTTAAAGTGCAGGACTATGGCAGCTTACTACATAATATGGTCTCAATAAACCTGTCAACTTGGCTCAGAAGCATTTCAAAAGCCTCCCACTGGCCCCAGGTGCATTTATGGAAAATGTCCCTTCTCAGCAGGCACATGTGAAAATCTAAATGCCGTGTTGGCCCTAGTTAGAAGAAAGTCCCTAGGAACATCAAGGATTACTGAATGTGTGAATCCAAGTCTGCCTTTAAACTCATTTTAACAACTCCTATCCAATTTTGTGAGGAGTCAAAAATGTTGCGTCTAGGGTCAGTTGAGTCTTATGTTATTAAATAATGCTGATAACCTTTGCTCACTGGTGAGATCTGTGAAGGGCAACCTTTTAGATGGAGGATAACTCACTTGTTGTAACAGCAAATTTGGGACGGAAGAGTTGGAGCTTATTGACAGACTCAATTTAGGCGTGGCTATTGGACTAAAAATAAAGTGCCGTCTTGTCAACCCAAGATCAAAATTCATCTTTGTATTCAAATTTCATATCACCATCTTTGTCTTGGTGTTCCATCACTAGATTGGGTAGAATACTGACCTGTTTCCTGAGAGATATTCTGGCTCTTAGAACATAATGTTTGTCTCTCTGAATACTGGCAACCAATAGCTCCGTTCTTCTCCAGTGAGAGACTCATTCTTCTGGCATTGTACAGAAGAGCAGAACACTTTATGTGGAGTCAAAATAGAAAGTTGAATATCACCTGATAAAAGGGGGTCATAAAGGCCTCCCTTTCCAGATAGCTCTTCCATTTGTTGATGTCTTCTCTTAGAGTTCCCACTTTTGAGGAGGTCATTGTACTCCAACGTGTTAATTTTTATTCAATTATTAGCATTCACAATCAAAACACTATGAATCAGTTTATTCAATTATTTGATTGTCAGTGTTACAAAGAGGCACCAACACAAGTAAGCTTTGATTAGGAAATGAAGGGCTTGGGGATATGACATCCTTTGCAAGGAGGCCAAATTCAGCTAAAGGTCTTTGAAGGGATAGAAAATTTCTCCCATTCCTTTTATTTGCATCAAAATTATGCAATTGTCATCTTTCAATACATATTTAATGACTATCTACTCTACTAAGGCACTGAAATGTTGGAAGATAAAATAAATAATTTTATCTATTTTATCTGTCTTTAGAGAGATGAGGAGACATATAAGGAGATATATATATGTGCACACACACACCTGCATATACATGTATATGCAGGTGTGTATGCTGTATGCATCTGTGCATTTGTGTCTGCATGTAATATGAGGAAAATATTGGCAATGAAATCATAATGATTTAAGTAAAGTATGGTGTGTGAACAGAGGAATTAGAAATTAATCCTCTCTTGTGGGAACTGGACCATGTTCAGAGGATTTGTGCTGTGCCTTGACGAGTAAATAGGATCACGAAAGGCAGGAAAAAGAGAAGAAGGAATTCTGGGAAAGGGGATGACAGGAGTGGAAATATGAATGTAAGAAAGGGGATGGTGGGGCTGGCCCCATGGCCGAGTGTTTAAGTTCTCACTCTCTGCTTCACAGTCCTCGGGTTTCACGAGTTCGGATCTTGAGCGCAGATATGGCACTGCTCATCAAGCTATGCTGAAGTGGCATCCCATGTAGAAGAGCCAGAAGGACCTACAACTAGAATATACAACTATGTACTGGGGGCTTTGGGGAGAAAAAGGAAAAAAAGAAGAAAAAAAAGAAGATTGGCAGCAGATGTTAGCTCAGGTGCCAATCTTTAAGAAGAGAAAGAAAAGAAAGGGGATGGTGTGGGAAATGGAAAGTAATTCCAGCCTCCTGAAAAGTCAAGTTCTTATAAAGATGCAGCAATAAAAACAAGTTGGAAGTAGGACACAGAGGGTTAGAAAGCCATTATAAGGGTTTTGGAATTAACCATGTAGGTAATAAAAATTAATAAAAGAATTATAAAGCAAGGAATAATATGATCAGTTCTGTGCATTATAAAGAAAACAGCTGGCA
Organism: Equus asinus; assembly: GCF_041296235.1. Classification (NCBI taxonomy): domain Eukaryota; kingdom Metazoa; phylum Chordata; class Mammalia; order Perissodactyla; family Equidae; genus Equus; species Equus asinus. The sequence goes on along the minus strand of NC_091796.1, from coordinate 44,141,764 downwards.
AAGAGAATGACTAAGGGAGAGACATAGAGGTTATTGCAACAGTTTAGTCAAAAAGGATGTGAAAAGAATATAGAAACTATGAGGGGCTGGCCAGGGTAAAGGAAATAAAAAGAAAGTGGGAGGAAACTAAAATATTGCACCAAAAGGATTTTATGACTTGTTAAATGCAGACATTGGAGCAGTGGGTACCCCTGAAAGAAGTGGTGGGGTCCAGGGCAGGCCACCCCAAAATATCCCACAATGGTATATTGATTATTATGAATTAAAGTTACTTGTTTTGTTTAAAGTTTTGATCTTCTCTCTGTTCCCCCTGAAAGCAGGAAATAAAGCTCCCATATGAAAGATATCTTCCTGCTTTAGGAGATGGAGACATCCTTCTCACCACAGCTAGGGAATTCAGAGCCACAAAGCCTGTATAAAGAAACCTGGTTACTTTTACTAATTTACTACCTGAACCTTAAATTCTACCCAAATTATTTGCAAATTACATACCACAAGCCTAAATTTCTTTGTACTGTCAAATCCTTACAAGTTTGTTTTCTTTGTGTAAAAAGACATGTAAACTGCTTGTTGTTCACTCTCGAGTATCATTTTTATGATCTCCCATACCTACATATTAAATTAGTTTTTCTCTTGTTAATCTGGTCTTGTATCAATTTTATTATTAGTCCAGCCATAAGAACTCAAAATAGTTAAAGGAAGGAATTTCTCGTCTCCAGCAGAAGAATATGTAAAGAAGAGGATTGCTGATTGGGTAGAAAAGAGATATTTGATAAAAAAAATTTTTATTATTATCCCTTAAGCCTCTCCTGATTGATACAATAATATTAATGACATTGATAATAGTGTTAAGTAGATGTTGAGTGTTTATACATAATCTTCAGAACAAACCTGATAAATAGATAATGTTATTGAGAATTTCTAGATGAGAAACCAGATGCAGAAAGGCTAAATGTCCTAGATATTTGAGAAATTTAGATAGCTCATAAGTTACAAAAAAGAATCAAATTCAAATGCTTCTACTCCACGTTTTATCTTTTGAATGTTCCATCAGAGTCACTGCAGATGCACGTCACTGAATTCAACAAACTCAACGAGATATATGAACAGTATAAAATGCTCTTAATCCTTTTGCGGGGATGGGGGCCGCAATTCGGCAATTCTTATGTAAACATGTGAGGCAATTTTCTTTCTCTGCCTGTAGGAAAAAGAAAAGCAAACAAACAAGCAAAATCAAGGCATAAAAGGTTAAAATCTTGCGGGTAAAATTTACAAGATTTAAGTTAGAAATACACTCCTTTGCTCTAATTAACAATACAACTACTTCCTGGATCTGGGGAGGAGGGATATAATCTTTGTTATTCTTTTGAAATTGACACCCAATAATACCTTATATTTCTGTAGTTATTATAGTATAAATTTTCTTTTCACTAAGTTGTGTTAGTTGATTTTATATTTCCTTTTATCCTTGAAACAACCTTTCTTAGTAGATAGGACTGGTTCTTTTTATGTTCATTTTATAGGTAAGAAATTGAGAATTTTCCTCATAGCAATTAAATAACAAAACTGGAACTTGAACCTTAATCTTCTGACTCATTGTCTGGGATTCTTTTCACCATCCCCCATTACTTAAGACAAGCATGTATAATATCTGAAGGCAAGCAAGTTCTATTATGAGGAAGGAGATTGAGAGTTAATTTTTTTAACTGCCCTTCCAATCCTGAAAGGGTTTAAAGAGGAAGTGAAAGCTGGGAATGCTTCATTTGTCTTCTCTCTCTGAAGAGAAGTAAGAGGTATTTTGGAATTCCCTAGAGCCCATGAAATCTACTAAGCAGTGACGGAGCTTCCTGTAATTAAAGGGTACATTACTTTTGGATGAAAGTGGCTAACTCACTTCTGGAAGCATATAGCCATATGCAAGTCTTGATTTAATAAAAAAGAAATCAGAAATCAATCAAAAGTGAGATTTGTTAGGATTAAGATGTTAAATAAATCCATGGTCAGGGCAGAGATGACAAAATCTTTCTCTCTGAGTTGGTATGAAATGAGGAGCTTCTGCAGTCCTACAAAGGATTTTATTTTAGAAGTGGGTGGAAAAGAAGAGAGAACATTTGCTGGTCTGAGCTGGAAGTCGACAGAACTTTTCAAAAGATTTGGTGAACAGATGCTTTTAAAAGCTCTTAACAGCTCAGCCTTCACTACTAGTAATTTCACACAAAGCGGGAGGTTGGAGCATTAATGTTATTTTCCTTCCTTTGTCTATAGTCCCCTTGGCTAACCACTGATAGAGAACAGCCTGGGGCAACCTTGAGAAGCCCCCCTGGTGAAAACACATCAATGTCAGATTTTACACTGGGAGCTTGTGGGTAGCTAGAACTAATTTTTCCAGTTTCTCTCCTACTTCACCTCTTCTTAACCACATTAAAAAGGAGATAATACCCATGACCTGTCTCCAAAGATATGCTCTTTTGTTTGTGTTGTTACTGTGAATTTGTCTTTTTTTTACTCATGCTGGATTCTACCTAAGTTTTCATGAATGATAAGGCAAGATGGTGCATGCGGAATTAGTGGTGGCTCTCACTGGAGACGTTGTATCTCACTATAGAAGATGCCATCTTAGATAGGGATCCCTAGAAGCAGATCTCGAGATGAGGACCCATGTGGAAGAGATTCATTAACGAAGTTCTTCCTGGAGACACTCTTAGGGAGGGGCTGGAACAGGACAAGGAAAAGGAAGAAGCCAGCAAAGTTGCAGTTTCGAGCAAAGTCCTCCTGAGGTGGCCTCAGTGCTGTCTTTAACTCTGGCTTGTTAGTTCCTCCTCAGAGTCCCCAACCTTGAGGTCAGAGAGGCAGGCTTTCTACTCCCTCACCTCTTGCTCAGGCTGCCCCTCCAGGGTTGCCAACTCTGAGAAATGCCAGCCTCAGTAGCCTGAGGACAGTCCTAGAAGCAGAGTCTTACAGACGAGTTGGAGCAAATGTATTTCAAAACTGGGGGAATTGACAGAAACAGTGAAATCGGTCTAAGGGGATCTGGGCAGACCGCTGACTATGGACACATCAGTTACTTAAAAGGAAAATTGGGTAGAGCTGCATTAAAGATTTTTATTTTCCTGGATCCCATAAAAATTCTTAAAGTTGATTATGAAACAAATAATAATGAATAACCCTGAGGTAGAAACAGGTCTTTTAAGAATTGTGCATGGAGAGCGTTGAAGTACTAGGACAGAGAGAGAGAGGGAGGCACGATTCATTACGGGAGGCGGACAGCGCGGCCGCAAGGTTTGCATCGACAAGATACTAAATATCGGCTTTTGGGATAAGCTAATTCTACTTCCAAAGTGACTATTTTGCAACACCTATTACTATTTTTACCTAAACTCCTCCATAGGCAAAAAAAGCTAAAATACCATTGGCAAGTTCAGCTCCTTTAGGAGCAAGTACTAGTTTACTTATTCCTTTCCCACTGGTTTTTAAGGGTGTATGGGCTGCCTTGATCTGCTCTCCTGCATTTCCATCTGTGATCTGCTTTGTCAACTCCAAATTGGAAAGTGTATTACTAAGGCAGCAAAATTTGATAACAGTTTTGTATCTCCAATGAACTTCTCTCCCTGCTGTAGGTCTGCCCTGCTCCGCTGCTCTAGTCGGATTCAGAGCACGGTTGAGGGCAGGATACGTAAGCAGCTGTTAAAGAATGGGCAGAGTAGAATTTCTCAAATAAGGTCTCAGAAAAAAAAATTATAAGATCTGATCGAACGATGAGACTTGACTTCTGGCAATCATCTGGACAGACAAATCAACCCCATTTCATTGTGAGAAAGGATGCGGCGTAGTTCATACATCCACAGATTATGACAACCATGGGAATTGCAAGCAGAGCCACGAAGAAAGTATTTTGAACATAGAAGAACTTCTCAGAAATAATTATCATTGATATTTACAATTGCATAACAATAACACTACCAGAATTGCCAATTTCCTGTATTTTGAAATGTGTAAAATAGACTATTAAAGGTAGGATGGTATCCAAACTGAGAGTGTTTTAGTTTCTTCTTTCTATCTGCAGAACTGGGGAATACTTTGTATGTGTGTGTGTGTGTAGTGTGTAGAATATTCTCCATCAGCTGCCTGCCCCAAACCCCGGATCCACTCCCCACCCCATCCACTTGGAGTGCATCAGAAGATTCTGCCCTCTGGCTTTGGCTCAATTGGTCAATGAGAGGCAGTGGGAGGAGACAGCTGGATGGGAGGAGAATGAGATGGGGATATTCAGTTCCTGACTCCCTCCATCCTGGGCTATATAGGGCAGTAACGGCGCCCTCTGGGATTTGGTAACTATTTCCTCCCCTGCGTGTTTAGACTAAGGGCTGCTAATATGTTCTCCTTGTTGCTAGTCCTGTTTTCCTACTATTTCAGTTTTCCAATGTCATCAGCCCTAGGAGGGTGCTAACACATCTCCTGTTGGTTTCTCTGAATCTTGCTCATAGTTCCTTTACTAGAAAAACTCTCCTCACCTTCCCCATTCGAGCCGGCTTCTGCAACTTGACTAAAACAGAAGGGTAGGATTGCGTTACCCTAGAAGACATATCGGTTAATAGATCTACAGTTCCCCCATAGTTCCTTATCCCTTAATAAAAACTAGGCTATTTGTTAACAGCAGAGATGCCCTCAGACCCAGGCAAGAGGGGCCCCCCCAAAATGAATTCATCAAAAAACACCTAGGCGCCTCTGTCACTTGACATCCAGCCCTCAGCGCTGGTGTGGCACTGCCTGAGCTGCCAAACTTCTGTTTTCATGACTAGCCATGTTAAGCCCCAAGGAAATATTTCTCCACATTTTTGCTATGGCTCGGAGACAAAAAGTCCTGTGTGCAAACCTTTAATGGTGTGAAGTTGTGCTTCTGCTAACGTGGGAGACAGACAGTCCTGTAGGACGCAGGAAGGATTCAAATGGTGGAAGTACACAGGTAAATGAAAAGAAAAACTAAGTTATCAGATCGTTTTTCTCAAATAAATGCAGCAATTTCTTGCATAATGACTTTTCATCTCCTAGTAGTGCACAGTATCTGTTTTCTTTTTTCTCTCCCTGCCCCAATTTGTGGTTCTGGACTTATTATAAATTACTGTGATGTGGTCCCAACAGTTGCACAAAGTGGCAGAAGAAACAGTTGTGATACTAAATAATTCATATTTCTTTTCCATTTATATCTATCTAGGTCTAGAATTAATGTGCTTAAAGCCATTGGCAAATAGACATTGAAAACTGAAATTGCAAATAAGTGTATTTTATAAAAATATATAATAAAATTAAATGAAACTTTTAAAATAAATAATTCAGCTTTATTTATGTATTTCTTTAAATTTTGATACTTATTTATTATAACTGATGTTTCTTTTTAATTTTAATAGATAATTTTAAGATTTTTTTTTTTATCATCAGCAATAGTTTAATGAAGCCATAGCATTTACAGGATTCTCAAACAGGTACAACATAAAATCTGGGGGGCCAGCCCGGTGGTACAGAAGTTAAGTTAGCACTTCAATGTCCCAGGGTTCGCTGGTTCTGATCCTGGGTGCAGACGTGGCACTACTTGGCAAGCCATGCTGGTGGCAGGCATCCCACATATAAAGTAGAGGAAGATGGGCATGGATGTTAGCTCAGGGCCAGTCTTCCTCAGCAAAAAGAGGAGGATTGGCAGCAGATGTTAGCTCAGGGCTAATCTTCCTCATAAATAAATAAATAAATAAACTCATAAAAAGTAGTAAAATAATTCAAGGTAGAACACATTTTAATACTGGTACAATGACAGTAGCAGCTTTACAAATGTTTATCTATGTGATTTCTATAGCATTTTTTTAATGAACCTTTAACCCACAAGAATGATAAAATAATGTAAATTAAATTGATATAGTACATGGTGGTTTATTAATATTATAAACATTAGAAGTGCCCCATAAAATACTCTGATATAAATACTCAACTGCTTTATTCTTAGTAATCATTCTCTTTATTCCTACTTAATACAAATGTATCTAGCAGGTTTAAAAAATTTTACTAGAAGCCGATATGTTTCTTAACAACATTATCTGTTTAATTTTCATCTATAAATGTGTTGTAAACATAAACATGGGTCTCATGAAAACAAAACAGGGGGCCAGACCAGTGATGTAGTGGTTAAGTTTGCACACTCTGCCTCAGTGGCCTGGGATTTGCTGGTTCAGATGCTGGGCATGGACCTACACACCGCTCATCAAGCCACGCTGTGGTGGCATCCCACATAGAAGAACTAGAAGGGCTTACAACTAAGATACATAACTATGTACTGGGATTTTGGGGAGAATAAAAAGAGGAAGATTGGCAACAGATGTTAGCTCAGGGCCAATCTTCCTCACCAAAAAGCAAGACAAACAAACAAACAGACAAAAATACAGGGTCTGCTTTACAGTTTGGTGACTTCCCAGAACCCTCTATTGGGCATCTCAAAGCTACGTTTGTCTGTGGAAATACAGGCATTTCTGGGAAATTGCCAAAATGTCTTTTAGCCTAAGCTAATCAGGGAATATTTCAAGGATGTCATCTATGTATCTACTTCCTATCAGGCTGGAAAGTGCAGTGAAGATCTGAAACTCTTTGTTTCTGTCCGTGATGAGCTGCTATCCTTATTCTTGGGACTGCAGTGGAGGGTCTCAGCATCAGAATCCTGCTCCTTCATCACACTCACCCTAATGAGAGCTCCCCTTCGTCCATGGTACTTAGCACATTAGTGGCAGGGATCCTGGCTGAAGCTATAGGAGTGCCCACTACTAAGTAGATGTGTCTGGCAAACTGGGGGCTCCCAGAAATCCTTGGCAGCTTTGTAGGAAACTGACTGATAGAGTGGCCTGTATAAAATATAAGATGTCCAGAAAAACTTGATTTCAGATAAACAATGAATCATTTTTTTAGTATAAATATGTCCCAGGCAATATTTGAGACCTACTTATACTAAAAAAGTGATACATTGTTTAATGAGACATATTTATACTTAGAAATTATCTGTTGTTCACCTGAAATTCAAATTTGATTGGGTGTCATGTATTTATATTTGCTAAATCTGGCCACCTGGACTGGCAGGAAAGAACAAAATCCAGTGAGGTCTGCATTATTACTGTCATTGAATCGACAGGTTGTTGAGGACAGGAAATCAGGTCTCACAGCAAACCCACTATGAACCTCAGAGAATCCTTGGCAGGGCACTGTGGAAAAAACAAGGTTCGTGTTGAGGTCTTCATGAAATTTATATTTAACTGCATGAATGTGGACAGCAAATATAAAAGTAAGGACTATCTCAGACTTCAGTGAACCAGATATAACTACCTACCTAAGATGCTAGAAATGATACATTCTAATTTTTAGGGTCCCGTTGGATCTTTTTCTTCAAATCCTTTTGGAAAATAGTTGGGTTTGGATGGGGGCTGGTCTTAGCTCCTAATTGTTTATAGTAAATAGAAATCAAATCCAGAGGGTCTTTTTTATTGATTAAGTTTGTAAGACTTATATGAATGCATGAGCTTTACAGACTAAAATACTTTGCAATTACCTGAGAATACCCAAGATGAAGAGGAACTCAGTTATTTTCTTCATGTCAGAATGGCACCTATGGAGTACAAGCTATAGTTATCCAGCTAAATTTGAACAACTTCTCCAACCTAAATTGGGTAATTCCAGGTTAAAATCATGTTGGAGATTGCATTTTCCCAAATGTTCTACTAAACATACAAACTAGAAAATATCCAAATACCCACTTTACACCCCAGTATGAATGGGCTCCATACATACTTAATTCTTCAAATGAAATTATATATTAGTATAATTATTTATACATACCCTACTATATTAAAAAATGTATCGGAGTGGTTTTATCTGTATATTTTGTGGATCATAACATGGAGTCTGGCAGGGTTGGCATCAGTTTTGTTCATCAAAGCTGCTTGTAGAAAGTGCCAGAATTTGAGATGGGCTTCTAGGGTGAGCCAGCTGAAACTTTCTGGGGTCAGCCCAGTTCCTGTTTCCATATTTTCTTTATTAGTAAGTGGGGTTCCTCCTGGACTCCTCTCTACATCGACTTTTCTAAGTAGTTTCCGTAGATCTATCTGGCTTTTTACCAGGAGTAATGAAGACTTTTGTAACTTGAGTTAACACTTTGGACTGGGTTTCAGGGTAACACACTTCAGGTCGGAGACAGTAACCATGAATTCTTGCCTTAGGTGATGGTACAATCTTCCTCCTTTCATTAAAACTTTGCATCTTCTTTAATTTCACGGTCAGCAGATCTTTAATTGTTATCTGCATGGGTCCATCTTGTTTTAATGGTCCAGCCTGAAGTGCTTTACTGAGATTGGATTTTCTGAGCAGCAAAGGCGCTACCGGTGGTGGAGGAGGCAGAGGCAGAAGAGGTGGAGGGGGTGGAGGCGGACGTGGAGGATGGGGAAGATGGCTGGTTGGCTGGCTGTGATAGCATGGGGGGAAGTACAGCTCCGGATTCTACAGGGGTGGTTAGAGCACATGGGGGCACATGGTAAAAAACCGTAAGTTTATCACTCATGTGTTTGACCACGGCTTGGACAGGAAGAATTTTCTGAGACGGTCTTCACTGCTTCCTGGAGCCTGCAGAAGTCCCTTTCCAAAATGCAAAACGGTGGTTTTAGACTGTAAAGTTCTCAGCGGCAGAAACTGATGGAAAGATGGTGTCTTTTAACACTTCTAAAGTCTGGGTCACCCAGTTTTGGCACCAGTTGTATATAGACCACACTCAATTTTCCAAAGTTTTACTGCATCTTTGATATTGGGAAATTTGAAGTTCCAGGATGAGCGTAGCCTCCTAAGATCTGGCTTGTATTCCTGCTAAGGAGGGCATCTGTTGAAGGCATAACCACTCTTTCTGGAGAGAGTGGTGGAAGGGGAGGTGTAATTAGCTTGGACAGGAGTGAGAGGCGTCTCCCTTTTTGAATAATCTTTTCTCTTTGACTTTCAGCTTTCTTCTTCCTTTCTTGAGCTTGGGCATAATTTTAGTCTAAGAACCCGGGGATTAGATGGAGTCCAGCAGTGGCCTTTTCCTCGTCACCAATTTTAAGTATTTTAGAAGAAAAAGATTTTGAAAATAATATTACTGTTTCAATCTTTAACATTTACTTAACATTTCGATGAAGAGTATATTTAAATTGGTAGTCTTTAATAAAATCACATTTTAATTTTTAATTCTTTAGATCAAGGTTTGCCAAATTTTTCTGTAAAGGGCCAGATGTTAACTATTTTAGGATTGCAAGCCGGACAGTCTTTGTTACAACTACTCAGCCCTGCCACTATATCACAAAAGGAGCAGAGACAACATGTAAATGAATGGACAGGGCTATGTTCCAATAAAACTTTATTTACAAAAATAGGCAGCCAGCCTACTAACCTTAGTTTGCTGACCATTGCTTTAGGTCATTTTGATAATGGATAAAAATTATGTGAAAAATCTTATAATAATAATATATTAGTAATTTTGCTTGCATTTTATTAAATCAGTGTAAATTATTTATTAATTACGTATTTATGTCATTACTTATCAAAACAGTATGATCCATCAACAGAGCACACAAACATGATAATAGTGATTAAATTTGGTCTTTCCATACTTTCTTTTTAGCCATAAAGAAACCACAGTTTTAGACAAATTTAAAAATTTTTCTTGGTCAAAAGTATATTTATCAAGACTACCTTAAAGAATGTATTTAATTTAAGAGTCTGTTAGCTTAATTTATATCTTACACTTATTTAGACATATGGTATGGTATGTGGGCTTTCAATTGTACCAACAATTGGACCAACCAATTTTGGGGTGGGCCTAGTTAGCTATTTTCCTCTCCAAGAGCAACCCTATCAAAAGATGAAGTTTCTACTACTCCAGAACTTGCAAACTGACAAGCTTCAGGTTGTGTTCAGCTCACTCATCTTGGATCTGCACAGTGTTAGCCAAATGTAAAAATCTAGATATTTGGATTCTATTTAAAAATTTGGCAAAACTACATCCCTTTCTAGAGATCTGAGCCCCCCCTTTAGACTGGGCATGTCCCCTCCAGTTTGCCAAAGTCTGCATCACCACTGATGGTGTCTCCAACCCAGCCAGCCTGCTTCTTCATATTATTGGCCTGCCCTCTGTAGCATTTGCTATTTGAAACTCTTCCAGACCATTGGAAACTGGCTTTTTTCTTAGTTGTATCCTCATTGCAGTAATTGCCCCTTCCCCAAACAAAACACCCAAACAAAAGAAACCAACCAACAAAACATCACAATTCCTTTTCATCCTGAGCACCTCCAGTCCTTTGGTTCTTCTCTAGGACGTGGAGCTGATGATAAGGCTCTGATTGCTCCCTTCTCCTTACTTCTAATTAATAGGAGAGACAACGACCAACACAGTCTGCATGAATTTTTCTCATTTTCCAAAACAATACTGCAACTCAATCATTATAGAACTATGATCAACAACAACTATATAATAAGTCGTATAACATCTGACAATATAACTATGATAAAAAGATGTTACCTAATATTCATGTCCATTATTAAAATAAGAAGAATAATTAATCACCCTTTCTGATAAAAAAAATATTAAGGAGAAAAAAGAGACTGAGAATTTAATGGAGTCCTCGCTAACAGTGACCACTTATGAGGGTAAAGTCGCGGCTACTAAGAAGAACTTGGCTGAGGGATGGACCCCTTTCTTTTTCCCAGCAAGGCCCACAGAGGAACGATTTGGAATTGAGGAGATAAAAGATCAGAATTAACTGCTACTCTACGTAGCGCTACAGTATCACCCTATAGTGACCCAACCCAGAGCAATATTTTGAAAATTAAGCTGGCAAACTGTTTTTCCTACTTATTGGTTTAGCTTTGTGTGTGTGTGTGTGTGTATTGTATGTTCTTGTCCCAGTACTTATCTGCTACAACACTGACTTTCAACTTTTGACCAAAGCCTAAAGTAAGAAGTGCATTTTATATTGTGACTGTATATAAACACACATACACACAATTATATAATTTTGGAAAAGCATTTTCACAAAATAATACTTACTATTATACTGCTTGTGATACACACAGATATTTTTTATTCTTTTTCAGGCTCTTGTGAAAAAAATGCTAAGAACAATCCTCTAAACCAACCACTCTTAATGGGAGTGATATTGACCCCATGGGGTAAAAATGGCTTCTTGGGAGCAAAGAAAACTTACATAGCATAATGATTTGCAGCCCTCCAAAGGGTCAGAGTACATCAATAGGCGTACAGCATGTCTGCGGTATTAACATTTCATGGGGCTGGGATGTTAGGACAAATATGGGCTAATTGAAAACATTGAGAAACACTGCAAAACTGACCTGCAATTTAAAAAACGCTGTTCCAAAAATCAGGAGAACAAGGCAACTGTGCCTGAAATTCACATTGTTCGAGACAAGGCAAGTGGGACCAAATGTGTACAGCCCACAAACACACTGAACATTTGTTCAAGACCCAGAATCCCAAAATCTTAGTCCCATTCTTCCTATGGGATTTAGGATCCCTGCTGCGTGTCTAAAACTACCACTCTTTCCTCTCTGTTACTCCAGATTAAAGAAATTCCCTCCCCTCTTCACCGAGAGGTCAGGACCACAGCAGTTTGACTGAGAGAAGGCAAGACAGGAGATTATTATAACAAACCTTGTGGTGAAAATTTTAAATTGGGCTGACCTTAGGAACCAAAAGTGATTGTAAAACTATGGAATCTGCCCATGATATCATTTAGTGAAAAGAAAAGAAATATGTGTAAAGCAGCAATTAGGGGAAGAAGAACCTCTTTAGTGTTTCTATCACAATGTGTTAAAACTACTTAATAAAGTGATTCCATTTGTCAGCATTTTTTTCCTGATTCTCTGTTCCTATTACCCACTCTTCTTTTTTGGTCCCTGTATTTGCATTGCTGGACTCTCCCCTTGGTAAGCTCCATGGTATAGAAAAACAATGAATGTTATTAGTACTCCCACATTGGAAAAAGAAATGCTTTATACAAAGTTTCTTTCTACCCAAGTCTAATATCCAAGAACATGTGGAAACAGGTTTTTATATTCATCAAGCAAGTTTGAATATATTTAAAATTCACTGCAAGAAATGACACCAAAATTTGCAGCAATATCTGCAAATAACTGCATTTTACATTGCCAGTGTGCATTATTCTCAGCTCCTAGCAATCTGAAATTGTGCTAACAGACAAATAGGACCTAAGCAATGTAGGAAAAGGTAATGTGCACACCAGTCTCCCCCTCCATATGTTGATTAAGCTATTCAAAGCTTTAGTCACAAAATGGAAATGTTTGTTAGCATTTTAGTCAATACAATCTCTGTCAGAGGTATGATATGGTTCGCATGCCCATTCTGAACTGAGTAGCAAGGAAAAGACAGTTGAATTGTATCCTGCACCTGCTGTGTGCAGAGGACGACAAAAATGCTAAGGCACAGAGATGACCAGAGAGCCATGTCACCCCACTGCAGATGGGGTGGGAGTGGGGAGACAAAACTTAACGTTGCTTTTATCAGGAAAATGTACATTTTGGAAGGGTGGGAAATATTTTTTCTTTTTCTGAGAAGATATAGGCAGAAGTTGAGATGAAAACCTGCAATGAATAGACCATTTCCTGTGAAATGCCTTTCTCTGACTCTTGTTCCAGAATTCAGTACTTCACGGTCCCAGATTGACGTTTTAAAGTATTCAAATTAATTTACTCTTCTCTAAAACTAATATTCTATTGTCGCTTTATAAAATGGCATCTGACATCCAGATCCAAAATAATGAAAAATTCTGTTTTTCATACTATCAGTACAGATATTTTTATTCAGGAAATCAGTTCATTTGAAAATGATACAGTATGATTTATAGTAAAGTCCCATGTAAGGACTTTTTCAGAAATTCATGAATTTAGTACCACTCTGAAGGTGTCACTCAAAATGGAGACTGGGGACTTGTCATTATGTAAATAAACAAATTCAGACATACTCAGCCTCCTTGAACCGCTTAGTGAAGAGTATACAAAATATTGTCACAATATCATTATTATTTATTGGATGAGCCCTCAAAATTTTAAGTCATTGACATATATTTTCCTCTTTATATTTTCTTTTGTACCTCTTATTGTTTGAAATGTGTGACTCATCAAATTCAGGGCAAAGAACAAGTTAGAAGGAAAGAAAATCCAGATAATTGAATTTTCTTTAGGCTGGGAACATCTTGTAACACAGGATTACCTCTAATGGAAGATCTTTATGTGTATCATGATACTGCCTTTAGGTGTCCTTTGAATGAACTATAGAAATATAACTTCCTTTTATTTTTGGAATGAGTTAACTTTTCCTAGCTAGCAGAGTTCTCCTTTTCTGATTATAATTCACATTAAAGAAGAGAGAGAGTGGGGCCAGCCCTGTGGCATAGTAGTTAAGGTCACGCACTCTGCTTCAGTGGCCCGGAGTTCATGGGTTTGGATCCCAGGAGTGGACCTACACACTGCTCATGAAGCCATGCTGTGGCAGTGTCCCACATACAAAATAGAGGAAGATAGGCATGGATGTTAGCTCAGGGCCAATCTTCCTCAAGCAAAATGAGGAAGGTTGGCCACAGATGTTAGCTCAGGGCGAATCTTCCTCACCACCATCCCCCCAAAAAAAGAGAGAGAAAGTTTTAGATACCAGAATATGCTAGTTATGGTTACACAGACACTTTTCAGATGCTTTAGGAGAAAGATCATCACTTTTCAACTAGTTTGGGTAACAAGCTAAGCTGATAGTGATGGGTACTGTTGGAATGGCTGTATTTTTGTAGAGATTACCTCTAGCGAGTATTGACACTTGCTACCTATCAATTAATCAGATTTGAACATTTATCACTCTAGACTTATTGGAGGAGATGGCAACAGTCTCCTAATTATGTAATAGTTTAAAGAATCTATTCTATTCTTTTCTTTTTTCCTTGAAAATTCCAGGTTGCTTTCGGTTGAGAAATTATGAAGTATAGACACACTTTTAGTTTTAATTCCTGAAAACAATCTCATTTTCCTGTCTCACTGAGGCTCTTCCTCTTTCTTGGCTCATTCTGTAATGTATAATCTTGTATCCTATTATTGTATTCTGGCTTGTCTGGACAATACTGCAATAAATCGTGATGGCTGACAGAGCGTTAAGTGAATTTCAATAAATTATGAGAACCTTCGTTCTGCCAGTTATGCAAAAAAATACTTGACACCTCAATAAAAAGGCAACAGAGGGAGCATTAAAAATGCATCTCTAAAATTTAAATATTTGTCCTTTTTTTTTCCCTATTCAATTGTTCTATGTAGGGAGGAGAATTGAATAAACATTTTTTAAAACTCTGTTATGATAAGGTTTATCTTTTTATAAAGTCCTTGAAACTGAGTTTATTCAAAATTTGAAGATATACATTTTCTTTTTAAAATCATTTAACACATGGAAGTTGCTAGAACCTGTTAGGTTGATCGTTGGCAATAATTTATCATTGTCCACATCCGGACTTGTTCTCTGGCCAATAAAACATTACAATTTGCTCGAAGTTGAGGGCTCGTCTCTCAGTATCATGTCTATTTTAGATGGTTTTAGAAGGGACTTTATTCATAGTGATGGTGATCATATAATTTATCATCCAAACCAGACACTTGGAGAGGGAAAGGGAGTTCCATTCAGATGTGAAGTCTGGACCACCAGTGAAAGCCACACAGCCAAGTATGTACAGATTCCCTATGTGTCATAGATGCCTAATACAAATTTTTTGATTTTTTAAATATCTGTTGCTGATTCCAACAATTGTTTCCAATGAGAGCTTTAAATTGTGATTTTTTCAAACTTACAATAAACCCAGCAAGTCCACTAGTTATTGTGCTAGGGGAAGGAAGAACAAGTTTTACACATTTGGTCTTACTTTAATAATGTTAATCCTAATCCTTTACTTCTCTTTCTTTTAAGTTGGTTTGAATTAACCTTCTTATTTTCCTCCTTGTTATTCCATTTTCTCTTTTTTTCCCCCTCTCCCTCACCTTGAATTTCACACCTGGTGACCGTAAGTTGAGATGGAACACCTGTCTTGGAACTGAAATTATGAAAGAAGGTGGAAGTTGTGGTCTCAGCACTTTTGAAGGAGATGAGCTTCTTTTCTGGTTCCTTAATATTTCATGCTCCTTTTCCCACAGACCTCATTCTCTTGGAAGATCACTCTTCTTAGCTCTTTCCATCTTTAAATTATTATGGGATTTTTTTTGAGGAGGGAGGGATTGTAGAAATGCAAGGCTGTTTTTTAATTGAAATTTTTATTGACATAAGTGTAGATTTACATGCAGTTGTGAGAAATAACACATGCCCTTTATCTACTTTCCCCAACTGTAACATTTTGCAAACGATGGCACAATATCACAACCAGGATTGACATTGATAAGTCCACCTGTCATATTAATATTTCCCCAGTTTTACTTGTACTCATTTGTGTATGTGTATTTAATTCTATACAATTTTATTACATGTGTAGGTTTATGTATCCATCACCACATACAAAATACTGCTTATTTCTGTCACCACAAGGATGCTTTGTGCTGCCGTTTTATAACACACCCACCTCCCTCCTATCCACTGGCAACCACAAAATGTCTCTAATTTCCAAAATTTTGTCATTTTAAGACTATATAAACAGAATTATACAGTACATAACCTTTTGGGATTGTCTTTTTCACTCACCACAATTCTTTGGAGATTCACCCAAGTTGTGACACATTTCGAACAATTTGTTCCTTTTTATTGCCAAGTTGTATTTATTGCCGAGTGATACATCTGTACTACTATCTGTTTAAGCTTCACCTGTTGCAGGATGTCTAGGCTGTTCTAGTTTTTGGCTTTTACAATAAAGCTGCTGTGACTGTTCGTGTTTAGGTTTCTGCGTGATCACTCTTACCTCTTCTAGTTAAGATTTATCTCAGGGAAGGTATGCTTTCATTGCATTATATCCTTTTCTTCATGGCACTTATCACAGTTGTAATTTTACGTTTGCACATTATGATGATTCGATTGCAGTTAATGTGTCCTACCGGACCTTATCTCCATGGGGACAGGAATTATGTCTGTTTTTCTCATCATTGTTTTCCCAGTGCCTGTAGAGTGCCCGGCACACAGATATTTGGGAAATGAATTGTTGGCTGAATGAGCCAGTCGTAATGATAGACCATTTATACATACTACTTCTCTAGCCTAACATCCCTGAAATTTGGAAATTTATAAATCTTATTGTATAGATGAGGAAAATTAGGTAAAGGAATTTATCCAAATTACTCTGTGAGAAAGTAGGCAAGGTGGACTTCGAACACATATCTGACTTCAAAACTCTTACTCTTTCCACTGCACTGGTCTTTTTCTTGCAGCTATGAAATTATTTCTACTTTTCTCTGAGGGAGCAATTCAACTGCAACCACAGAGACACAGCTGTGACAAAATACTACGTTCAATTGATAACCCAATACAATGATATGATGAAACAAAAGCCAACCCCACTGCCTTTTGTTTTCTGACAGATCACGTGAAGAAAGCAGGCATAGTTGCTGTGTAATTTGCAGTCTGCAGGTGTGGGAGTCTCTATTTCATAGGACACAAATAAGCCTGGACATATTTGGTAATTACTGTGTTAATACAGAGTAATTGCACAGCTATTTCTTTCTTACAAATTATATGGTAGTTATATTTGAAATTACCATAAAAAATGAAAAACTTCTAGATGCCAGTAAATGATTGCTTTATAATTACAAAATAATTACATAGTTATTTTGCCCTAGAAATATAAAGCATTGTACAAAAGCCATATACTTCACTGCCAGAGCTGCCAAGGTCCAATGCTATCGGTCTTTTTAGGAATTGCCTTCAGGACTTTCTAAAATTCTCAAAAACTTTAACTTCTCTGGGGGGTGAAAATATGTGTCACAAGAGAGATAGACTCTCTCATTAAACCAGAATTTTCAATGACCCCAAAGCTATTGCACCATAAAAATTAAGTCAGTAATGATAGTAACAGAGCTATTTTGCCTACCCTTGACGAGACCTTTTTGGCTGTGGTTACTCAAGAAGGAGCCAGTTAATACAGCAAAGTCTTTATGCATTTCCGTGTGTCACAGAGTCAACCTGACATGGGAATTGTGGCAGTTACTTATTCAACTTTTCCATCACTTAAAAAATTGACTTGACTGGGGCTGGCCCCGTGGCCGAGTGGTTAAGTTCGCGCGCTCCGCTGCAGGCGGCCCAGTGTTTCGTCGGTTCGAATCCTGGGCGCGGACATGGCACTGCTCGTCAGACCATGCTGAGGCAGCGTCCCACATGCCACAACTAGAGGAACCCACAACGAAGAATACACAACTATGTACCGGGGGGGCTTTGGGGAGAAAAAGGAAAAAATAAAATCTTTAAAAAAAAAAAAAAATTGACTTGACTTTGGTTGCCCATTCATACTATATGTTATCTCATCATTTTTCACTCTGTATGCTATTAAAGCATTACAATATATGAATGTTAGAATATTAAGTATACAGATTGATTATTATTTATGATGCCAATTCTGCTTCTCTGGATATTTGCAATAAAAAAATTTTAAGGAAGTCAAAGATAAAACAAATAGATGCATAATTTTCAGTTATGGAATGAAAACTATTGGAGAAAATAATTTTCACTTCAAGGCTTAGGATTTCATTTAGCACTTTTAATTAATTACTTCTACATTGACAAGATGTAGTGCTTTAATAAAGCAAAGAGTGAAAACAAATGAATGTAACTTTCTGTATCTGAATTTTTTCTCCAATAGAAACAGTGCTGAAACACTTTGGAGAGTGAAAATAAAAAAAAATCAATGAAAGAATTTCAGTCCCAGGCATAATTAAGTAACTGGTATAAGACATTGTTCCATTGTAAATAGGTTTTAAATTGAGAAAAATGTATGAGGTATCTATTTTCAGGCATTATCCACAAGTAGTACCTGGCTGTGATCCTTGAGGAAAGGAAGAAACATGACGTAAGCTCACTTCCTCCCAACTTTGTGCCTGAGGCGCTTTGTACACTTCAGCCCAGGGAAGGGGAATCAAATAGAGAGCAACAGTTTTGCTGAGCAGAAGGAAGAGATATTAACGATCAGAATTGTTGAGGTGACTGGAATTTCCAAGATAGGATATTTGAAAGGCGGGTACAGCCTAGAGAAGAATATCCAAAAATATCCTTAGAGGCCCCTTTGAAGTTTTGGTCAAATACTCACCTGCACATTGGTAGGGTGAGAATCCATAGACTTTGGTGGAGGACAACTACTGGGGGCCCTGTGGACTGAAAGAAGACTCCTGACTTCTTATCGTACTAGAAGACATGAGATTCCCAATATTTTAGAGTAGGGAGATGAGGCTGAATATTCTAGGTATTCAGTTGAGTGTCTAGAAGAGCCACACTTAGCTTTTAGAGAAAAGATCTTTTCTAGATGTACCCCTCTACAGTCTGAAAACAACTCTCCACAAGATAAAACAGGTCTACTAGGAAATTTACAGCCTGTCAGAAGAAAATGCAACACTTTTTATGGGAAGTTAAAAATCCACCTGCTCTACAATGTAGCACACACAATATGCATGTCATATTTTTAAAAATTAAAATATATAGAATTAAGAAAATGTGGCCTATGACCCAGAAAAACAAGAAAAATTGATCAAGGGCTTGGCCTAGTGGCACAGTGGTTAAGTTTGCACACTCTGCTTTGGTGGTTTGGGGTTCACCACTTCAGATCCCAGGCATGGACCTACCCACCGCTTATCGAGCCATGCTGTAGCAGTCATCCCAAATATGAAGCAGAGGAAAATGGGCATGGATGTTAGCTCAGGACCTATCTTCCTCAGCAAAAAAAAAAAAAAAAAAAAGGAGAATTGGCAGTGGATGTTATCTCAGGGCTAATCTTCCTCAAAAAAAAAAAAAAAGAAAGAAAAAATAGGAAAACCACACCCAGAAATATGATAGTCAATTGTTAAAAACCAAAAGTAAAGAAAAATATCTTAAAAGCAATCTGGGTTTAAAAGTACATTACTTATGGGGAAATTACAATGAAAATTTCTGACTAGTTTTCTGAAACAATGCAAGTGAAGGGACAATGATATCATATTTCTTAAATGTTGCATGGGGGAATAAAAATACAGTCAATCTAGAATTCTATAGCCTTCATAAATGTAGTGCAAAATACCCTTCAGCTACTGTGCAAAAATCCTGCAAAAGTATCCTTCAAAAATTTCATTGAAATGAAAGCATCTTCAGATGAGCAACAGCTGATCAGCAGGAGATTTGTACTACAATAAACACTAAAGAAAGTTCTTCATCTTAAAGAAAATAACACTAGATAGAAACTTTGAGTCATACAAAGGAACAAAGACCACTAGAAATTCTAAATATGTGCATAAACATATATTTTAAGTTTTTCCTTATATCTTAATTTATTTAAAAGATAAGTGATTGCTAAAAATTAAACTTATATCAATGTATTTGTGGGTTATAACATATTTAAGAAATATATATGACAAAAATAGCACCAAATGTGGGAGGGAATAGATGGAAATACTTTATTGTAAGATTAGTATGTTACATGTGAAGTGGTACCATATTACTTTACTATTGAATGCAATGATGTGAGGATGAATATCATAATCCCTAGAGCAGCCACTATAAGAATAAAATAAAGAGGTATAGCTAAAAATCAAATGAAGACATAATTAAACACTAATGACCCTTAATTATCCCCAAAGATGATACGAAAGAAGAAAAAGGGAAACAAATACTAAATGGGACAAGAAGAAAACAAGTGGCAAGATAGTAGACTGAAATTCAACCATACCAATATTTATAGTAAATGTAAATAATCAATGCAGTCCAATGAAAAGAAAGAGATTTTCATCTTGGATTTAAAAAAAAAAAAGCAAGATCCACTTTATATTGTTTATCAGAAATACAATTAAAATATGATGACAAGGACTGTTTTTATGTAAAAGGACTGAAAAAGATAGACCAGGCAAAGACTAATCATATGAAAGTTGGATTGTCTCTATTAATGTCAGACAAAATAGACTTCAAGACAAGGCATATAATCAGAGAAGAATAGAAATATTCCATAATGACAAAAGAGACAGTACTTCAAGGACACATAACACATAACACATCAAACGTGTAAACAACATATAACTGAGCTTTGAAATATATAAAGCAAACACTGACAAAAGCATAAGGAGAAATAGACAAAAACAATTAGATTTTAAGGTTTCAAGATTTCAGTTGAGAAAACCATGAACACAGTTAACCTACTTCACATTTATAGAATGCCTCACCCGATGACTCATAGAGGCCACATTATTTTCACATGGAGCATTCACCATGGTGCACCATATGTTGTGCCATAAATAATTTTCAATAACTCTCAAAGCATTGAAATAACTCAGAGAATATTCTCCGACCAGAACAAAACTAAATTAGAAATCAGTATCAAAAGAATATCTGGTAAAGGCCCAAATATTTATAAATTGAGCCACCTACTTATAAATCTCACATGATTCAAATTAAAAATATACCACAGAAATTAGAAAATATTTTGAGCTAAATGATAAAAACAAATAGGAATAGAATTCATGGGATGCAACCAAAGCAGTGTTTAGAAATAAAAACATTTATAGTGCTTATGACATATATCAAGAAAAAAGAATGGTTGAAAATAAATTCTCTGTGCTTCTACATTATGAAACTAGAAAAAAGAGAGCAAAATAAATATTAAGCAAGTTGAAGAAGGCTATAATAACAATAAGAGCAGGATAAAGTAAAATAGAAAACAGACAAGTAGAGGTTATTAACAAAGCCAAAGTTTGTTTTGAAAGAAATTGATGAAATTGTTAGCAAGACTGATCAGGAAAGAAAAGGAGGGAGAAAAAAATGTAATATCTGAAATAAAGAATAGTTTTAGAGATTCCAGAGACATTAAAAGAATATTAAGTGAATAACACAAGGAACTTTATGTCAGTAAATTCTATAGCTAAGGTAAAAGGAAAATTCTTTAAAAGAACACAATCTACCAAAACTGATCCTATGAAAAATAGAAAATCTTAAGAACCGCATACCTGTTAAAGAAATGGAACTGTTATCAAAGCTTTTCCTCCAAGTAAATTTGGGTCCAAGACAGTGTCACTGCTGAATTTTATCCTACATATACATAAAAAAATAGACCTAAACTTACACAAATTCTATCAGAAAATAGAGAAACAGAAAACACTCCCTAACTCAGTTTAGGAAGCTAGAATAAAACTTTGATACAAAAACCTGACAAGGGCATCAGAAGAAAAGGAAATTGCAGATGAATACAGATGAAATATTAGCAAGTTGAAGCCATCCATATGTAAAGGGAATAATATGTCACACAACAGACACTAAAATTAATTCATGAAGAATCATCAAACTAGCAATGCAAGTTCAAATTATATAATTTCTAGAAAAAATAAAATACAGGAGAAAATCCCTATGTCTTATAGATAGGCATATTTTCCCTAAAACGCAGAAATCACTAACAATACAAAAAATGATAAAAGAAAAGAATTGATTATTTGATGTTCATCAAACTTCTGCTTGCCAAATGGCCTACTAAGAAAGTAAATAGGCAAGCCACAGACTGGGAAAAAAAATATTTGCTAAACATTTGATAAAGGATTTGTACAAAGAATATATAAAACTCTACTATATTTCAACACTAAAAAGGCAGTCTACTTTTAAAAAACTGGGCAGAAGACTTGAGTCAGTTCATAAGAGAAGTAGATAATAAAAAATAAGCATATATAATGCATGAAATAAATCAAGGAGAGGCAAATTAAAACCACAATGAGACACCACTCCACATCCATTAGAATGTACACAATTTTAAAAGATTGACAACAACAAATGTTGTATGACAACCAAATCTCTTCTGCAATGGAAAACTGTTTGGCAGTTTCTCCAGAGCGAAATATTTACTTAACCTTTTGAGGCAGCCATGGAGTTGTGCCATTCTGATCCCCCTTCATAAGAGAGCTCACATTTCATCTGTGAGTAGTGCACTTAGCTGACGGCATCCAGCTACATCATCTTCAGGATCCACCCTAGTCTTCAAGCTGAAGCCACGCTCTGGGGTGCTGCTTCCAACGCTGTGCATCTCCTGGCCATTTATCTGCAAAGGGAGAGTCTTCTGGTGGGCAGTCTTTGTTCTGAAGATCTCAATTGTTTGGCTGAGACTTTGTCAGATCTGCATTGCAGTCTGAGGCTCTCGCTGCCTCCTTATGCTTCTTCCTGCCTCTTCTTTCACAGGTGTTAACTCTGTCTCACAGTTTGAAGACATTTTCTGCCTAAAACTGCTTCTTTCCAGTTTAGCTTTCACAGGCATTACTCCCAAGTAAATTTCTTGCACTTGCTCTGTTTCAGTGTTGACTTTCCCAAAGGACCTGAACATCAAGAAAAGTTAAGAGTCAGAGAGTTTACATTATTCCCTAGCAAACAAATTAGCTTGCCATGATTTAATGGATGGCAGGAGACAGGCGATTCCTAGTTCAGAGACAAAGGACTTTATTACTCCTGGCATAGCAGGCCCCACGAATTTGTTTGCAAGGGTTCTGCTTGCTCCTCCTTTTCCCCAGGTGATTCAGAACGGCCCACATGGGTGCTGAGCACCAGGCAGGTTTGTGTTACAAATGAGGAAACCTGAGCTAAGAAAATTCCAAGCTTTTAAACAAGCTTCAGGCAAATCTGCTCAGTCTTCACCCTGGAGGGAGATATTATCTTTATTATGCTGAACAACAAATAGTCTGCCCTCTGCCTAGGAGAATGACACTATCTTTGGCTTCCATGGCTGTTGACTATACAAACATCCTTAAAAAGATAGTAGAGACCAGAAGCAGTACATCCCTCTGCTCACATACATGCAGAAATGGGAGAGTCCATGGAGAATTGTCTCCTAACAACAAATCTTAGATGTTTTCTCAAAAGAAATGAAAATATTTTTCCACACAAAAAGACTTACAGAAGATCATTCATAGGAACTTTATTCACTATAGCCCCAAACTGGTAGAAAACAAAACGTTCATCAGTAGGAAAAGAGATCAAGAAATCATGGGATCTTTATGCAGAGAAATACCAGTCAGCAATAAAAATTAACAAACTACAGATACACACAACAACATGGATAAATCTCAAAGATACGCTAAGAAAAGAGAGGGAGAGAGAGAGAAAGAGAGGAAAGAGGGAAGGAAGAAAGGAAGGAAGGAAAGAAAAGAAAGAGAGAAAGAAATGAAACAGACTGTTATGGACTGAATATTTGTGTGATCCCCACCCTCCCCATTAATATATTGAAGCCCTAACCCTTAGTGTGATGCCATTTGCAGATGAGGTCTTTGGGAGGTAATATAGTTGGATGAAGTCATGAGGGAAGCCCTTTATGATGGGATTATAAGAATAGACACCAGAGCTCGCTTGCTCTCTCTTTCTTTCTCTCTCTCCTCACGCATGTGTCAAGGAAAAGCCATGTGAGCACACAGTGAGAAGGCAGCCATCTGTAAACCAGAAATAGAGCCCTTCCCAGAACTCCAAGATGCTGGCATTCTGATCTTGGACTTCCAGCCTCCAGAACTATGAGAAAATTAATTTCTGTTGTTTAAGCCTCCTAGTCTATGATATTTTGTTATGGCAGCATGAACAGACTAAGACACAGACAAACACACTGTATGAGCCCATTTACATGAAATTCTTAAACAGTCAAAATATCCTGATGGAAGTCAGTAGAACGATTGTCTGTGATTGGAGGGTGTGGTAGAATTGCCTCGGTGAGGGTAGAAGGGAAATTTCAAGGATGACGGAAATGTTCTATTTCTTAATGGGGTGTGGTTAGAGAGGCAGATACACGCATTTGTCAAAACTCATTTAACTGTACACATAACTCTGTGCATCTCACTCTGTGTGAATTACACCTCAATAAAAATTCGAATATACTTCAAGTGGAAATGAATATATTTTCAGTTAATGTTCAACTTTTCTAAAATATTTCCAATTCTTTATTTTCAGTTTTATGTTTGAACTTTTTCTCTGTTCTAACAAAATGATCTATAGGGTCAACACAAACTCAATAAAAATCCCAGAAGTCTCTTTTTTTACCATAGCAATTGACAAACTGATTCTAAAATGTATATGGAAATACAGAGCATTTCGAACAGATAAAACAATCTCGACAAGAAAAGAACAAAATTGGAGGATTTACTCTGTAGACTTCAACACTTTCTGTTAAGCTACAACAATTAAGACAGTGTAGTAGAAACCGTGGTTGGGCTCCACACCATAACAAATCAGCTCTACATAACAATTCTGAATTATTGAATTAATCATTATTATAGTTTATTTTTGAGATTTATTTAATATATTAAATTAGGAGATGTTAAGTGCAGATTGGCCTATCCATATAAGACAGGAAACCAGGACACATTTATTTTGAATATTTAATAATGTGATTTATGGACCTCACTTTTTAAAAGGCATACACAATTAGGTGTTTATGGCATATAGTCTTTTTATTTTCTAACTCATCTCTCTGTCTCTCAAACACTGCAATTTATTTTTGAAACTTCTTTTTATGGTGATGAACAAAGGCACTCAGCGGTATTGCAAATATTTAAGAGAACAATGTATTGCTTAAAGAGGCCCTTTTTCTAGTTGTCAGAAGAGGATTGTGTTCAGTAAAGAGAAGGAATTTATGTTTTAAATTTCTCAGTAGTAGATATTTTCTTAAAATGCTACAAAAGTATGGCATAGATTCAAATGGTAATAACAGATTCAAACACCTAATGTGAAAGATTCAGTAAGCTTTAAGTGAACATTAAAAAAAGCAAACATAAGAAAATTTCTAAATTACTACCTGCTCTGTCAGGTGATAATTTTTGATTTTCGTTCCAAGATACCAGAAAACATGACTATCTTTCTAACCTCTGTGTCTGAAGTGCCCAAACAATGCTTATTATCAATTCCTTCCTTCACTCAGTCAATTAATAATGATTTATCAAATACCTACTAATGCCTGGCACTTTCAGGTGCTGGCACTGTTCATTACACAGAATGCAGTCAATAAATGTTGGTCACACTTGAGTATGAATAGGTAAAGAGAGATGCGTGCACACTTAGGCTGAAAAGTTAAGCACAGAAACATGGTCAGAACAGAACTTCAAATGGTGCAACTGTAGTGAACACTTTTATGAGTGGGTTACCATGCCCTCTGATCTCACACTACAGATCAATCTATGTTCAGAAGTAATTTTTAAAATATCTTTATATTCAACTGAATTTCTTGGACCATTATGGTAGCTGGCTTTAAAATTACAGGTTTGTATTTCTTCTTCCATGACTTTTTCTGTTTAACAGGTTCATTGACATTCATTAACATAAAATAAATGCACATATTTAAAGTGCAAAATGTTGTAAGTTTTAGCTTATGTATACAACTGTAAAGCCAATACCACAGTCAAGATAATGAACATTATTATTATACCCTGTTGTCTGCAGCTGCAAAGGGCAAGGAATGGCAGGTACTGCCAAGGCTACTTGGTATTTTAAGCAATCAGAGTTTATTAATAAAGGGGAACAGAACAAGGAACAAGGATAAAGGGGAACAACAAATCGGCACTCACAACATCCACACCGCAATCAGCCGGGGAAGTCCCAATAGTTTGTACGGTGGGTGGAAGTGCCGATTGTCCAGGTCTGAGGCAAAGCATCCTTTCCTTAGTGAGACTTCCAATTGTTCTATTCTTGTGACTCTCTTTTATTCTAAGATTTCTCTAGGTTCTAACTCAGGGTTTCAGACATTTGGATAGGTTGAGTTATTTCTTCTTGTTCCCATGGATGGGATGTTTCTAAAGTCCAGTCAGGTAAGGAACATGACACAGGGCATATTCTTTTTAACTTGTGCCTTAGAGTAAGGGCCGAATGGCCATCTTTGGCCCCAAGCTCAGACACCTTCCTTCACATAGGGTCCAGGTCCAGTGTCCTTGGAAGGTGGGGAGCCCAATGAACTCTGTACATACCCAGAAATTTCCTCCTTGCCCTTTGTCATCTCTTCCTCCTGATTCTTCTTCTTTGTGTTCACTCCATCCCCTACCTCACACCATATACAAAAATTAACTTAAAATGGGTCAATGAACTAAATATGAGAGCTAAAATGATAAAGCTCTTAAAAAATAATTAAATCTTTATGACCTCAGATTTTTCAGTGGATTCTTATTGGACATCAAAAGCACAAGGAACAAAAGAAAAAAATAGAATGTATTAATTTTTACAGGAAAACCATTAGATCTTAAAACTATATGATTGATTTTTAGTTTGTGATATTTGAACACCAGTTCATTTCACAGTCATGCCAAGTAACATTTCTTTTCCAGTTTACACCTCAATTCCATCAGAGGCTCAGTCAGAATTTCTTTGTTTCTTCTGCTACATTAATGAGACAGAAATAAAGCTACCTGTCAATTGATGCCTGGAAGTATATTTGGACTAAATGACAAAGTGGGATGTGAATAAACCTTCATCAATATTCTCTCTGGTATCAATAAGCTTCCCTTTAAAGCAGAATTCAATCAGCCTGGAGTCAATCGATCTTATATGCAAAGAAGATAGAAAATTGCTCTCCTGTAGGCACATTTGTCTGTACTTCAGAGGAAAGGCAGTTCAAATTAAACAAACAGTTCCACAACTCTAGCTTGCCCTGGTTAGGATTTAACAGGTAACATAACAGTGTAAAAGATAGGGCTTCACTCTACCATGGCTGTTTTAAAGCTATAGAAACCAGTTTTTGCAACTTGTTGCAGGTGCTCCCTTCATTATATTCCAACACCTCCCAAGTGGAAGCATAACCAGAGTGACTTGAGATGCAGGTGTTATTTGGAAATAATTTGGGGGACATTATGAGAATGTGTATGGGGGCATGTTCAAGGAGTAGCTTGAAATGAGTATTTGAATTATATTATTTCATAAAACTTTGATTGATGGCTAATTGGAAGAAGTTAAGAGATTCTTTGCAGCTCCACATAAATATCTTAAGGCAAATTCTTGATAAAACATCAATATCCTAAATTTTAAAGTAAATTTTGTCTCCATTCAAAGCATTTGCTTGTTTTCCTTGATGAATAATTCCCACAGAAATACTCCTTTACTCCAGGGATCTGATTAGAAGCTGTAAACAAGCACAGATATAATAAATGCCAGTCCTGTAAAGCACATAAATCAGAGAATCAGAATGTAACCACGCTGTGGTGGGAGAAGGTCAGTAAAGTTTCAGCTCCATTTCATGAATGAGTTAGAAAACTTAACTGAATGCATCCCACAACATCTGGTTGTGTGAGTGTGTGTTGAAATCAAAGATGAAAAGACAAGCAGATTGGGCCAAACCAATCACTTTATTTATATGGGAGTGAAAACATAGTGACCAGCTTTCAGTGCTTAATGGGTCTGGTTTGAGGAACTTTTTTTTTTTTTTTTGAGGAAGATTAACCCTGAACTAACTAACATCTGCCACCAATCCTCCTCTTTTTGCTGAGGAAGACTGGCCCCGAACTAACATCTGTGCCCATCTTCCTCTGCTTTATACATGAGACGCTTGCCACAGCATGGCTAGATAATTGATGCCTATGTGGGCACCTGGGGCCAAACTGGCGAACCTGGCACAGCCTAAGAGGAGCACACGAACTCAACCTCTGCACCACCAGCCGACATCGACAAAGAACTATTTTTTAATGCATTATCCTTTGGGTTCTCGTCTAGTCCCTATTCTATGTTGAAAACATAGTGAGGGTGATCTATTTAAAACAAAAGAAATTTCTCCAATTCTATTTCTCTTGCTTTAGCATTTCTAATGGCTTTTTTAATAAATTTATTTTAGTTTGTAAAGAATTGTACCAAAAAAAAAAAACCTCTCCACCAGAGTAAACAACATGGTAAAAATATCAGTTACTCAGAAAATGAAGCTTACTGATGCTTTCCTTTGAATTTAGTCTTAGAAGATAGAACTTTATGATTTTCAAAGCAAATTCAAAATGTGTCTCATTTAATCATTGCAATATGATTCTGCAAATATGAATACTTACATTCAAACCATTGAGTGAGATGTCTGAACATTTTTAAATATATGATATCAGCTTTTTATGCTTTTGATTTTCTTCTAGGAGTAGGCACAACGTTTTCTCCCCATCCTCCAATCCATAACGCTTATTGATTATGCTCCTTGTCTGGCCCGTGGCATAAGCAGGCTTGTATTACGATCCATGGAAATGCTCGTGTTTTATCTGGCCCCCTCCTTGATGTCAAGAACAAGGTCGTTATTTCTCTCGAGCCCTCATCACACAGAACGGTATCTAGTGTGCAGTAGATTCCACAACTTGCTTTTTTCACCTTTAATATCTCTTAGAATCAAAAAACACACATTACAAAGATAGAACCACATTTGAGACCAAAATTCCAAGCAGCACTTATTTTTTTGTTTGTTGTAAAACCCAGAGGATAAAAAATGTTCTTTTATATCATACGTTTAAGTAGGGTATCTATCTCCCTTTGCATATCAATTGCTTTCACTAATCTGCGGGTCCTTATCATCCAAGTAGCTTACTGTATAAGTAAAGTGCATATCATTCGTTCATAAAAATCACACTCTCAATCAAAAACGGTCAAATACTTCAGACAAAAAGAAGGCTGTAAATAGTGTATTATCCCAATGTGAACATGGTCAGTTCACAGCATCGTATGTTTTATTTTAATGGGTGTCAATAATGCATTAGATGCTATTTTATTAAAAGTTAATACTTATTTTTATTTTTGAATAAGTGGATTTAGGTAAGCCAAAAGGAAAAATCTTCACTTAGCTATTAGATCAGCTTTTTATTATCCAAAGCAAAATCTTCACTCTAAATGTATGTAAATCACTGATTTTCAGACCACCAAAGGGAATGTACTTTACACTATAACTTAAATACTAATGAAATCAGTTGAAAATGATAGTCATTAGTCAGCTGTGTCTTGATAGTGTTCCCTGTGGACCAATATAAAGTCACCACTAGAAATGGATTTTCTCACAGTCTACAGTGAGTGTTTAACTTTTTTCTTTAAAGCAGATTTAAATTTGATATTTAAGGCATGGTTGTTTTTTAAAAAAATTCAGAGGATATGCTTTTGTATTTTCAACCTGCATTTAATCTTCAAATGCTATAACCCTGTGTGAAATGTATGAAATAGATAGTAATCGTCACCAGTGGAGGTATACTAATTATTAAAAAAGCTCAAACCAAATCCTAGTGGGAGCAAAATGTGTTCATACATACCATTTGAATGTCAGTTTGGGAGCAGATCTGTGGAAATTAGACAGCAAATATGTATAATATTATTACATCCTTCTAGGTTAAGAAACGGTTAAAATTGTTTTAGGTTTTGATATTGAAAATAGTGCTAGTATTTACAAATTCGTTATGTAATAATTGTATAGCCATGCAAATATATGCATTTATATATGCATATTATTTTCTGTGATTTGAGATGCAAATTTCAAATACATCAGTTCAAACATATTGAGAATCAGTAAGGACAGGAAGTAAAGTAAGGAAAAATGGTTTTAAAAAAATTTATATTTGGTTGTCACCACAGACGATAGATGAATTTCAAAAATTAATATGGTATGTCTTGCTACAGAGCTACAGCAGAGTACTCAGTGGGAGTGCCTAAGCTTTGACATTGTTCAGGGGTTTAGCTATTAGAATTTCAGTAGAAAACTTTCACTGTGAGTTTGTAGCAAAAGCCATCCAAATGATTTTATATAAAATACTTTGAATTTATTTTATTGCTTACCAAAGATCCCACTGTGTATAAATACATAATTATTTTAATTACACCAGTATCCAAATTACTTGCTGGGGATCCCTAAAAGGGTATTTAACTCCTCTTGGCCAGTATAGTACTAATAAGTATAGTGATAGATGTTATTAATTAGCTTCTGTGGGTCTGTGTATTTTGAAAACTAATGGTATTATATACCTTTCATACAATATTAACAATTGAACTTCAGGGAAATGTGTTGCAAAATTTTCTGTAATTTTTGCAATATTTTTCCTGGCTCTACAAGTTGCTACCATGAAATACTTTATTTAGTTTTGGTGTAGAAGAGTGAAAAATAGTGGAAAATTTTCTTACAATAAGGTGGAAATAAGCACAAAGAAGCAAATAAATGAAAGAGATGAGCAAATAACTCATAGACAAAGACATATAAACATGTTAAGAAGATTCATGAATTTTAGGTGTGTATTAATACAAATTAAGTCCTAAGGAGGCACTAGTAATAAATATTCATTTATACATATTTTTAAATTACCAATGTCCAATTACTAGGTTATGTTAAAATATGTATATTTAATATACAAACACATACATATATGTACTTATATAGAGAGATGATGACAAGTTTAACTGTGTAGACATCTTTTGGAAAACTATTTTTACCCTTTAACTCACACACTTGAAAAGTTTTCCTAAAGAAATAACAAAGTTATCTATGTTACTGGTTTCTTTACAATATTTTTTATCATTTTTTTATTCTTAAAGCATTGCATTGTAATTTTTATATTGAGTTGTAATATTTTAATGTGAAGTAAGGGGAAAAACAAGTAAAATGAGAGCAAAGAATGTTATCCATGTCAAATACATAAGCATTATATTCAGGGATTCTATCCAGATGTGGGATGTGCTTGCTTGGGCCAAATTCCCAAACTTCACATGCTTCAACTCTACAAGCCTCTTCAACCCCGCGAAGGTCACTGGTAGAAAGCCACGTTACTGATAAGAGGGTGTTTTATCCCTTATGTGTCTTGTGAAGGACAAAAATAATTAACTCAAGTGACAGGTCAGAACAAAACCTTTGTCCACACTGATGCCATTATCACACAAGACAAGGCTTCCAGGAGCAGTTAAAAATAAGGGAAGCCTTTGGCCACCTCTGTGTTCCTATCCGTCCTCTTGATCACCTTTATTTTCCTGCTTTTACCTCCTTTCTGAGAAAGACTTTGATACCTTAAAGTGATGTATTTGAGATAGTGAAGAGGAGACTGGGAAAAGGATGAGGGAATCAAAAAGCACGATGGCACGTTATGAGAGGGATGGAGTAGAGAGGAGACCCCTAGCCATCTAACACTGCTTAAAGTTATAACTTCTCAAATAACATATATTTCGGAGTCTATTTGTGCTGCCGAATCTACACGGAGTCGTCCATGCATGCAGCTGGTTGTGGTTGTGTACAGGCAAGAATGGAAGCAGCAATGATGTATACAAAACGCCTCAGTGTTAGGACAATGTCTGTATTAGTAAAGAAAACAAGAAAAATATGTTATAGTAAATCAGAAGCTTCTCTATCTGCAGGAGTACATTTCCTGTACTTCCATTTAATAAGTGATCATTTCTCCCAGGGGTTGAGGACGATTATATTTCATTCATAGGAGGTCTCCTTTGAATCAGCTGGCCTCTGCCTCAGGAAAGCTGCCAGCAAAGCAGAGGACTGAAAAAGAACCTGTATTCTTGTCACTTGAAAAGATGATGCAATTTCAGAAGGAATAGTGAATATTTAATAAAGTCTTACTTTTGCTCCTTCTCTAACTTATATTTCATTCTAGATTTCCTAGAAAGAAAGGGCAAAAACAAAAAATTCTACTTGTTAAGTGTCAGAGCAAAAATGGTTAGGTATAAGTTATGTGATGTCCAATTTGAATTCATAAATCACTCTAATACAAAGTTGCTTGTGAATGAGTTAAGAAAAATAAATACATTTGTTTGACAGAATAGAAATCTGGGTGGTATCAGAATAGTTCAATGCCAGACATTCATTGGCTCCTTTGTTTTTCACAAAGGTTAAGTATATTCTGGAAACATCTTAGTGAGCCAAAATATTTTATTGCCATCAATTCTCTTTTTGAGTTGGCTTGTCTAGAAATGTGTGATATGATTTTGTGATAGCTCTATTTCTGAATTAAGCCTGAAGAGTTAGCTGTGGCCTGGGGCTCTGAGGAAGGACAGAAAAGAGTTTAAAACTCAATGGGAGCCATCACTGATGAGAAGGATATCGAATAATAACAACCTTGTCTCCTTGTCTGACAATTAGTTTGGTAATGATGCAGGCAGAGTAGCATGCAGTGGGCCTTTTCCTCCCCAAGTCGTGTTGACAGAGCTGATCTCAACAACTCTATTGCTCAGGTCAGTGAGCTAAGAGGATATGACTGGGAAGACCCAGCAAAGATGTGTTAGTACCAAAGCAACAGCTAGTTTTCATCTATCACAACAGCGAATACCTTGAGAAATCTCACACACGTGGCTGTGAACATCACCATCGCTCCTTCAGTTCATATGGAGGTTTTCTTTATTGTTCTCTGCCTTTCAAACAATCAGTCCTTTGGCATCTTTTTCTTGTGTTACAACGGTTACTAAGACTAGCTACACCGAAGTGTTTTACTTCTTCCTCCCTTTAAAATATTTCCATTTACTTTTTATCAGTAGAGTCAAGTCATGTGAGCCTTAGAAGAAGCAAAAAAGCCAAAGAACTCTGTTACATTTGCTGCTTGGCAAGCTTTACGCACTGGGCTGTAGACCACCGCGATATGTGAAGTGTAATTGAACATAGAAGCCGTGCTGTTAAGAGGAACGAGGAGAAAACTGCCCTGTGAGTGTACATGTAATGTGTGTCTGTGTGAGAGAGAGAGAGAGAGGCAGGCACCGGGTCCTATAAAGTTGCATCCTTCACTTCCACAGACTTGCTTCAGTAGTCAACTGCATTACTTCTCCAGGACCGTGAGCCACTTAAATCACACTCTGTTAGTTTCATGTCATAACGAAATTGAAAATGGGGAGTTCTGAGTTATAATAGGCAGGTTTGATGAACTTCATGAATTCTCTGAATAGGTCAGAACCCTACACTAGGCAAGACTTTGCATTTTCTTTTGTAGTAAATTGCCCTGCACCAGAGTGAAAAATCATGTCATATTTTATTACTAAACCTGGGCACTCAAATCAAGGATCAATGAGACTTCAAAACATACTCTTATTAAGAGTTGGCAGTGGCACGCAAGGCCACAAGGCTTCAAAAGCTTTACCTTACTTCCTCTGTTTTTCTCAATTTTTTCGTTTCAGGCTATCTTTTCACAAAGTTTTCACCAATATTAGAAGAGACAGTTACTAAACCCAAGTGCTAGGATGAAGTCAACCTAAAATTTTCCTAAATACACCTTTTTAAAAAAGACCTTTTGAAGAATTCCATGTAAAATCACATCATCTTGGTTTTATGTAGATGAAACGACAACAATTATTCTCAAATAATTGTAAAATGTACTTAGAACATTTAAAACGGTTTATATAAACACTACTAAATACTTCAAAAAATTTCCATAAGATACTCCATTTTGTGATTTTTCTCTCCGATTTTGTTTTCAATATGACTTAGGCCTTTATCAATATGTTGTGAAACTGTAACACCATCCTTTCCATTGGGATTCAAAGTTGTTTTGCTTCAGCAATGTAATAGAGGTCAAAATATTAAGAATGTAGCAGAGCATGGTTCACGCCATATGCCAATAAGCTATGCAAAGCAGTAACTTTCCTTTAATTTTGTCTAATCTGAATGACTCCATCCCTGTAAGGATTGAGGCTATTCTTTAAATACTTTTAGAGAATGGCACGGTTGATTTTGAGAAAACTTATGATCAATTTCCACATCGGTTCATATATAGGCACTCACATATCTGTTTGTTGGAACATATATATCTGCCTGTGTTTATTAATTTATACCCTCGGTCAAAATAAAGTCTTCATTCTCATGCTTATTTACAGCTTGTATAGGATGCACAAGGGGTGTCAAATACTATCAGTTAAATTAGCAAGGACACTTTCAGGGAAATTGATTTCTGGAGTCTGAAATCCCTGAAATCACTCAAAGTCCTTGTTACTTTTCAGGTGCCCCATTAATCTTTATAGGACTCTATTGACGTTAGTGGCAGCTGCTTTCCAGTGCAATGCTCAGGGCAGATGTGAGCAGAACACCATGGCCCAGGGATTCAGGTCTAATTCAACAGAACTCACATTAGGCCTTTAAACTAAACAGAAAATGATATAGAAGGGATTTGTAAAGACAGGGGTGTAAATTACAACAACAGTGCTGAACTATTCCCTGATGAAGCTCGTTTTGGGGAAGAGCTGGTTTCTTGAATTACCTCCTTTGCCATTTTATGTGGCTTGAAATTTATTAAGCACCTGCCTCAAAGTCAAGGAAGTGCTTCTCATCTAAATGCTGCCATGCTGCCTCCTCTGGTGAGTGTTTAAGAGTCTGGGAATCAGCTAGGACTGAAAGTGTTGGTAGGGAAAGAGAAGTGGACCCAAAGCTGCAGACCCCGGCTATAGAGATAAAAGGAACTATCGAGGAACTTTACAGTACCAAATGAGCTAAAACTGTACAAAATCCTACAGTGTGGCAATGCTTTATTTCCAAACCCAGGTGGAGCTGTACTGGGAGTCTGAGCCCTAATTTGATGATGGTTCTATGAAACAGTCCTTCTTTTCTAAAAGAAGGACAAAGATTAAAAGTTGCTCTGGATTTTCAGAACTTTAACAATAGCTGTAGTTTTTGCTCAAAGATAAGAAGAATAAAAGTAACATATCTGGGAAGAAGTAGGTTTGAAATTTTTTGGAATTATTTCTAGAAAAACAAAGGCTGTGGCTAGTTTCCTTTTTGGCTTATTGCTTTCAAATTCTATCACCATCATGGCTTTCTTCTTAGATTTAGTTCTCAGAGCCAAGCATTTGGTAACCTATTTGTGAATACCAGACACTCCAACTGACTTTTTTTGTCTACATATTCTAATTTGTGCACACAACCTAGATGGTGTGGTTCATAAATATTGGCAATTTACTGAAAATATGAGCAATTCTACAGCAAACATTTAAAAATAACTAAGGCAGAAGTAATGATTCGGGTGGCGAATAATAAAAGACCATAATGATGGCAGCAATGACATTAACCCAGTGCTTGGGAAATCAGAATAAATATGTTAAACCTTGAGATACAATCCCTTTCTACAAAGCAACATCCTCTTTCATGTGAAAATGAGAGAAATTAAATATAGACAGACAGATAAAAAGGATTTACTCCATTTTCAAGGTAATTTATTTTCCATGCTTACTTTCTCAGCTTTATTTTCTATATTAAACTCTATGAAAGCTCTCTTGATTAAGTTCCCCCAAGCATCTCTGAGTGAAGCACTCCAAAACATACATGGATTTGGTCATAAAGTGCATTTTATTCCTCTTGTCAAAGCAACACAAAAAGTCAGGAGGATATCTGAAATCACATAAAACAGACCCAAGGGAAGGAGAGATGTGTTAAAATCTTCCAATATCTGACACTTGTGGAGATTAATCGCATGAGGTTCATTCAGACACTTATGCTTGAAATTAACCTCAAAAAAAATATTCATTTTCTGTTTTAAGAATTGTATATGGTCAGGCTTTACTTATCATTGTTCCTCTGGGTATACTGATAAAATAATAGAGCAAAACAATGGAATATTCAAATGTACTCACCTTTTTGCCAAAAAGGATGTTTATATGAATTATACAGAACTGTTACTTTAAATAAATGTTGGATAAAAGAAAATTTGGATGCATATTCCCATTGAATTTTTTTAATATAATGTCTCCTTGTACATATGGGCAAGAGTTTTTAAACAACTTAAACATTGATCCTCATAAACCTCCAGCAGGGCTAACCTATGACTTTGGTGGCTTATGTAGTCACCTAAGACACGGTGGGCAGGGTGCAGACTGGACTGCAGTGAACTCTGTCACAGGCACAAAGGGTCTTCTTTAAGTGAGAACTGCAGGCAAAGTTACGACCTTGGACGGATCATAATTTCCCTGAGATTTTCAGTATACAAAATACATGCACTTCAGTTCATTTAGTCCTTAGAATAACTCAATGGGACAGGTTAGATGAGTGCTACTGTCTTCATGTTACCAATAAGGGGCAAAAATGAGGTGTGGGGACATTATGTGATTTACCTAAAGTCATGGATCTGATAAGTGACTTAGCTGGGATAAGACACCCATTCTTCAGGCTACTGGATTAACAATCTTTCTATTATACAAGTTTTTCTCAACCTTTTTACCATCCCTGCTTTTTGCCTTTTGTTGTGTGGGCTTTGCATTTTGCAAGATTTTTGTCAACTAAATGCAACACACTTATCAAAGAGCACC
Organism: Equus asinus; assembly: GCF_041296235.1. Classification (NCBI taxonomy): domain Eukaryota; kingdom Metazoa; phylum Chordata; class Mammalia; order Perissodactyla; family Equidae; genus Equus; species Equus asinus. The sequence continues at coordinate 44,105,370 of NC_091796.1, read as the reverse complement.
CATGGCCTTACCACGAGTAAATGTGGAATTTTCCTTGTGGTCTCCGAATGTGAAGCAGCTTCAATTTCTTCCTACCCCAGAGCACTCTGAGGCACACTGTACCACACCCATCCCACCTATCCCTGGGAGGACAACCTCCCGGCTTATCAGTCCTTCACACATTGGTGTCAGTCTGACAGGTTTTCCTTGTCTGCTCATGAAGCTTGGGCATGGTATTTGGATGAAAGTAGAGGGAAATGAAAAATTTCGGAACAACTAGCTGCCTGGTTAAAGATTACTGGAGGCGGGGAGGAGAGGGAGGATATTGCATACTTAACATTTCTTTTTCCCAGTCCTGACCTTGCTTTATATACAAAATGAAAACCAGCAATGAAACAATGGTCATAATTTAATGACTAAGGTAAATGGTTCACTGCAGATCAGACAGGTTATTTTTAGCCTTTGTAATGAGCGAATCAAATCACTGCCTGATTCATATGGTCAAATCACGCACACTTGACTATAAAAATAACTGAACATGACAGATCATTCGAACTGTGCCCAGTTAGCAACTGCATGATTTTGTGCTGACTCCATAAAAGCATCTTACTGTAGACCTACAATGGCAAACTTCTACACAGATGTTGAAGAAGTAGCAGGCTCAGTCCTCAACTAGAACACTCAGAAAATGCAGTCTACTCAACAATAAAGGGGAAAGTTCGAAGGCCTCTGATTAATAGAATTCTGGTCTCACTACAGAGTTGGGAAATGTAAATCTACTTTATTAATCAATTATACTTTATAAAATACTGTTATATCTTAAGTTAGCAACAGAATTCACACAAGTGGAAGATCTAATATTCATAAGACATATTGCATGCATGTCAGCTTTATAGTATAGAGGAGGAAGAAATATTGCTCTACTCTCTAGGTTCTTCTGGGTGGTGTAAGAATTAAATCAATATGAGACAGAATAACAGGAGAAAACCAAAGTTTAATAATATGTATTACATGAGAGAAACCCAGGAAAACTGAGTGACTCACCAAAATGGCCAAAGCCACCACCTTAAATACCATTTTCAGCTAAAGACAAAGGAAGACGTTGGGGATAGTGATTTGGGACTTTAAAGGGGAGGAAAGCAGTTCACATGGAGATGGAAAAGCAAATGTTTAGTGAAAAAATGTTTGCCGTGCCTTCAAAGACAATGAGACATGGAGAGGGCCTGACTAGATGCCTCCCTGTCTACCACACCTAGTTTGTATTCTACTATAATTATCTATAATATGAGCTCCTTCTTGAAATAGGCCTTCCATCTTAAATTCTTTTAGGTAATTAGGAGGAAGGTCAAAATTTCTTCCTGAGTCTTTTGTTTTTAAAAATCAAACCAAAGATACATATTTTGGGGTGGCAAATTCTGGTCCCCTGCAATAATTTTTGCCTTTTCCTTTGTACCTTTAATAATTTTTAGTGTGAGCAGTCCAAACTCTTTAGCACGTCATATCTTTTGTAATGGATTGTCAGATAACCATTACTGTCTCATGTAAAACAGTATTTTACCTATATAGTCATACAAAATGTCTTGAAATTCTTTCAATCTTGCCTTGTTCTCTCATTTCATTGCATCTTTTCACAAGACTGTCTCTCTTCCTATTAAACTCTTCCTACACTTATCAACTTGAAGAATTCGTATTTGTCATTTCTGATCTGCTTTGCGAAGTCGTTCATTATTGCTCACCGTTCTGTCCATTCCAAGCAGAGATAGCTTTGCTCTTTTCTTTGATCCTGTGGCGTTACTTTTTGATAAAGCACCTCTACTATGGTCTTTTTCATATTTCATTAGCTGTCTACACACGGTCCCTCCCACAAACCTATTCCCAGAAAGAAAGAATTATAGTATATTGATTTCTGAATCCCTGGAGTTTAGCCCAAAACCTGACACAAAGTAGGTATTCAATAAATATTTGTTGAATAAATGTCTTAGATCGGGTTCCTTAGAAGCTGAGCCTGAGAAGGAAATTCTTTCTCAATGATTTATTGAGGGAGAGCTCTCTGGAGAAACTGTGAGTAAGCGAGGGAAGTAGGATAGGAAGCAGGGAAAGGAACTGAGCAAATATGTGACCAGCTGAGGTCTTGCCTTGGCTGATCCCGGGGTAGCTCTGGAGTCTGAGGGACGCCCCAGAGTTGTTCTCTCTTGAGGCAAGAGGGTTGGCCTTCTGTACCCTACATTATTCCATTATTAGCTGTGGGCCTCCTGGGAAAAGGGGGATCATAAAAAAATCCCAGACATTCCCAAGCAAGACAGCTAGGTCTGTTCAGCAAGTCTCTGGAGAGGGGTACATTTACACGAAATTAGCGGTCATCACTCAGAGCAACCGTGGGGTGGGTGCACGGGCCCAGGAGAGGGACCTGGATAGGCTAACAGCAGTGTGACCTCAGAAAATAAATGCAGACCCATTCTCCAAAGTATTGTGGATAATGACTCATGTGGAATAGAATGATTAATGTGGAATATGAGAAAGAGCTCAAGTTTAGAGCCAGACAACCAATTCAAATCCCAATTTTGCCTGTGTTACCCCCGGCAGGTCACTACGCCTCTCGTCTCTGTTTTGTCTTCTGGGAAACAATGATAATAAGATCTATCTCATGTGACTCTGTAAAGATTAGACAAAATGTATACAAAGGACCTTACAAAACACTTAGCTTGGAGTGTGTGCAGAATTACTATCATATATCATTTCATTTTATTCATTTACCATGCTCAAGAAAGAAGACAGTTCCAGCAGAAGATTCTACTGAGATTCTCAAACAATGAGAGTTCTCTTACACGTGTTAGGAATATTTTTAAAATATAAGGTGCATAGCAGAGAAAAGCTAGTCTGAGTCTCAGTTTCAGCTCACACACCACAACCGACAACCATAAAGATTCCCCTTCCTCGAATCACGCTTCATCATTACTCTAATTTTCTTTCTTCAGAGAACCAGTCACTATTTAAAACTGTCGACATTTATTACCACTTTTGTTGTTATTGGCTGCTTCTCTCCCCAAGTAAAATCTAATTTCTTGAAGGGCAGCTACCTTCTTTCTTGTTCGATGCGGGCTCTTTGGCACAAAACCCTACCTGGCACATTTTTGGTGGTAAATAAATAACCGACTGTCTTGCTGCTATTTTAAATTGCCTCATCAAAATCTCAAGCTTGTTTTAACTTACAGGCCGGGCTAAATGTGTTCCCACTTAGTAGAGATCAAAGGCCACACCTGCTATAGCTGTTCTGTGACATATGTGAACACAGTCTCAAAGAGACATGCATGTCACTAGTATTATTATTCACTTAGCCATTAATTATGACAACTCTTAGCAGACTTGTATTTCAGATTCCCAATTCAAGTACAGTTTTGGAAGTTCCATGCACTTTAAAATATTACTACTACTCAGTAAGTATAGTCAAGAGATGAGACGAATTGTCATATAGTTCTTGAACAGTAGGGTGACATAGAAATGATATTGCATATTTGCACAGTATTTCTATGTGCATTGTTTTATTTTATCTGGCAAATGTCTCTGGACATAATCATATGTTGCTGATTCATTTTATTTTTCAAAATTTGCTGCTGGAATCTAACCTGCTTTTTTTCTGAGGTCTTTAGGCTTATGTAAATATGAAATCCTTTTTTTTCTAAATTATGACAGCTTTTAAGATGTTTTAGATTCTTAATTTACTCGATCGTGCTTGAAGTTAGATGTGAATATCATCCACTTTTTTCCCTTATATTACTTGATGCAATATGTCTGAACCTAGAAGCCCAGTTGACTTCAGTCTGAGTTATTAGTAATGCCCGTATCGATCAAAAGAATAAAGAAAGAAGAGGTTTGAGGTTTTCTATAATTATGTAAGTGCATGCATGGATACCTGAGGTCTGCTGGTGTTGACTTGCATTTACCACTGACCTAGTCGCTAAGGAGTGTGATTATATCAGTGGTAGCAGATCCACGTTGCATTGCCTCCTCCCCCTTCTCCCTGTTGATATGTCTGCAAGAAGTGACTGCCTCAGAAGACTAAGAAAGCCAAAGAATATAGAATAATTGCCTGAGAAACATGTTTTTTACCTTTGGCTTTAGATAACATATTTTTTGTAATAACATAATGCCAATGGTTTATTCCCTCTGTGCATTTTAATAATCTTTTTGGATACACGCAGAACAATCCGGCAAAATTCAACCATGCTGCAGACCAGACCAAATGTGATATCAGCTATTACCAGGTGGTTTATCAAATATTTGTTGACAAAATAAAATAAGTTCAATGATTTAAGGATTGCACAGTGAGTTCTCTACTTATTTTCAGTTTCACAGCTAAATTTGAAATATGAATGTTGAATAACTAGACTCTATTTCACTTAAAACCCAGAATGCCTGCTCATTCCAAAGTGATGAATGAATTATGTAAACTATAACTGAGTCCATAACTTCTGAGTTAGAAAATTGTTTTTCCTCATTTACCAAATTAGTTCTCAATGACAATTTAATGGGTAAAGGGGAAAAGAAACACTCAAAAAAGAAAGTGAAAGCTTTCCTAGGCTCTCAGAACAAATGAGAAAGGACTTTTTCAGATAAATGTCTTGGATTCTGGCAATGAAAAGGCACCTGATTAAAAAAAAATGAATGTTTAATATTGGAATAAATGAAATCCTCCAGATCCTCGCTAAAACTTTCATTGCATTTCCAAATTAAACAACTCTTTCAGGGACTGCTCAATGTGTCAGTCACCTTAATAATTGAATTTGCTCCAAGAAATAAGCAAATAAGGAGCTTAGGATTCTTATTCTATGTCTTTGTCACATTGGAAAACTTCAAAATTTGAGATTTAATTTCATCTTTTGCTTCCTAGAATCTCTTCTTGAGTTTGTGAGCTTACAATAAATACTGAATTTATTTTGACATTGACTTTATCCAGTTATGACGGCACAGATCAAACTCGCAAAAAGAAAGATTTTGGAGCTGTGTTACTGTGGCTGCAGTGACCGTTTGGGTTATCCATAGATTTGGCAAACATCTCTTTTTACACCCCAGCTTTAAAGTTTCCTGTGCTATATTAGCTTGCCAAGTGTTCGAATGTTCCTTGCATCTAAAAGAAAAATAGCAAGGCAAATAAGATGTGGTACGATATAAATGTTTTGGGATGATATGTGCAAAATCCTATAAATATAAATTTCTATCTTCCGAGTAAAAATCGTGTAAAACGATTTCATTTTAAAATCTCAAGGCAAGTAACTGATGAACCTCATGAACAAGGTTAAGTTTGTTGGTCTATGTTAAATAGTGCATGTTTGGTTGCACACTAATTTATGTTTACATATACTTCAAGCACTTTGTTTTATAGGCCAAGAACTTTTTGCAATAAATCAAAGGATTTAGTAAAATAAATTATTATACTTAATTTAATTTTCTTTTATTTAACTAATAATACTCTTCACTTTTCTTTTATCAGATGAGATACAGACAGCAAAAACAACAAATTGCAGAAAAAATAACAGACTCACGTCCAAGAGACACTGGCTGCAGCCATGTGATGGTTTCCTCTTAGTAACAGTGACAAAACCACATTTCTAACCCAAGCACATTTCTAACTCTTTTCACTTTCCTACAGATCCGTCTTCATCTGGATTGAAATAGTCCTTCCCTGGATGCAGTAGTTTTGCACAGACTGACAATTTATTTTAAGATAAGCTATTTTTTCTCTCACTACAAATGAAATATGTATTTTGTTATACACTTAATAAATATAGCCAAAAACGAAATAAGCAAAATGTACTCTCATTACTCATTACCATAGAAAATCACTATTAATGTTTTCACTGTATAGCGTTCTCTTATTAGCACACATAATTTGTAAAAATGGCTTTGTGTGGTACATTCTTTCTTGTCGACTATCTTTAGCACAATCTATTATGAAGATGTTTCAAATGCAATTAATGTATTTCACCCAGTGGTTGGTATTTGTTATCATAACTCTACAACGATCCTACTGTGACTAAACCAGCCCTGAAAGAAGCCTGGTAGTTCTGCTTTTATCAGACCTAGAGCTGATATTGTCTTTAACTTAATTTTCTCTAGCACTTGTTACGCTTCCTTGACTTGCATTCTCACGTCTCTTATGTGTCCAGGAACTTTTTATTCTATTCCGTCTTGACTATTAGCTTGTTTCCATTAGTTCTGTATTTTCTTCAGGAATATAGACCATCTGGGTGTTGGATGTCTTTCATAGCTTCATTATCACATTCTCTCAGATCTTCTATCATTTCTGTGACCCTTTATTCTGCATCTCAGAAAAGCTTCTTAAATATACTTCCTACATCACAGATTTCAGTTTTTATCATGGTTGATTCTTTCAGTGCTATTTCTAATATAATTTAAAATTCTGCTATGACATTTTCCCATTTCTTTCTTGAATTTTTCCAACCCCCTTTTTATTGTCATATCAAAGCATTTTAATCTTTTTCATGGAAATCATGTGTATCTTTATTTCCTTAGAGCAAAAAACAGATTCTGCCTTTTACTTTTATTTCTTGTTTAATATGATTTTAGAAACTGTGCTCTTTATCCACTTTTTAAATGCTTTGTCTTTTTTTTATATTGTAGAGTAGTTTTAATAAGTCTCTTGTTACTTTTTTCTCTAATGAAGAGATAACATCTCACCTTATATTTTTCTCCTAAATATTATAAGTGCATAACCTTTACATCTGCTCACTCTATTGGTATCTATGTTCAGATATGAAGCCTTAGAGTCTGGGGAAAAGGAGGAGTATCTGAGATGAATATTGTCCCAGGAGGGAAAATCCTGCTCTGTGTAAGTTCTTCTTTCTCTGTTAATAAAACTCCTTTCAGGGTCCGGCTCTGTGGCTGAGTGGTTAAGTTCGCGTGCTCCGCTGTGGCGGCCCAGGGTTCGCATCCTGGGCACGGACATGGCACTGCTCATCAGGCCACGTTGAGGTGGCGTCCCACATCCCACAACTAGAAGGACCCGCAACTAATATATACAACTGTGTACAGGGGGGGTTTGGGGAGATAAAGCAGAAAAAAAAATATCTAAATAAATAAATAAATAAAACTCCTTTCAGACACCAGCTTTCATAACCTAAATTTCTATGCGCCCTGGCTTCCATTCTAGATACATACTATAGTTTGTTGGGCTTCCTTCAAATTACTGTTGTCAGTTTTATAGGAGGAGAGAATTGCTGTACCAGAGAAGAGCTTTAAAGCCTCCTGTTACATTCCACCAACTCAGAAAAGGGCTCATGGTGAAAACCCTTTTAGGAGAAACTCAGCTCTTGCAGGCTAGCCCATGGCCCTCCCAGCAGAGAAGCTTCTGAGTGACCTTGAATATCTCTTGGTATCCACCTGGCACAGGACACAAGAAACAAGAATTGCACCTTTCATGTTTATAATCTTGTTTCTTTTTGAATAAATAAACAAATGGGCCAAGAAAAGGAGAATGTTCAATAGGATTCTTTTATATTCCATATTAAAATTATGTCACAAGCTGTAATTTTCTCTCTCTTTAAACATATTCTTGTATAACATTTACTTTTTCCCTGTAGCTTCCTATAGCTTTTCTTTCTTCTGATTGACAAAAGAATAAAATCATCTAGGTCTCAAGTTTCTGGCCTTCTTTTGCCATGCTGTAATATATATGTGGGTTTTTATATGTATTAGTACATATAAATATATAAACGTATATAAGTAAATATACATATGTAATAGGGCTTTTATACTGATTTTTTACAAAAAAACTTAAATTCACATACTTATTTGAAGGATTATTTAATGACTGATTATAAAATATAATTAGTTTAAATCTCTCCTTTTTACTTTTCAATGAACATTAAAGTTCTAATTTCCTGGGAACCACAGCAGATAGAAATATATTATAAAGTTTTTATATTATGGTCAATGAAAGCATACCAATAATTCAGGTTTAAAAACACGTTTAAACTAAATTATAAAATTAGACATTATAGTAGAGGTTTATTCATATATATTATCATATACATTATTATGTACATTATAATACTAGCCATTGTCCAACAAATGGAAAAATTAATTACATCTAGTTTTGTAAAAAATGTATAGTTAAGAATATCATGCTCCTTTAATTGTAACTCACCCTGATGACTGTGTGTAATGAGACTGAAGGATGCAAGATAAAGTTTGTAAGGGATATTAACAGTTCTGGTACCTAGAGTATAATTCAAGGTTATTTACTGCCTCAAGATGAGGTAGTATAAAATCAAATAAACAATCACCAGGATGGCAAATCGCACACACACATGCTTACTTTCTTTCTTTCTTTTTTTTAAAGATTTTATTTTTCCTTTTTCTCCCCAAAGACCCCTGGTACGTAGCTGTGCATTTTTAGTTGTGGGTCCTTCTAGTTGTGGCACGCAGGATGCCACCTCAGCATGGCCTGGTGAGCAGTGCCATGTCCGTGCCCAGGACTCGAACTGGCAAAACCCTGGGCCGCCGAAGCCGAGCACGAGAACTTAACCACTCGGTCACGGGGCCGGCCCCTTACTTACTTTCTATAATCCAGCTGAGTGGTTCTCAAACCGGAGAGATTGTTAAAATTCAAATTTGTGGTCCCATCCCCAGAAGTCTGACTTAGTAGGTCTGAGATAAGGCCTTGGAGTCTGCATTTCTAACAGTTCCCAGATGCTGCTGCTGCTGCTTCTGATCTTGGACCACTCTTTGATAACTAAAGTTCTAGGGTATTCTGCCTCAGAGGAAAATTATTTGGAGAATAATTTTTTCTTTATTATTGTTTTTGAGAAAAATTAGCCCTGAGCTAACATCTGCCACCAACCCTCCTCTTTGTTTGCTGAGGAAGACTGGCCCTGAACTAACATCTGTGCCCATCTTCCTCCACTTTATATGTGGGACACCTGCCACAGCATGGCTTGGTAAGCCGTGTGTATGTCCACACCCGGGATCCAAAATTGGGCTGCCAAAACAGAACAGGCGAACTTACCGCTCTGCCACAGGGCCAGCCCCTGGAGAATGATTTTGAAATTAGTGTGGACGTAGTCCCCAAAAAATGCACCAACTTCATAGGGTCAGCCCAAATTTACTTCCAGTAGAAAACTTATGTTTCTTTCCCCCTCTTCTGCCTCCAGCCAAAGGCATATAAATAACGATTTTTCTAACAGGCAGCATTAGGTCTATGTTATGGGGGAGAATGATGATGCGACCACTCTTTTTTTTTTAATTGCAGTAACATTGGATTATAACATTATATAGCTTTTGGACATACATCGTAATACATTTCGAATTCTGTGTAGATTACATCACAATCACTCTTTTGCCCTCTAGGAACTGTGGTTTTTTTTTCTCTCTTCCCTAAGCCAGGGAGAAAATTGAAGCTCTGGGAATCAACAGATTTTTGATAAAAGTAAAGTGTGAAAGATGCCAATGAAATAGTAAAACACATATAATCATGTTTCAACCAGAGGGGGCAAAAAAGGTACTTGCATGAAAATAGAGTGCTATGTTTGACTCTGAAAATATTCAGGATTATGATGGATGTGGCAAAAATTGTTCAAACTTTGTTATTTTAATCTGATGGTGCAGGTAGTAAATGGACTTATTATGTTAGAAGGACAAGGCCATTAGAAAAGAAAAGAAAAAGTGAGGGAGAAAACAAAGATGAGCCAAACTGTGGATAGTCCCAATGGCCATGCAGGTTAAAATAAGATCCTTGAAAAGTATGGTTAGTTTCAGTTTATCATCCTAAATAAGAATCTACACACTCTTTAATTTTGTTACGTCTATCTCTCCTGAAATTGAACAAAACATAATAAATCAAATTAGGGCTACAGAATTAAGAGATTTCAACTAATCATAGTTCTCTCTCTCTTTTTTTTCTCATTAGCTCTATGAATTATTTGATGTGGTGTTCAAGGAAATTTTAATTGGACAAAATTTCTGATTGTTAGTTAATTCATTTGATTTTCAGGGCTCTCATAGCTGAAAAAGAAAACCTTACAAAGACACAAAGATCCAAGTACAGAAAGAAGTCACCAGCTGCACTTATCAAGTCAAGTTTATTTTTAAATTTCACCTATCTCAGCAATTATGGAAAGGATTTTGTTGAAATTCAGCTTGTCAATTTCTCTCTCTCTCCCAATGTCCACCGTTTGTTCAAACAACTTAGAAGGGGTTAAATGGTTATATTTTTATCAAATGGATTTAACACCCCCGAAAATCCTCATTTGGAATATCTTAAAACATTTAAAAATCTGTTTTTTAATGACATCATATTGATACCTATGTAGATGACATTCTTAGATACATTTTGGAACGTAATAACCTACATAGGCAGACATCACCCAACAACTGTTTTCAAAGTGCTCTCTTCATAGCATGGATATTTTTTGAAAGATCATTACTTTCTCATAATTTTAAAACGTTGCTTTTACTTTGAAGGGACAAATTAAGTGTGTTAATTTTTCTCTAAAATATCTTCTGGGTACCATGTGATGGGGTTCAGGACATGCTACCCCATATGGCACTTTGGCATATTAAATGTCTTAAGTTGAAGGAATTAAAAAAGAAAAAAAGCAGCAGAAGCAGGAAGGTCACTGAGTCTCCCCACCCTCGCCCTTCTTCCCTGAAACAGGTCATAAAATTCCCTTGTGAAAGGGCCCTGTTTGTACCCAGAGGACAGAAGACACTCTCATCACTGGAGACGGGGACTTTGGGACCAAGGACTCTGCACAAACCTTGTTAAACTAACCCCCGTCTTCCTAGTTACTCCTCCATCATTTATTATCTCTACCTCAAACCCTTTGTCTTGTCAATTCTTCACAAATTTATTGATTCTTTGTTTAAAAGAAATAAAAGCTTCCTGCTCTGGTCATTTCTTTCGGTCTTCATTCTCTTGCAATGTCTCCCAGGCACATGTAAAACTTCAATAAAATGTGTATGCTTTCCTCTTGTTAATCTGTCTTGGTGAGTTTAGTTTGCAGACCCAGCCAGAAAGTTTAAGAGGATGGAGGAAAATGTTTTCCTCCCCTACAGATGCTACTGACCACTGCTAAATTTGAAATACCGCTTTACATAACCTTACGTAATTACTCCTTGTCTTGTTACAACATACTGTAAAGATACCATGATTTAGGTTTGTGGAATTATAAATCCATCTAAAGTGGCATACGTAAGCTGCAACGTACCATAACGGCATTTGGGGGGAATGGCTGAGCAAGGGGGCGCTGCCAACGCCTCCACGCTCCTCCAAGCCCTCTCTTCCCTGGAGAAGCTTGAGCACAGCGGGGATAAGTCCATTGAGAACATCAAGGTCAGCACATTAATTAAATCAGAATGAGGCTTAATTCCTTCCTCATGTGCAGGAAAAAAATAGAAATAGAATTTCTAATACTTACTTCCAATACCCCAAAGGAGCAGTTTGCACCCACTTCTGTAAGTAGACACCCCACTTTAGAGACGGTCATCTGGCTTCTAAAGACACAACTGCCATTTACTACTACCAAAATTTTGACTTTGTGACAATTCTAACTAAAGGCAGATTCTCTTTTCTTTGTAAAATAAATCCACTTGATAAAATGAAACACCCGGTTTTCTTTCTCTTGAAAAATTTTCCCTTGAAAATGTTATCTAGATGATCTTCCTTTATGTAAGGTAAAAGAAAAAAAAAAAAGCAAATTCAGACCTATGTTTTCAGTTTTACAAGAGCTTAATATGTAATTACTAATCAACTTCTTTAGCTCCAGGCTGTTTATTTGGATCTTCATATTAAAAAAAAGTCTTCAGAGAAGATTAAATTAGATGGAGATTAGAAATTGATATGTACTAATGTCAACTCTCATATCCTATTCTTACTTGTTTTCTCTTCCAATATCTCTTCTTCATTTTGCCAAGTTTTAAAAGCTCAGTGTTATCATACAAGATACCAGTAGAAATATCTAAATACAGACTACAGCAATTTTTTTATCTTTGGCCTCTAATGCTTTGATGTTTTCAAGTCAGTTTTCTTTTTTGAAGAAACTTGAGGGTTTTTCTAATCCATATGTTTCATCTGTTTTAAATATCATGATAACTTTCATATTTTATTAAGAATGTGTAAGATTTTAGGTACAAAAACATCTCAAATCATGACTAGATAGGATCCCCCAGTCTCCTGTTTCTGAGCTTCTAAGGGAATGAGAAGAGGAAGCTGTTTAATTGACAGCTTGTTGTAAAGCTCCAAACTGTCAGACTAATTTGGAGGCAGATTGGTTTTACAGATCGTTTATTAACATACCCGCAAAGGGGCGATGACAAGGGGCCTGCTTCCCGCTTGGCTCTACATAACTTGGATTTTCCTGTGAAAAAACTTTTCCATGAAACTGGAGAGGGGAAGTGGGTTCGGGAGGCACCAAGGTGAAGGTGTTCTGCAGTTGACAGCAGCATTGTAGGGTCTTCATTTAAGATCTTTAGTAAGCAAGGCTGAACTAAACCTTGTTCTGAAGAACTCAATCAAACTCACATTTTCCCCTTGACTATTTACATAAAACATGCCTATGAGGGATAGAAATCTCTTTAAAAAAGCATTTCTGTTTTTATCAGTGTGTGTACACACACATACACTTGTGTGTGCATGCCTGTGTGGGAGAGATGTTTATGCATTTACTGGATAACTTATTTTTCTAATGTTGTTTATACAATCCCGGCCAAGCCAAGCACTGAGTTAGCAAATACATCTTCCACCACCTGAGAAGATAAGGTACAAAAATGAAAGTCACACATTATACTTTGGCTTCATATTAATTGAGTTTGTTTGGGTATTCTTTTTGTGTTTTTATTCTTTTGTGAGGAACACTGGCCCTGAGCTATCATGTGTGCCAAACTTCCTCTATTTTATGTGGGATGCTGTCACAGCATGGCTTGATGAACAATGCTAGGTCTGTACCCAGGATCTGAACCAGTGAACCCTGGGCTGCTGAAGCAGGGCACACAAACTTAACCACTATGCCCCTGGGCTGGCCCCTGTTTGGGATTTCATTATTTTAGGATTCTAGTTTACTCCATGCATAATCCTGGGCATACGGTTGGATTTTTGGCCTGGCCTTTTGAGTGCAATTGACTATTTACAATCATTTGTTTGAGGTAGCAGTGACAAGCCAGAAAGGCTGACTGTTTTTCCAACCTGTGCTCAGCATTTTACAAGCCCTTATAAAATTTTGCCTCAACAACCTGAGCCCAAAAGGTAGAGTAAACCAAAAGCCATGGGCCAACAAGGCAGTAAGTCCTGGAAGGCCGTATCATGCTGCTTACAGTTCATGCTTCAGCATAGATAGACCCCAGACTCCCTTCAAACTTTGTTTCCCCAGCATATGACCAACTTTTCATTTTTAGTTCCCTTTCTTATATTTGTTTGACCTGTGTTATCACCTAAAAGCCCATGCAGACATTTGTCTAGGTAGGTGACATAACACCAGCATCCCAGTTGGAAAAGTTGGAGTCTGTTCCTTTCCAGTTGAAGGGTTAGGCCTCACCTGCAATGGGAGTCTAGGAGGGAAGCTCAAAAATAGGGAGAATTAAAAATTAATTTAAAAGGGGGTTGCAATGGGCTTAACAGATCACAGAGTTAGGAAAGATATTTTGATTCAGTCCAGGGAACTAAGGCCAGACTCCTGGGACCTATCTAATATGTTGTCACATTGTAGGTGCCATGGCAGAGAATCCGTAAAGAATCCATGAAGAATGTGGTGGAGAGATAAAATGAGGTACAAACTGATTTTGAGAATTCTAATTTTGCACTACAGAGCTTCTCTTTTCCATGACCTAGCCTGTTCCAAGGAGATATAGAGGAGGATCTTACAAGGACTAAGATGGCCTTAAAAGTTCTGTTTAGGCCTTGGAATAATTCACTCTTTAAACTTCATTAAGTTGTTTAAATTTTCTGTTCCCTAGTTCTGATTCTTGCTTTTAAAATAGAGTGTTGATTGCTCTTAGATTATAGAGGTACACCTCTGAGGATAAAATAAAACATGTGGCAGAACTTTAGATATAAAATTGCTGTGTTTGGTAAAAGTATACATAATGTTTCAAGAACTTGAACACTTGAAGGAAAGATAAAGGAATAAATTTTTAAAAATATCTTTATCCTCCTAAGTAGTTTTGAAATGTCTGTGCTTGAAATGAAGCATATTACTTTTCAGACCTTCATTAAGTACCTTATTGAGACTTTTTAAATTTAGGCATATTAAATTTTTATAAAATTTCTCAGTATATTAGAAAGGATACCTCTGAAAGGTAAGGAAGAAGTTTTTAGAAGCAGACACAATGACAAAAAGTAACAGTTCCTCAAAAGAAAAGGCCTTAAAAACTAAAAAATAAACATGGAAAAGCACTACAAAGAAAAAAATATCAAAGTTCAAAATATTGACACGGAATCACTAAAAATATTAAAATTCTACATACTTTCTTCTTTAAAAAAGGTGAGAAATGTGTAACATATTTGCATTAAAAATAATCACAATTTTTAAATGACATTGAAATCTTTGATTATTTTTTATCTTCTGAGATATTCAGGTGTGTTGACCTCAATTCTTTATGGTTTTATAAGTAGCGAAATATCACTGAATTGTTAAAATTTTCAATTATTCACATAAATCTTATCCATGTAGATTATCTATGACAAATTCTTAATTGTGGATCAGGCTTTATATTAACAGCTACAGTTGTTATAACCTTCTCTTCCCCTTATTCAGATAAAATGTGGTCAGGAATGTAAACTTACCTTAATATTAATGAAAGAAATCTATTTAAAAGAAGTCAGTTGCTTATGCAAGTATGTGACTTTTTACTCTCTCTAAGTGACTGAAAACTGACTTTACCAATAATGACAGCATCATTCCATATATGTAGGTTCCTGACCCTTGGGGTGCCCTAATTAGCCAACAAATAACCTTCAAATCATTATTCTTAAGTCACTCTCATGTTCTCATTCAGTCTTCTCCACGTGGACTCAGTTACCTTCCAAAGGAGGGGTCAAGACAGAATTCTCCGGGACCCAGTGGTGATGAGGCTTCTGTGACATCTCCTTAGGGGCTAGACATCCTCCTCAGTTACCTGCTGTGATCAGAAGCCGTCATGACAGTGGTGATATTTTGAACTTCACACACCTGTCAATCCAAGCATTACGTTAGTAGCTCAAGGTCACAGCTCTAGAAATGATCTAACTTAGTATCTGCCAGACTTCAAATCCTGTGTTCTTTCTCTTCTTCAAATATGGGCCATTCCTGGTGAGATGGTAGAACAGTCTGTGTGCTGAAAGCAGCAAAGGGGAGACTCAGACCCAACAGCATCTTTCTTTATGTGAACATCTCGGTGGGGTGAAGGTGGAGATGAGAATGTTATTAGGAGAAAGACTAACTATAAGAATAATGATTAATTTCAAGGAAATAGAATAAAAGAAATATAAAAATGAGAAACCTCATTATTTTCTCTATTGTTATTTTTCCTCACAGAATGACTGCATGTAAGATAAGATGTAAGTAATATTGCGCTGTCTCTAGAGAGAAACTGTAATACAAGTGCAATTTATGATAAAATGGACAAGACATAATTTTAAATTTCTCAGAGAAATTATATGAAGTACCGTCATGCATAGCTTAACGATGGGGATATGTTCTGAGAAATGCATCCTTAGGCAATTTTGTCATTGCCTGGCTAGATAGTATAGCCTACACACACCTAGCCTACGTGGTGTAGCCTATTGCTCCTATCCTACAAACCTGTACAGCATGCTATTGTAATGAATACTGTAGACAATTGTAATGCAGTGGTATTTGTGTATCTAAATATATCTAAACATAGAAAAGACACAGCAAAAATATAGTATAAAAGATAAAAAATGATATACCTGTAAAGCGCACTTACCATGAATGGAGCTGGCAGGGAAGAAATTGCTCTGGGTGTGTCAGTGAGTGAGTGGTGAGTGAATCTGAAGGCCCAGGACATTGCTGTCCACTGCTGTAGACTTTGTAAACATTGCACATTTAGACTACATTAAATTTATAAAAAAATATTTCTTCAGTAATAAATTAACTTTCGTTTACTGTACCTTCTTTACTTTATAAACTTTTAAACTTTTTTTTAACTTTTTGACTCTTTTGTAATAACATTTGGCTTAAAACACAAACACATTGTACAGCTGCACAAAAATATTTTCTTTCTTTATTCCCTTCTTTACATCTATGAGTTTTTTTCTGTTTTTAAAATTTTTAATTTTTTTTTTACTTTTTAAACATTTTTGTTAAAAACTAAGACATATTAGCCCAGGCCTACATAAGGTCAGGATCATCAATATCACTGTCTTCCACGTCCACATTTTGTCCCACTGGAAGGTCTTCAGGGTCAATAACGTGCATAAAGCTGTCATCTCCTATGATGACAATACCCTCTTCTGGAATACTGCCTGAAGCTTTTCTTGAGGAGGTGTCACTCTTTTCAGAAATATGTCCATGGTGGTTTGCTTGGTTTGTTTTTATTTTTTATCATAGATTTTCTTGTAAGCAGATAATGTACCATGGACATTCCTCTCGATTAATGAAAACTGTTCGGTGTTGCGGTTCATGTTTTCAAGATTTTAAGGAACTTGTTAACATCTGCAAAAGTTTCTGCTAAACCCTGCACTGTGAATTTTCTTGGGAGTTCCTCTTTTTCTTCTCCTGAAGTTTCCTTTTCTCTCTTCTTCTTTACCTATGTGTTCCTGATCTGGCTCCAACAACTCTTGATTAGTTAATTCCTCAGGAACCAGTAGGAGCTCCTCAATGTCATTCTTATCCACGCCCTCCCCATCTCTGGCAAATTCTGTGAAGTCATGGGCAATCTTCTTGAGTGTCTTCTATCAGATGCACTGGGCAACAGGAATTTTTCAGCTCCATTATCATCTTATGGCACAACCATTGTATACGCAACACGTCACTGACCAACAAATGTCATTATGTGGAGCATCACTGTATAGTGAAGGTAACATTAAGTTCTTCAAAAAAGCTATCATTTATATAGACTCACAATGTAGTTCACATACAGTTATCTCATAGATATAGGTTATGTTTAAGAATGCAACTTAACAGTAATTATTGTAAAAAATTATCGCAAATATTTATGAAATAGAACTTACACGTTAGACATTGTTCTAAAACTTTACATGATCCTTCATTTAATACTCACTATAGTCACATGAAGTAAGTACTTTTACTACTATTTTTTTCACATGTAATGAAAATGAGGTATACAGTCTATGGACAACTTATCTAGATTCTCCACAGGTCATATGGGGCATATCCAGAATTTAAACCCAGTTCTGTCAGATTCTATAACATTCTATATATCCTATTCTATAACAGTTAAATATGAGTTAATAATGTAAAACCATGGAAGTGGTAGGTACTCAAAAAATAGTTGCTGAATAATTGAATAACTGAATGAATGGTGGCATTAAACTTTAAAAAATATATAACTTTATATAGAGAAATACAATAATGCTCATATGAATAACAGAATTTATATGTTCTTAACTTTTCCAAACTGTTTTTCATACATTTAATCTTACTTGTTCATGACAACATCCCTGTGAGGTGAGTATTTGTATTCTCATTCCGCTTTACTGATGAAAAGACTAAAGGTCAATTTTGTTCCTCTGTGCATGTTAACACAACATTGGGTGGCAGAATCTGAACTTGAGTTAAGGTCCTATGATGACCAACGTCCAACCCTCATTCCAGTACCTATATTGGCCTTGGGAATCAGTCACACCAAGTTCATCACCTTCCTCTCTCCTGACTTCTGATTTTCTTTAAACATATATATTTTAGAGGCAAAACTATTTTTTTAATCTCCTGTTAGGATACTATGTGGTCGTGTTTATTTTATAGTCGGAGTCATTATACCATTGCTTTGTGAGTTCTCTACAGCTCAGATGCCCAAAGCTATTCTGGGACTGTGTTCCTGCACTATATATAGGCCATTCCTTTGAAAATTAGACGAGTGGTAACCTTATTAATATTCCATATTCTCAATCCTGCTTGAATGGATAATGTTGCAGCAATTTTAATGTGAAACAATGTAATATGATATGCATAGAGAGCAAGTAGTCCTGTCAGAGAATTGATAAAACTCAGTTGTGAGAGGAAAAAAATTCTCACTTTTTTAACCCCAATTCAGCAGGATTTAGCCTTTCTCTCTGCCTTGTACAAGCTGCCACATTACTAAAAAAAAGCATCTTTCTGTGCAGGAGTGCAAAGAAAAGCTGGCATCACTATTCTCCATAGCTGAATGTAGAACGACTGTGTCCTGTGCATCCCCACAGAAGTGCACTGAGATCCATGAACCGATGCAGAGTTAGGGGGACCCAAGAAGAGGACTGTCTCAACAGGATGATCAGCTGCCCCTACAGTGTCAGTGGCCACATTGATGGACAAGTACATACATGCATATGTAATTTAGGATAAGTATCAATGCCCATGGTGCCACAGATTATCAAGGTGCCAATTCCCAGTGAAGCGAGGAGCAGAGCCCTCTTCTGTTCTGAAGGGGCATAAAGTACACAATCCTGGTTCCATCCATCCTTTTCTATCCATCCAGTGCTCTGTCCTGCTCTTACAAGCTCATTTAAGCCAGCAGAGAGGTAACTCCCTCTAGTTTTCATTCCCATCTTCCATCTTCTGACTTTCTACTTCCCTGGCTCCTATTCCTTTACTAGATACCAGCTTCTGACCCTGCTCCGTTCTTTGATGAACTCTTTGCATTATCTTATCTCATGGAATTTTTTAAAGATTTGAAAAAATATGCTTTTTTATTGCAAGTCCTCAGAACGTGTGGAGAAATTTAACATTTGTAGATATTTTATTACTTTATGGAATTCTTATGGCTAGTAGGAAATACTTCTTTTTTTCCCTATTAACTCCTAATGAAGTCCCAAACATCAAAAGAAAAAAAAATACTGGCAAACTTGGAGGTAGGTTACTTTTAACGTGTAGGTAATTTTACATATAAAAGGATTCTGAAAGTAAAAATAAAATCACAAATCATTGTTTCTCCAGCCATCTAAATTTACAGACTCTCATTTTCACATAGTATCTCAGAAATACCAATCAATTCATTTTTGGAAGGACTCTTTCGATCCAAACACAGCCTGAAGTATACATTTAGTTTGAGCATGGCTCAAGCTCAGAGTTCTGTGCTCTGTTTTCACACTTGAAATACATAGTCATTAACAATGAGTTTTAAATCCTTTTAAAATAGAAACTTTTCTTTGACTTTAGTACGCTCTGATACCTGTAGTGTTTATTTTTTCAAATGTTCATTTTTTCATTCACTCTTCTGTTTACATAGTCTCTCATATTTATAAGTTTATTGTATATTTCTGAGTAATATTATTCCTGTTCAGTTTTATGTCTTCGTACTTGCTATTTTCTAAATATTGAAACTTTTTATCTCATCATACTCCACATATCTCTCCCCTAACTCACATTTGGGCCTTCACCTTGTTTGCATGTCAGAAGAGAGAGGAGTGGAGAGAGGGAAGAGTAACTTCAATGAACTATTTTAACACAGAAAACCAGAGAGCAACTGTGAGCATCCATGAAGCAGTGAATGAATGGAAGACTGGAGAGGTACCTGATGTTCAAGGATCTCCAATGCTGATGTACTGAATGGCTACAGGATTCTTTGGCAGAACAATGTTATTAGACAAAAAGGTCCCCAGTGTCCCCCTGAATTGTTATTAATTTGTTAAATTATTTTAAGGATTTCATTTTGTGTCTCGTCTTAGAATGGTCCATTTCTATTCGCTAATCCCTATCAAGGTCTTCGGAATATTTGGGATTGTCTAAGGCTCAGTTTACAACTTGTCATAAAGATGCAGAATATAACAACTAATGCCCTAAAAACTTGAAAGAACTGATACGCTTTCTCAAGTTTCTCCCATTGCCAGGTGTGACTTAGCCACTAAAGGGAGTGAAGGCCAAGCAGGGAAGCATGGAGACGTGCAGGTGGCTTTCCACCTGCTCAACTGTATCATGCTTTTCATTGTTGCACTTAATCTGTTGATAAAAATAACTGTACCCATCACTCTTCATAACCAAGGGAGCATTTCCTTAGAACTTTTCTCCATTCGATTCACTTATTTTAAAAAAAATCAACTTACCCACTGAAATTTTGCCTATTAAATGTTCAAATGTTCATGTGGAAGCTGGTAGAACAGTTTTCCCAATAGTTTAGGTTTCTCTCCTTTTAGGCACATTACAGGATTACACTCTTGGCTTTCTTGTGGGTGATGGACCCACATGCCTGGATCTGGCCAAAAAAGTTGTGCCAAGGCATTTAATTACTACTGTGAGAACTTGCAAATTTATTTTTTCTTTCTTTTAAGGACCCAGCAGTTTCAAATGGTAGCTTGTTCATAAGTCAGGGTCCTCCACTAAGAGCAAACTGTGCAGAGATCCTTGGTCAACCCACAATGAACATGTATCATGAGCAATAACTAATCCTTTGCTGTGTTAAGACTCTGAGAATTGGGTTTGTGGTTCTTGCAGCACGACCTCATCTATTCTAACTGATGAAGAATGGAACTTGAATATTCCAATACTTTTTAAAAGTTGCCATTTTGTCCTTTAAAATACTTTAATAGAACGACATTGCTCATTTTCTAATATCTGAATTCTGTAAAAATGGTTTCAGGGGCTGGCCGGGTGGTGCAGTGGTTAAGTTTGCACATTTCGCTTCCACAGCCTGGGGTCCGTCAACTGGGATCCTGGGTGTGGACCACACTGCTTGGCAAGCCATGCTGTGCCAGGTGTCCCACATATGAAGTAGAGGAAGATGGGCACAGATGTTAGCTTAGGGCCAGTCTTCCTCAGCCAAAAAGAGGAGGATTGGTGGCAGATGTTAGTTAATCTTCCTCAAAAAAAAAAATAACAGTTTCAATTGTCAAATGTTTTCCTATTCATGGATGAAAGATCATGAGTTTTAATGATCTATAAAGTATGTCCTGAACTTTACTAAGGCACAATGATATTAAACATCATTCACATAATAATTTATAGTTATCATTGGGCTGTTATTGTGTCTTTATTAAAGACAAAATCTTCAAATACAGGCAAGAAATTTTTGCATTCTAACACTACTATGCTTGCGTGCTTGAAAATAAACTGGGGAGTTGATAAATTCCACTGGGAAATAGTCATTAAAATACATGAGTGCATGCTGCTGGTTCAGGATTTTGACACAAGTTCATTTGTTTATCTATGTATCACCATGTTTCAGAGCATGTTAAATATAGTTTAATGCATGCATTAGACTCAGAGAACATGGACATTCTGGTCAGGCAGCTCCTGATGATTTCACCTCTACACGATTCCACTGTTGATGAAAGCCACTTATTGAGGTCTCGTTCCCTTTCTGTGTAGGGAAGAATGAAGTCTTTGGCAAGTGTCTTCTCTATTATGTCTGAAAAGGCCTCAGTTATGCCTGTACTTTCAAATCTTATCCACCCCATCTTCAATCTATTGTGTTTTTGGCTGAAGAAATATATCAAAACAATTTCCATATTACCTTAAATTTAAGGATTTAAAGACCAATCTTGAAACTTTATTTTTTGAAAAGTGAAAAGTGTTGTGCACTGTGAATCCACTTCTTTCCAGAACCTAAGTAATTACACCAATTCCGTTAATGCTTGCTTTCTAGAATTAGGTGGTATTCAAATATCTTCTTCCCTTTAGATGTTTGAAGGTTTCTTGTTCAGTCTACAGTGGAGGAAAGGAGGTAGAGAAAATGAAATAATTGAAGATTGAAAGCATCAGATCTTATGACACAGGAAATCAGTTATAATTTGATGGGAGAAAAGTGGAAGTACAAGGTTGAAAAGGGCAAGAGATAATCACACACCGCAAAGCAAAGAGTGAGAATCCTGTTATCCTGTTGGTTAAATTAATATTTAGAAATCCACACACAAATGGGTTTAGCACAATAGCTATCAAAGATTTTTTTAAAATTTCATCTGAATATTAATTTTCTCAGCTCCTCTGGGGAACTAGAGTGATGCCAGGCACAATAAGGCCTTGTGAGGTGCTGACTCATACAAGTCAATCAGTGCATTGTTAAGATTAATTTTTTTGAGAGAAAAGGGAAAAAAAATACCAAGATGAGGTTCTGATATTTTATTTTCCATGCGAAAGAAAGGAGAATATATATTATCCTCATTTTATATAATTTTGTAAAAACCAGCATCTAATTTGTGATAGGTGCTCACTGTGATGGGAAAGATAGATTACGGGTACGCTATGTGCTTTATGAAAGGAATTTCGGAAAGAAGAGACATTGATTTATGGGGGACTGACCAATATAAAGATAATGTTTCAAAATTTTCTTTTATGTAAATGCAAAATACTGGTAGGTCTTCTTGTTGCCGTGGCTACAGAACTCTGCTCTGTAATTCACAGAGTTTGCTATCATCCTAGGAAAGGCGGGCTTCTTTACTGCAAATCAAATAGAGTGGAACTCATTCATCATGATGGAAGTGGCAGAGCATGACACAGATAGCAGGGTTGTGACTCACATGCATCCACTAGGCAATTTTATTATGAGAGCCACTAGGATCCATGGACAACACAGGCCTCTGTGTTTTGAAGGCCTCTGCAGCAGAAGTGTGCCTGGCATTTCTATTATGATATCCTCAATCACATCTCAAGATATCCCTCCCATCTTAGGATGCTCCCGTAAGATGTGATCTCTCAGATATAATGAGTGAACGTGCACTCTGGTAAGTTGCTGTACTGTCCACCATAACTAGCCCTCTCCTTCCCCATGTGTTCTTCTCTGCAGAAGACCAGTCTCCCTACTCTACTGAACTCAGGCATCACTGTACTACTCTTTGGGCCAGTGGACCATGAATGTTAAGGAAGTGGACCATTGT
The DNA here is from genome assembly GCF_041296235.1 of Equus asinus. Classification (NCBI taxonomy): domain Eukaryota; kingdom Metazoa; phylum Chordata; class Mammalia; order Perissodactyla; family Equidae; genus Equus; species Equus asinus. The sequence goes on along the minus strand of NC_091796.1, from coordinate 44,082,416 downwards.
CAGTGTCTCAGAATGAAGAAAGCATGAATCAGAGAGTCAGCCAACCCGTGTGAAATAAATGCATTTTTTTTGGTAAACCACTGATAGTTGGCACTTATGAAAAAGAAGAAATCTTGCCATTTGCAGCAACATGGATGGAAGTCGGACAGAGAAAGACAAATACCATATGATCTTTCTTATATGTGGAATTTAAAAAAAGAAACAAAAAACAACTCACAGATACAGAAAGATTGGTGGTTGGCATTGAGAGTAGGGTGAATGGGTGAAGGAGGTCAAAATGTACAAACCTGCAAAGTCCTAGGGATGGTAATGTACAGCATGGTAACTATAGTTAGCAATACTGTATCATATATTTGAAAGTAGCTAAGAAAGTAGATCTTAAAAGTAAAGAAAAAACAATTATAAGTATGTGTTACTGTGTGTTACCTCTAACTAGACTTATGGATGATGATCATTTCACAATACATACAAATGTCAAATCATTATTTTATACATCTGAAACTAATATGATGTTAAGTCAATTATACCTCAATTCTACCATATGATCCAGCTCTCCCTCTGCTGGGTATTTATCCAAAGAACTTGAAAACACAAAGGCATAAAGATACTTGCACGCCTATGTTCATTGCAGCATTGCACACATAGCCAAGACTTGGGAGCAACCTAGGTGCCCATCAAGGGATGAATGGATGAAGAAGATGTGGTATTTATACATGACGGACTACTACTCAGCCACAAGAAATGATGAAAAATCTGGCCATTTGTGACAACATGGATGGACCTTGAGGGTATTATGCTGAGTGAAATAAGTCAGAGGGAGAAAGTCAAATATCATATTATCTCACTCATAAGCAGAAAATAAAAACAGCAACAAATACACACATAGCAATGGAGAATGGATTGGTGGTTACCATGGGGGAAGGGCGGGAGGGCAAAAGAGGTGATTAGGCTCACATGTGAGGGGATGGACTATAATTAGTTTTTGGGTGGTGAACATGATGTAATCTACACAGAATTCAAAATATATTATGATGTACACCCAAAAGCTATAATGTTATAACCCAATGTTTTTGCAATTAAAAAAAATAGAGTATAATCAAGCTTAAAAAAAAATTTCCTTTTGCCATACAAAAGGGCCTTTATTTAGGGCTCAGTTGGAGTTGCAGGGTGTGCTATGTGACTTCAGGTGTGTGAGGTAAGTAAGCACAGGTCCCAACAGAGGGAGAGGGAGAGGAAAAGATGGGCTGAGGTGTGCTGAGTGTCAGGAGTGGCTCAGAGAATGCCAGAATCATGCTGGAGCAGCTACAGCCTAAACCACTCTTCCCAGAGGAAGCCTGATCTTGGGAGATCTACGGGGCAACAGGAGAGTCGTGGGATGAGAAACACCTGGGTGCCCAGGGTGCCAGAGGCCCCTCAACCCAGACTCCTCTATATAGAGTCTCTCTCACACCATCTCTCGGGCAAACCCCAAAGCTTCAGGATGATTTGTTCTACCCCCTCACTCAGAGTCACAGTGCCGTGGCACCTTACCCCAGAGGTCCAGCCAGGTGCAGGGCAGGGACCAGCAGGGCCAGAGAGATGAGTGAACTGTGCATACCTGGGCTGCAAGTCTATAGCCTTACAGGAGCCGGGAGGTGCCCTGGCAGTTATGTGGGCTTCTGATCAGGAACCCTGGGCCCCAATCCCACATCTGCTAAATTCCAAGGCTGCAGCAACCTAAATGTGCCATTCCATTGCATCCATTGCATATCCTTGGGGCTGCTTGTTCCTCCCATCAGCTGTGAGTTTCTAACTGCAGCATAACACATGCACATATCCTGAGAAATATAGAAATACAGAAGTCAGTACTAGAAGTGGGATGCCGCAACCACAACAAAGTCTATACTATGTGGCACTGGCTTTGGGAACTGTGCTAAAGGCAGTGCAAAAGCTGTTATATGAAGCCAGAAAAAATGGCTATTACTGTTACGCTGTGGGAAAACATTTTGAAAAAACTATTGCCTACAATAAAGTAAAAGGTAGATAATGTCCCTAACGAGCTTATTAGTTTAGATTAAAACAAAAAGAAGAAAAGAGACTACTTGTAACATGAGTTAGTTTCTATTGGATATTTTTTTTCAAAGGCAGTACAACAAAGAGGTGATATCAGAAAATACATAAAAAAAGATTGGCTGGTTTACAAGCAGGAATAAAAGAGCATTTTGACAGTTCAGAAATTCAGGGATTTGCAGGGTTGAATGATGCTATTGAGCCTCATCAAATCAGTATAAGATAAAGCTGAGGGGCCCTTTGAGTGACAGCCTCAGACAAGGACAAAAATCAAGACTTTGCCTATTGCACCCTTAGCTAAAACTCGTTAATGAATCACATGGAATCCAGGAAAGCCTTTCAGTGTCTCAAGAACCAATGACTCAGGGAAAAGAGGTTAGCGGTGTAACTCTCCCACAGAAGCCTCATAGGCTCAAGGTATCCACAATTAAATCTATAGAAATGGGCATATGAGCACTCAGACATGGAAGAGAGGACAAGAATATCCAAATATACTAGATATTTTATGTGTTATATTATGTATACTATGTGTTATTATGTTGTCTCTTCCACTGTTGAATATTCTGTGTGTGTGCGCGCGCACACACACATGCAGCAGAGGGTGATCAGATAGCTCTTCCTTTTGGTCTCTAAGTCTCTGAAATGGGAAAAGCCATATGTTGATCTGATGTTGAGACTCCCAGGAGTCACTCAGAGATGCTGGTCTTTGAACCCAAACCAGAATTGGGATGGGGCTATTGCACTGTTTTGCTATATCAGAGAAGAGAAGCAAATATTAGTGACTAGAAAAGTTGACTCCACTGCCTATAATTTACTCATCAAGGTGATGATATAGAGGTATATAGCATGATCTGCCTGCAAATATTATTTAATTAAGTAGATAAAGCTAATACTGAGGGTTTCTGTGATACAGATTTTTAAGCAACCAGTAATTCCAGAAAGACATATTATCTGGAAGAGTGAGTAGTCTTCTCACTCATTTGGATACTAGATAATATGCAGGTCCATTTCACTTGTTTTTGAATGCTTCTGATTTACTAATTAAAGATTGTTTTGTTGGTTCCAAGACTTCAACTCCGGATTACCTAGTTACAAGAAGACAATGATCAAGAACCAGGATTCTGAGAAATAGAAGCCTTGAAAAATGTAATGGTAGGAGATCCTAGTTTCTAAAGGAACTGATAGCATATTGTTACATAAAATGCTGTGAACTGATTGAGACCATGTTCTACGTTTTTGTTGTAACACATCAGAGAGGTAGTCTTGACATATGAGTAAATATTAGAATGACTGTAACTTATGCAAATTGTGCTTTGTTGCGCGGTCTTCCTGAAACGGGTTTTGTCTTTGACTTCCCCCAAAAGTTGGAAATTGAATGGCAAAACTCACATAAATTATTTGAAAATAATACCAACAGGGTATTCGCCAAATAACAGCAGGCATTTGTGGATGGATGAGAAAGGAAGAGACTCTTCAGGGAACAATAACATGAGTCAAAGCATGTGGCAGGCATGAGCCTAGCAGGAAAAAAGTATTCTGGAGACGCCAACTGCCTAGAACTAAAGGTATATGTTGAACACTGGAGAAAGATTAAGTATTTATTATTATAAGCTAATACTGTTTTTGCAAAATTTCAGAGTGTAAGGGAGCAACATAACAAGGTTTCAAAGATATCTATCAGGGCAATTGTAATAATGTTATTTGTAGGAAGAATAAGATCAAGTGCCTCTCAACCTCATTAGTATGAGAATTGTTTAATCAGACACATACTTGTCTGAATTCCCTGTGCAAATATTTACATTCCGATTTATAGGACCATGGGGTCACACAGAGCCAGGGGAGCATCAATCACACAGAAGACAATGTGACTAGATCTCCTAAAGTTGTGCAGTATGGAAACTCTAATTCTAAACAAGAAATGAGGATTACTGACGTATGTAGGGGAGGGGTGTGGGACTAAAGGCAGCAGACACCTGAGAACATGGAATAAAAGTTATTCAAATAATGACTGATACTTATAATTTACCAGAAACTCTGTTAATTGTTTCCATCTATGAGGTGACGCCATGTTTTATTCCCATTTTACAGATGAGAAAACTAAGCACAAAGAGATTAATTAACTTGCGCAAGTTCTCAATCTAAGAACCATGGAGCTAGAACCTAACTCCATATCTATCAGTTCCAAATATCCTTGCTTTTCACCACTATAAAACATTGTTTTCCCAATCCTGTCTTAATCCTTTCTCACCTGGCTGCCAGAAGTAAGGCCAAGATATTGCTGAGTTATTATTATGCACCACTTATAGCTTCACTCTTGCAAAGAATACGAGGTAACCTATAATTATAACTGTTTGACTCTTTTTCTGACTTTCTAGAACTCTGTCAAGAAATAATGTATATAACTAATTAATGACTATCCTATAATGGTGACTTAATATGCCTATATGAACATAATACTATATTTCATGGCTTTATTTAATATTAGTAACTACTAAAATCATTTTTAATTTGCCATTTACATTCATGATGGTAGGATTTTTTTTAAGTTTTTTAACTTACTCAAGTTAAATGGTTAATGAAGCTACTGAACTTGGACTAGAAACCATACCTTCTAAATTATAGACTATTTATTTTTTTTATACAACTTGCATCCACCATCCTCCGTGATCCAATACCTCTCAGCCCTCACCCTCCAAGCTTCTAGGATTAGCTCTCTGAGATATATCCAATGCCAGTGATCTCCTATAGGTATCCTATAATAAAGTTTAAAGAATCTGTCCTTACCCAGTTTTAGGAGATTTGTGAATATTCCTTGAGATGATTGCTGGGTGTGAATTGATGGATGAAGGCCAAAATATGTATATTGCAATGTAGATGTTGTAATATGTATATTGCCACACACTGATGTAGAGGTTAGCAAGGTATTTCCTTTTCCTCACTCTCTTAACACTGTTAAGCAATATTCAATTACTAACTTAAAATGTAGGGAGGCCTTCATAGCTTGCAATGCTGCTTTCTTTTTTCTTTTTCTTTGTTTAATTCCTCAGTTTTTATGCATCGAAGCTTCCTGGTGCCTCATTCTCAAGCTCCAGGAAGCTTGCTTGGTTTTTACCACATTTCACATTATCCCCAAGTCCCCAAACCTTTTATGAATTCACTAAACTAAATAGTCACTTACATGGAGATCACAGGTTTTCCTCATATATATTGAGGTCAGGGCCTAGAAATCATTTTATACTGATCAAGTCAGCTAAGACAATATTTTAATCTTTATAAAATGATTTCAAATACAGTTTCTTTATTATAACATTTATTAAACATTATTTAGCTTCATATAACCATTGCGTTAAGACATTTGAAGGAATAGAACAGAAACCTTCCTTTTCTATTTCATCTATTATTAACCATCTGATCCCCAAAGCCCCTATAATAATATTTGAAATGCATAGATGCTCTCCTATTTCTGTCATTTTGGGCCATACATGAAGACTGCTTTCAGATCATTCTGCAAATAAATGAATTTGCTGCATTCTCACTCCCAGTCTTACAGGCAAGTCACTGGAACATCACTTTTTATATTCTACTAAATGAGTCTGTGGGCATTTATTGCAGGAGAAAGAGGCTGACCAAACTGAATATCTATTCTTTTCCCTTTAGACTGATTGAGAATGCTCACGTAACCTTGCCCACCAATGAGTAACCTATGGCTATATTACTCACTTAATCATTAATTGAAACTAGCAAGCAGATGATAAATCTATTATATTACTCAATTTTAATTCCCTATATAAACAATGATGATTAGTCTAGATTTCACAATTATTCAACTGCATAGATAACCTTGGAAAAAGTTGCAGATCCTATTTTTTTGTTTCGATCAGTTTTTCATTTGAGTGTTTAAAAATTACCAGCATTCAGACACTGGGGATGTCTATGAGTGACTTACTTATATTTTGAATAGGACACATGGTCCTTCTAATATTTCTGACTCAGTTATCAACCCTCAACTTGACAAAAAGTTATGTCTTCTATTCATCAACTCTGGTCATCCATTCAACAATGCCTCCTTTCTAAGGCTAGAATTTTAAAGACTAGGAAGGATTACAATTCCTTAAATACAGTAACTTCAAAACAATTCTAGACATTTAATATTTGTGCGTCTTAAAGAAAAAATTATGTAGATATAGATACATGTTTTGCATTCTGGCTGTCTCTAAGGCATGTTGGAAAATAGTTCTGAGTAACTGTGACAACTTGCAAAAAATGACTGCAGAATGAATGTGAAGGAATAAACTCTATAACATAATAGCCACAAATCGAGTCTGTTTTTTACCAGAAACAGTCATGTTTTAGGAAATACGTATTTAAGCCTAAATGTTAGCAAAAGTGATATACAAATTCCTGTGAAAGATATATAAAATGGAATAGTATTAACAGTGTAGCATTATGTGCAAGAGCTTTGGCCCTTAGGCCAGAAAATGCTACTTACTCAATAGCTATTATTATTAAATAAACAGACTTAAAACACTAAATTAGTCAATTCAACTTAAGAGCCAGTCTGTATGAACAATTTAGTCAAGCAATCTTATGCTGTTATAGACTAATTTTTTTCTTCTTTTGGTACAATTTTGATAAGGACTGTAGAAATAACGTGCTGGTAAAACTGGGGACATATTTTTGGATAAGAATTGCATCTAGCCAATAGTTCATGATTCATCCTCTCCCAGTTCCCTCCTGAGAGTCATAACACATGAAAGCCCTAATGCCATGAAAATTAACTTTGATAGACACCCTATTGCCAAAACCTGCCAAGAATTTCCCACATTATAAAACCAATGGAGCCGAAAGATGAATTACCGTGGTGATTTACAATGACACACGCTTTGCTGCTTTAGGGAGAACAAGCCCACTAGCCAGAAGGACGGTAGGAAAAGCCCCATTCCTTCTCCCAGAGGCTTCAGTCTGATGCTGAAACCTTGGCTCTACATGTGACGGGAAATTGAAGAGCCATTTCTCTATTGTACCCATATTTATTTTGAAAAAAACAAACTCAGAGGTATTTGTTTTCATTGTTTTCCTACTCTCCTACACAAACACACACATCCTTCATTTTCCAAAACTTAGCAACAAAAATTCATTAAAAATAATTAGGGAGAATGTAAAAATAATTTACAATAATCTACATGAGAGAGTATGATAGATTTGATAAGGAGAACAGCGGTGGAATTAGAGAAATGTTAACTTGGCACTTGATTAGATGTAGGTGTTGCAGGAGAAGGATAGGTCAAGAATCCTTCCAGGTTTTCTGATAAAAGATATCGAGCACATGTTGTAACAATTTACTGAATTGAGGAAGCTAGAGGAGAAGGAGAAGATTTGGAGAAAAGATCACATGTATGTTATTGGGCATACTGCATTTGTGTTGTCTAGGAAATAGCCAAGTTAAGTTTTGAGTAGAGATGTAGGGTCTGGGATCAAGACAAGAGGAAAGGGTTGGAGGAAACAAATGGGAATGGCTAGTAAATATATGGTAATCAAAGCTAAGTGAGTACGTGAAATTGGAAGAGAATGTAGTGTGAGAAGAAAATAAGCTGACAACAAAGATTTGAAGAAACAGCATTTAATGGTTGAGTAGACAAGGAGGAGTTAGTAAAGGACTGAGAAAGATAAGGCAGACAGAGGAGAAAAAAATCTTAGAAAGATTGTGAATTATAGAAGAAAGGACATGAGTCTCACTAAAGAGCAAATGTTCTAAGACTGAAACCCACCCAAGAATATTTTACCTAGTATCTGGATGAATTCAGGTATGTGTTGACATAGCTTAGCAAGATCACAGTAGTTATAATCAAAACAAAGGAGTTACAGGTCTCTGCATATCTGAGCAGTAACATCAATGAATTTTGAAATCTTATTACATACGTATGACTCTTAAATTGTGGAAAAATTACTTAAGTAGCAGATATTTTAATTTGGTAACCAAATTGATCTATTCATTTTAAAAGATCAGGAACTGTAATAGCTGCCATTTTGGGGGCACTTTCTACTTGCTGAATTTATTTCTCATGTTTAAACATTTATAAATACTATTATAATCATTTATAGTTGAGTGACAGTTTCCGGAAACTTGAAACAAGGTCATATAGCTACTTCATGGAAAGCTAGAATCAGATCTTGATCTGAGGTTCTTTTGTTCAAGGATTCAAAGAATTTATATTATACTGAAGTATCAATACATTTTCATAAGGACAAAAACAGAGAAAAAAGAGGATTCAGATAAAACTAAAAGAAAAATGATACCTTTACTCATTGACCACAACTTGAGAAATATGAAACACTTCTTTCAATCCCAAGCACTGATTTTCCAAATTCCCCAAAAATATTTTCCAGTATTCATTGGCCACATCCTGTCTATCCTTTTAAGCAGTGGTCTGTGGACTTTTAGCATATCTTTGTGAATGAGCAGTGCCAAGAAAGGTGTTAAAGACTTTAGAGTGTGAATTCACAAGAACTATCTCACGTGCTTGTCAGCGATAGTAAGGCACCAGTGTGCATACTGGTTTCCTCGACACAGTGTATCTCAGTAGGTCTAATGTGAGCACTGAGTATATGAACTATATTTTCTTATGAGTTTATCCAATACAAGGACCAATGCTACAGCTATAGAGTTAAGAATACATCTTTTCAGCCATGTTAGTTCCAGCACTAGAAATGCTCTTCTGATTTATCTGGGAATAAAAAAAGACCAACAGAGCATAAATTGAGCTGAAGATATTTACTTAATTAAAGACAAATAAAACAAAGAACCTTCTATTCTAAAATGAAGTTTGAAGATGTGTGCAAACAGCGGCAAGAAATGGTTCAGATCATAAAATATGAATACACAAAGAGTTGAAAACAAAATTAAAAAGAGAAATATTCAGTTGCTATGAGCATGTCACTGGGATTAGAGCATGTGGTAATACGCAAGGAAGACAGGATCCGTGGCAGCCATAAAGAGTCAAACGGGATAATAAATTCTGGACATTGTTCATTTCTCTCCTGTGCTCAGCTTAAAGCCCCATGACTTCCACATGGCTCACTAGACACCCAGAAACATGATTCTCTTGGAAGTTAATTCTGGCCTGCAGGCAAGAACGTTGCTGGTTGAAGCAGGAACATAGCAGGCACAGAGGGACTTTCATCATCAGGCGTGGCAACAGGAGCAATTGAATCAAGATCTCAGAGGCCTCATTCACGGAGCCTGAATTTTAAGCTTGGAAATGTCCTCTGTGTGAGAAGATTTTCTCCAATTGCTTCCATACTATCTCAGACCTAGAAGTAATCAGTTCCAGTAAGTGGAGTTAATATATTTCTTCAAAAACTTACTTGAAGTTACTGTCACTCTGCATGGAGTTCATGCTTTGGGATGAGAACAAAGAAATCAGACCAGATAGATTTTGTTACTTTATTCATTTATTTATTTTGTGAGGGTAGTGATCAAGAGAGAAGATCTGGGAAAATGCAGAGATGGGTTTTGTAAAAGCTTAAAAGACATTTAGAAAAGCACATGTAACAGATGGGAGACCAGTGGGAGTACTGGAGAGGAAAAAATGCATTGTTTAGAGGAAGAATGTTTTTCATGTTAAATAATTAGTACATGTGTAGTTAGAGAGGCCATAAGTTATGTTTTAAAAGTATATACTTTTGGTGGTTGTTGTTGAGGAAGATTGGCTCTGAGCTGACATCTATTGCCAATCTTCTTCTTTTTTTTTTCTTTCTCCCCAAAGCCTCAGTACATGGTTGTATATCCTAGTTGTAGGTCATTCTAGAAATGTGGGATGCCACCACAGCATGGCTTGATGAGCTGTGTGTAGGTCTGCACCCAGGACCTGAACCAGCGAACCCTCCACCAGAGCAGAGCAGGTGAACCCAACCACTGTGTCGCTGGTCTGGCCCCCAAGAGGCCATAAGTTATAATTATGTCATTTTGAATGCTTGGAAATATTCTGTATGTTGTGTTAATAGAAATGGAATCTAATGAATTATTGGATTTAGGAAAGCATATCTTTTCTGTGATTGCCAGATATAGAAATTAATCCCAAAAAAGCATAAGCATAAAAGAGAATATATTGACATTAGGGGTAAGGCTTCCCATTGAGTCCTGATCTGGTGCTGAAATACTACAGGATGCTGAATTTTGCTCTGTTTATCTCTCAACTATGGCTTCGTCTTTTTGTGGCTTCATCCTCAGGCAACCTCTCTATCAATGGAGAAGGGGCATCTCTAGACTCCCCTTTATCCATCCTTACCAAGTGGAAAAGTATTCCTTCCTCAGTAGTTGCCACAGATTCCCAAAATGCTGTCAGGTGGCTTATGTCCCATCTCCAACCTTGAATAAATCACTGTTCAGGAATATGGACTATGGGTCTGGCTCGCCTGGATAATGTGAATACCCTTGTCCTTGAAGGTCAGAAACAATCAATCCCACTAAACAACATGGACCAAAAGCAAGGAGATTGGGATGCAGTAATGGAAGAAAGAGAATCAGACACTAGGCAAACCAAGTAACAGATGGTCACTCTAGGAAGAAATGTGAAGACACAGGAGAAATGATGAGAAGGTTATGGAATGAATTCATTCTTGTGGCCAAAGAATAGCAGTGAGCCCAGAATGCTGTTGACATTTAACCGCCCAGGACAGAGCGTGGCTGAGATCAAGCTGCAGTTTCCTCTCCAAGTTGCTTCAGACGCAGAGTCCCTCCTCTCATGGCACAAGAGTAAATTGGTTTAGAGGAGTCTTCCTGGGTCCCAAAACAAGCTCCGAAACCTACTAATTCTGTGACTTTGAACAAGATCCTTAAACATCTCTGTGCCTCACTTTCCTTCTTTATAAAATGTGTGTAAAAATATGTTACCTTTTTCATGGAGCTGTGGTGAGGAAAATGTAAAGTGCTCAGAATGGCACATGATACATAGGAGAATTATATGTGTTCGTCATTACTGGCTTTTTTAATTAATGCCATTATAATGAGAAAAACCACAGGCAGATGTGAACATATATGAGTGACACAACAATGATGTTAGAAGTTGATCCTTAGAGAGGAAGACAGAGAGATATGAGTTGAATACAAAGTGCTAAATCACATAGGAGATGACAAAGAGTTGCTTGATTATGGTATTAGCTGGGTCTTCCTCCCTGTTGTATGTTTGTGACAAGTATTTATCAATTAAATGTTTATAACTTGTTGCACTGTGGGCATCACTTCCTGGAAGAAATTTCTGGTAGGCAGACTCTAAGATGGTCCTCAGTCATTCCAGCCTCCTGATGTACATGCTCTTGTGTAACTTCCTCCTCTTGGACGTGGGCTGAACTTATGAACTTGCTTCTAATGAATAGAATATGGCAGAATTTGGAGGATAGATGTCACTTCTGATATTTGCTTATAAAAATTCTATGGCGACTGTCTGGGCATGCTTTCTAGGTCTCTCTGTTGGGTCACTTTACCTGGGAGTATTTAGCTGCCACATGGTGAGGCAGCCCTGTGGTGAGGGGCTGAGACCTACCAACAACCGCTTGAGTGAAACCGGAAGCAAATCCTTCCATCTCTAAATAAGACTTATGAGCCCATGGCCTGGGCTGACAGCTCAACTGTAACCCCAGGAACAACCTTGAGCCAGGGGCACTCAGCTACACCACATCCTGATCCCTAGCCCACAGACACTTACAATAACACATATTTATTTACTCAAAATCATAATTAAAACAATAAATTCTGTTTTAAGGGAGTAATTTCTTACACAGCAACAGATAACTAATATATAATTTCTAGACTAAAAATAGAGAGACAATCATCTAGTTGCTTTCATGAGTTGGCATGAGTTACCAGCAAATGTGGCAATTTTTTGCCTGAATTGATCCCCATGGCCCTTACTACTATCAAGGGAAGATGAAACCACCCCGAGTAGAGAGAATGGGGGACAATGTCAACTAATTTACATTAATTTTTAAACAAATACACTTTAACTGCTCTTGCCATGACCTTTACTAGACAGTAATATGTATGTGTATATCATGCTATAGAGAGTAGAGAGAGTGCATGCAAAATTATTTTGAGTCCTTGAGATCCATAAGCTTAACTTGGGGATAACATTATATACAGGTAAGTCATTACGTTAAGCTATACTGCAGCACACATCAGTGACAGAATGGTGTACTCTGACTGAATAGTCACTCCAGCTAATTTGAAAAATCTTATTTAATTTTCTCATAACTGAAATTTTTACATGCCTCCTTTCGTGCTCAGCAGAGGGGAAATTATTTCTATACCAACCAGGCAAATTTAATCCAAATCAGTGACTTATTCTACCCCAAATAATAAAATATCAGATTCTCTCAGGAAATATTCAGCCAAACTCAAGTATCATTATCTAAGTCATTGTTCACAATTTAAAGTTTTGTTTTTTTTTTTCTGAGCTTCCTCCCCAATTCTCCATGCTTGCTCTTTGTCTGAAAACAAGGAAAACAGGAAGGAAGGGGCCTCTGCTTCTGTGGTTGAGGGAATGTGAAGTTGTATGGTTTATTCATTGTCATTTCTCTGAGGCTTCTGGCATCTGGTGCTTTCATGTCACCGTGTATTGCCTCTGGTGCCAGCAGCAAAGAATGCAGACTCTCTTGTAGAACATTCGATAGTTCTTGAGCACTCAGCTGGGGAGCTGGGCAGCCCTCCAGCACAAGGGAGCCTATGTGAAGGTACCACAGATTCTGTTTGCCTCCCTGACCTATCTTTTTGGTGAGCAGCAAGCTGGTTCAAATGCCAGCTACTGTCCATTGTCTTCTGTGAGCCTATTAGAAATCTTGGAGTCAGTGCCATCCCAACCAGGATTCTCATATGTGATGAGAAGTTTCTAAGATAGCTCCCAATCCTGTCAGGGGATTCTCTCCTTCTCTCTCTCTCCTTTTCTCTTTCTTGGGCTGCTTACTCTAGGGGAAGACAGGTGCCATGTTGGATGGCAGGCCTGTGGGAATGTCCACATGGTGAGGAACTGAGTGAGGAGAGTGAGGACTCAAGTCAACAGCCATGAAGAAGTGTAGGACCTGCAAAGGTTTCCCTCAGTCCAACAATCCGCAATGAATACAGCCCACATGAATAAGTTTGGAAGTGGACCAAACCCCAGTAGGGACCACAGATCTTCAAGAGAGACCACAGCTCTTGCTGACAGCTTGACTGCCACCTCATGAGAGACCTTGAGCCAGAGATACCTAGCTAGGCTATGCCTGGGTATTTGAACTACAGAAACTATGATAATAAATGTTCGTTTTCTAAAAGTGCCACGTTTTAGAGTAATTTGTTAAACAACAATAGATAACTAACACACCATGCCACCCTGTGAGTGTTTTATATCACTTCTCCAAGGCCCTGGCATCACTGGAAGTCCCTGCAGGTCACACATATGTCAAATTTCAGATTATAAACTGTGACCATGACATTTTCTAAGAAACTATCCCCAAACTACAAGGGAGATTCTCTTGGTGTGACAAGTCTTTTAAGAATGACATATTAAACATTCTTCTACCCACACCCTTGCACAAAGGAGGAAGAAAAGACAAATAATCTGAGTCTAAGACTCTACAGAAACTGTTCTCCAAATCATTCCCATTCCTACCCAGCTACATCCATATTCTTTCTTCCATATCTTCTAGTGGTAAAGGCTGCAAAAACAGTTCTTCCTTACCTGAAATTTGTTGCAGATTGGGAAAGCCCTGAACTAGGAAAAAACCTTCCTTTGTGTTTAGCTGGTTGAAATGTATCATTATCCTCAGATGTGACCTCTCTCCACCGCTATCCATATCCTCTCCATATAGTCGTCATGAAGAGACAGACAACTGGTAAACCAGGAATGCAAGGAAAGAAACTACTTAATGACACATTATAATGTAGCAGAATTCTCTGAGGAAGAGATCAATGGAAGCTGGTCTTGCAGATGAGGTGGGATTTGTTCTGAGCCTTAAAGTTTTGGAGAATTTGCATAAACAGACTGGAGGTTTATGATCATTTCAGAAAGGGGAAAAAAAAAAGCTTGTGCAAAAAAGCACTAAGATCAAAACTTCCTTTGGGAGCATAGTTGGAAGAAAAAACTCATAGAAACAGGGTTATCTGCTGGGCAGCTGGAAGAGAAAGATTTCTTTTGCGCTGGGTTGCTCAGAGTCTGACCGCTATTTGTAGACAAACAGATGTTTCTGAGTAGAGGAGTAAGACAGTGAAATTAACGACTTCACGAATCGATTAAATGGCAATTGATAACCAACGAATAAATGTTTATTGAGGGCCTTCTATGCATCAAGTTTAACAGTGAAAGTACAATGGTAAGCAGAATAAATATAGTTGCTGCCCTCATAGAGCTAACTGTCCATTGTCAGAGACCATAATTATACTGTTAAATCACATGTTTTAGTGTGCAAAATGCTACAAAGTTGAAGTTCAGCATGACATGTAAGACTATAATGGGGGCATTTCATGAAATAGGATTTCTTAAAGATTTTTTAATAAAAATTTTTATTTTGAGATAATTATAGATTTACCTGCAGATATAAGAAATAATACAGAGGAATTCCATGTATCCTTTTCCCAGTTTTCTCCAATGGTAACATCTTGAGTAACTGTAGCACAGTATCACAACCAGGATGTGGACATTGATACAGCGAAGATGCAGAGCATGTCCATCGTAAGGATTCTGCATGTTGCCTCTTTAACTGCAGTTGCTTCCTTCTTGCCCCATCCTCCTATTAATCTCTGGCAACCACTAATCTGGTCTCCATTTCTAAAATGTTGACATTTCAAGAATGCTATATAAATATCACACAGAGTGTAACTTTGGTGATTGACTTTTCACACTATACATGATTTTTTGGAGATTCATGAAGGTTTTTGAGTGTATCAATAGTTTATTCCTTTTTATATCCAAATACTTCTCCTTGGTATGGATGTATCACAGTTTATTTTTTTTTAAGACTGCCAAGTCACTTTCTAGAGTGGTTATACTGTTTTAAATTCTCTCCCGTAATGTATGAATAACCCAGTCTCTCCGCATCCTCTCCAGAATTTGGCGTTGACACTATTTTTTATTTTAGCCACTCTGATAGGTATACAGAGGTATCATATTGTGGTTGCAATTTGCATCTTCCAAATGGATAATAATGTTGAATATCTTTCATGTACTTATTTTCTAGCTATATGTTCTCTGTGTGTGAAATATGTTTATGTCTTTTGTCTATTTTCTAATTAGGTTGTTTTTTTTAACGTGTGTCTTGAGAGTTTTTGAATGTTCTAGATATGTGTGATTTCAATTTTTTCTCCCAGTGCATATCTTGGTTTTTCATTCTCTTAAAAGGGTCTTTCAAGCAGGAGACAATTTCAAATTTGGTTAGGTCTAACATCAATTTTTCTTTCCTAGACTGAGCTTTTAGTGTTAAGTCTAAGAACTCTTTGCCAAGCTTACATACTGAAGATTTTTTTCCATTGATTTTTTTTTCTGAAAGTTGTATAGTTTTACGTTTTCCATGTAAGTCCACGATCCATATTGAGTGAGTTTTTGTATGATGTGAGAGACTTAAATTGAGATTTATTTTTTTTGCCTGTGGATGTCTAATTACTCTACTACTATTTGTTGAGAAGACTCTCTTTCCTCCATTGAATTGATTTTACACCTCTGTCAAAAATCATTTAGGAATACTTGTGTAAGTTGTTTTTTGTGTTCTAAATTTTTCCACTGACGCTGTGTCTATCTGTCTGCCGATAACACACTGTCTGGATTACTACCTATTAGTAAATCTTGAAATGGAGTAGAATGATTCCTTTATTCTTTTCTTTCAAAAAATTTTAGCTTTACCTTTTCATATAAACTTTACAATAATATGTCTCTATATATGAAACATCTTGCTAGGATTTTGATAGGATTGCATTAGAACTGTATATAAATTTGGGGACAATTGACAGCTTTACTTTGTTGAATCTTCCAAGCAATGGACATGTTGTGTCTCCTCATTTATTTGGATTCTCTTTGGCCTCTTTCATTAGCATTTTGTAGTTTTCAGCATACAAATCCTCCACGTGTTTGTTAGATTTACACCTGAGAATTTCTTTCTTTCCTTTTTTTCAGTGATTTTAAGTGACATGGTAGTCTTTTCATTTTGGTATTCATTACTGATAGACAGAAATGCCTTTCTTGCTCAATTGCACCAGCTAAAACTTCCAGTTCTAGGTTGATAAGAGTGGTAAATGTGGACATCCTCAAATTGCTCCTGATCTTAAAGGAAACGTATCAGTCTTTCACTTTTGAATATATTGTTGGCTATAGATATTTTGTAGACGCCCTTTATCAAAAAGAGGACTTCCCCTTTTATTGCTATTTTCCTGAGAGATTTTATCTTAAATGGGGATTGGATTTTGTCAAATGCTTTTTCTGCCTTGATTGATATGATGTGATGTTCCTTATTTAGACTGTTAAGGTGGAGGATTACAATGATTAATTTTTCAATATTGAAAGAGGCTTGAATCCATGGTATAAACTCTTCTTGGTCACGGTGTATAATCCTTTCTATATATTGCTGAATTCTACATGTTAATATTTTGTTAAGAGTCTTTGTATCTGTATTCATGAAAACTATTGGTCTATAATTTTCTTCTTCTTTTTTTTCTGTCTTTTACTAGTTGTGGTAACAGAGTAATAATAGCTTCGTAAAATGAGTTGGGAAGTGTTCCCTCCTCTTTTATTTCCTGAAAGAAATTGTGTAAAATTGGTGTTAACTCTTCTATAACATTTTGTAGAGTTCTCCAGTGAAATCATACTGACCTCAAGATTTTTTTTTGGAGTTTTAAAATGATAAATTCAATTTCCTTTATAGTTGTAGGACCTTTCAAATAAACTGTTTTGTATTTGGTGAGTTGTGGTTCTTCGTGTTTTTTGAAGAATTAGTCTATTCCTTCTAAGTTTTCCAATTTATGTGTGTAGAGTTGTTCACAGTATTACCTGATTATCTTTTTGATGTCCATGGGGCCTGTACTGCTACCCCTCCTATTTCCTTCCTGATATTGGTAATTTGTGTCTTCTCTCTTTTACTCTTTATCAATCCTCCTAGAAATTTGTCCACTTTAATGACTTTTCCCAAATAAATAGCTTTGTCTCATTGATTTTTCACTATTGGTATTCAACTTTCGATTTTATTAATATCTACTGTCATCAGTATTATTTCCTCCCTCTACATGCATTCAGTTTATTTTGTTTGTCTTTTTTTTCAGGTTCTTGAAATGGGAACTTAGATTATTGATTTGAGAGTTTCTTTCTTCTCTAATACGTGCATTTAGTCCTGTAAATTTCCCTCTCAGCACTGCTTTGACTGCATCCCACAAATTTTGATATATTGTGTTTTCATTTTCATTCAGTTAAATGTATTTTTCATTCCCTTAAGACTTTCACTTTGACCAATGAATTATTTAGAAGGGTTTTGTTTAGTCACCAAGCGTTTGGAGATTTTGCTGCTCATTTTGTTATTGATTTGTAGTTTAATTTCATTTTGGTCAGAGAACACACACTGTATGATTTCAAATCTTTTAAATTTGGTGAGGTTTGGTTTATGGCACAGTATATGGTATATCAGTATATGTTTCCTAAGCTCTTAAAAAGAATACGTATTCTGATGTTGAGAGAAGTGGTCTATAAGTGTCAGTTAGATCCTGTTGGTTGATAGTGCTGTTGAGTTTCTTCTATATGCTTGCTAATTTCATGTTCAATTGTTCTATAACTTGTTAGAAATGTGTGTTGTAGTCTTCTTTTTATTCTATCATATTTTGTTTCACATATTTTTCTGCTGTAGCTTTTGGTGCATACACATAAAGGATTTCTATGTCTTTTTGGTGGGTTGACATTTTTATCATTAAAAATGTCCCTTTATGGGGCCAGCCCAGTGGAGCAGCAGTTAAGTTCACACTGTCCATTTTGTGGCCCAGGGTCTGCCTGTTCACATCACGGGTGCAGACCTACACCCCACTTATAAAGCCATGCTGTGGCAGGCATCCCACATATAAAGTAGAGGAAGATGAACATGGATGTTAGCTCAGGGCCAGTCTTCCTCAGCAAACAAAAAAAAAAAAAAAAAGAGGAATATTGGTGGCAGATGTTAGCTCAGGGCTAATCTTCCTCGCAAAAAAAAATAAATAAGTAAATAAGATAAGGAAAAAATGTCCCTTTCTATCTCATGTAATTTTTTTTGTTCTGAAATCTGATTTATCTAATATTTATATAGCCTCTCCTGCTTTCTTTTTGTTAATGTTTGAACAGTGTATCTTTTTTCTCCCTTTTATTTTTAACCTGCGTATATCACTATATTTAAATGAGTTTTTTAGAGATAGCACACAGTTGGTCACGGTTTTTAATCCACTCTGCTAATTTCTGTCTTTTAGTTAGTATAATTAGACATTTACATTTCATGTAATGATTGATATCTTAGGGCTTAAATCTGCAATTTTATTTTGTTGCTTTCTCTCTGTTTTTGTTTCTTTGTTTTAATTTTCCTACTTTCTGTGGTTTGCAGGAATATATTTTAGATTACTTTTTTGATTTTTTATTTATCTAAAGTGTTTTTGAGTTTAATTCTTTGTGTAGTTTTCATAGTAGTGGCTCTAGGTATTATATTTTATATGCATAATTTATCACAGTTCAACTGTATGATTTTACCAGTTCAAGTGAAGTAGAGAGACCTCATCTCACTCTATGTCTCCTTACCCTCCCACATTTGTAATGTAATTGTCTTAAATATTTCCTCTACATACTTTTAGAATCATATCATAAAGCATTCTAATTTTTGCATCTCCCTTCAAAGATAATTTAGAAGACTCAAAGAAGTAGAATCATTTGTATTTGCCTATATTTTTGCTTACCATGTTTTTTTTTCTTTGATATTCTAAAATTCCTTCAAGTTGTTTCTTTTCTATTTAGAGATTTCTTTATTCACTCTTTTAGAATAGATCAGCTAGTGAAAGATTCTTTTAATTTACCTTCATCTTAGAATGTTTTGATTTTTCCCTTTATTCCTGGAGGATATTCTCACTGGACATAGTACTCTGGGTTGACAATTCTCTTTCAGCACTTGAAAAATGTTAGGCTGCTTCCCTATGACCTCTGTGTTTCCTAATGAGAAGTCCTCTTTCATTAAAAAATTTTCCTTCTATAGATAACGTGTCATTTTTTCACTGCTTTAAAGAATTTGTCTTTGTCTTTAGTTTTCAGAAGTTCAAGTATGATATATCTCAGAACAGAATTCTTTGAGTTTTATCCTGTTTAGGGTTTTCTCAACTTCTTCAATATTTAGGTTTATGTCTATTGCCAAATGTGGGAATTTTTCAGTCATTATTTCTTTGAATAAGTTTTTAACCCTGCACTCTTGCTCCTCTTCTTCCACGAGTCTGTAATGTATTTTAAAAGGTAATGTGGGAGTGGGTGACATCAGCATAATGGCAGAGTGAGCTCTTCCCTAAGTCTCTGCCCCCTAAGATACAATGAAAAAGACATTCATAAACCAACAGAGGACACTCACACAAAACAATAGTCATCTGAGAGATCCACACAGCCATATGTCTGAAGGTGGGAATGCTGGAGCTGCCCCCTCAGGAGGCATTGAAAGGAGGTAAGTGGATCTTCTCTCCCTCCCCAGTGGCAGCCATCTAGAACATGGGACCTTGCATGGCAGTCAGTGTGCAACTCTGAGAGGACAAAGGGGAAAAGGCAGCCCTCCACAGGAACAGTTTTGCTCTCAGAGTTGCCTACCAGCCTGGAGGGAGGCTCCACACTGAGGCAGCTAAGCAATAGTGAGGCCATCCACACCAAGCCAAGCAGACCAGTTGGGCAGGCAGTGAGTGCAGAGCGGGAGCACACAGGATTGTACACAAGAAAGAAAGCACCCCTCCTGCTCCTGAATGGCACATCAGCTTGGCTGGTCAGCCAAAGCAGGGGATCCCTGCTGGAGTGCTGATGTGCATGTGTGTGACCTGCCAGGCAGCAGCAATCAGAGGGTGAACATAGGTGGGCCCTGTCAGCACAGCTTCCAACAGATAGGCACAACCGCCAGGGCTTGCAGCAGGCTCTGAAAATACAGTTCCTGCTCCCACTCCCACTCAGCTGGAATCTGTGACTGGATACTACCACTACATGATAGCAAAAATCCACCCCATCAAATAGCATGAAGAAGTATGTTAACATTGCAGACCACAAGGAAAATGACAAGTACCTAGAATTAAATCCTAAAGTCACAGAAATTTGCAATCTAAATGACAGAGAATTCAAAATAGCTAACATAAAAAAAACTCAACAAGTTACAAGAAAACTCAGAAAGACAGTTCAGTGAACAGAGGGAATTCTTTGCAAAAGAGATTGAAACTATAAGGAAAAATCATAAATATTGGAGATGAAGAATACAATGAATGAGATAGAGAAAAAGATAAAGAAAAAGCTGGAGTCCTTAAAAAACAGAGCTGATATTATGAAGGACAGAAGTAGTAATTTAGAGTAGAAATATAGAAAAACTTCAGATGGAGGAGGAGAAAGGACTAGGACTAGAAAGAAATGAAGAAATTCTCCAAAAAATATCTGACTCAATTAGGAATTGCAACACAAAGATTGTAAGTATTCAAGAGGGAGCAGTGAGGCAGAAAGGAGTGGACAGCTTGTTCAAAGAAATAATAGCTGAGAACTTCCCAAGTCTGGGGAGGAGCTGGAATTAAATGTAAATGAAGTTAATAGAACTCCTAATTACATCAATGTGAAAAGACATTCCCCAAGGTAAAACTTGCAGAAGTCAATGACAAAGAAAAAATATTAAGGTCAGCAAGGCAGAAGAAAATAGCCCACAGAGGAACCCCTATTAGGCTTTCACCAGATTTCTCAGCAGAAACCTTATAGGCTAGGAGACAGTGAAATGATATATTCAAAATTCTGAAAGACAAAAACTTTCAACCAGGGGGCCGGCCCCATGGCCAAGTGGTTAGGTTCACGCACTCTGCTTCAGCAGCCAGGGGTTTCGCCGGTTCGAATCCTGGGTGTGGACACGGCACCACTCATCAAGCTATGCTGAGGCCGCATCCCACATGCCACAGCTGGAAGGACCCACAATTAAAAATACACAACTATGTACTGGGGGCTTTGGTGAGAAAAAGGAGAAAATAAAATCTTTAAAAAAAAAGAATTAGAGAAAAGATAAAAATATCAGCTTTAAAAAGAAACAAAAACTTTCAACCAAGTATACTCTATCCAGTGAAACAATCCTTAAGATACAATGGAGAAATAAAAACTTTCCCAGATAAACAAAAGCTAAGGGAGCTCATTGCCACAAGACCCCCCACAAAAGAAATAATGAAGAAGGCCCTTATACCTGAAAAAAAAGGAAAGGGTTTACAAAGCCTTGAGCAAGGAGGTAAATAGACAGACAAAATTAGAAACTATACCTCTCTATCAGAATGTGTTAGCAAACTCTTAATTTTAACATGAAAGATACAGGGAAGAAGAGCATAAAAATTAACTATAATCACTTCATTTTAATCAGAAACTCAAAACACAAAACAGGATAATTTGTGACAACGATAACACAATCAAAAAATGGGCAGGATATATGAACAGACATTTTTCTGAAGAAGATATACAGATGGCCAACAGGCACATGAAAAGATGTTCAACATCACTAATCATTAGGGAAATGCAAGTCAAAACTACAATGAGATATTACTTACACCTGTTAGAATGGCTATAATTACCAAGACTAAAAACAACAAATGTTGGAGAGGATGTGGAGAAAAAGGATCCTTGTACACTGCTGGTGGGAATGCAAACTGGTGCAGCCACTACAGAAAAGAGTACAAGATTTCTCAAAAAATTAGAAATAGGAATACTATATGACCCAACTATCCCACTACTGCGTATTTATCCAAAGAACTTGAAATTAACAATTCAAAGAACTTATGCACCCCTATCTTCATTGCAGCATTATTCACAATAGCCAAGATGTGGAAGCAACCCAAGTGCCCCTGAACTGATGAGTGGATAAAAAAGTGTGATATATACACAATGGAATACTATTCAACCATACAAAAAGACAAAATAGTCTCATTTGCAACAATATGGATGGATCTGGAGGGTATTTTGTTAAGTGAAATAAGCCAGAGAGAGAAAGACAAACACTGTATGATTTCACTCATATGTGGAAGATAAACAAACACATGGACAAAGAGAACAGATTAGTGGTTACCAGAGGGGAAGGGGGTTGGGGGGTAGACATGAGGGCTAAAGGGGCACATATATATGGTGACAGGCAAATAATAATGTACAACTGAGATTTCATAATGTTATAAACTACTACGACCTCAATAAAATAATAAAATTATTTTTAAATAGGTAATGGGAAGTGATTGACAAGTTTTAATCAAGGAACTTTATAATTAATCTTTTAATGAGAAACAAACCATCCCACAACTTAATGAGTAAAACAGCATCACTTAATTAGCTCACAACTCTATGGATTGGCAACTTGGGGTGGTCTCAGTAAGGCAGTTTCGCTCCTGATCTCAGCTGATCTTACTCATTCATCTTTGCTTAGCTGCTGGATTGACTAGAGGCTGGTTGATGTAGACGGTGGGTACTGGGATGGCTTGTCTCTACTTCAAATGCACCCCTCATCTTCCAGCAGACTAAACTGAGCTTTCTCAGTTGGAAGTGGAATTACAAGAGCTATGAGAAGCAAGCTCCAACATGTAAGAGCTTTTCAAGACTCTGCCTTGGTATGCTCTCTAATGTCCCATTTGACAGAGTAAGTCACATAACCAACCCAATTTCAAGAGATGGAAAAGTAAATTCCCACTATCAATGGCAGGGGAAGATTTTTGCAATATAGCCCGGGTTTAATATGACCAGATTGACCTTTTTTTGATGAGGAAGATTTGCTCTGAGCTAATATCTGTGGTCGATCATCCTCTTTTATTCCTTGAGGAAAATTATCCCTGAGTTAATATCTGTGGCAATCTTCCTCTATTTTGTATGTGGGATGCCTCCACAGCATGGCTGATGAGTGGAGCAGGTCTTTGCCCAGGATCCAAACCTGTGAATCTGGGTCAATGAAGTGGAGCACATGGAATTTTAACCACTTGGACACAGGGCTGGCCCATTCAGGTTCACCTTTTTAAAAAAGTGTTTGATATTGTGAGAGGTATGATTTGCAGGAAGCAAGAGTTGAGGCTAAGAAATCAGTTTAAATAGGAGGAAAGAGAAAATTGGAGATTTAAAATACACTTAGAGGCTAGCATTGACAAGTGATTGATTATGCATGAGTAGAGGAGGAAGGATGTGTTATACATTACTATTAGGTTTCTGTCTTGAGCAATTTGGTGAATAGTAGTGACATTTATTGAATTGGGAACCCTAGAAGTGACAAGATAAAGACAAGGGTAATGAGTTCAGTTTTGGATAAATTTTATTTGAGGTACTGAAAAGTATCCGAATAGAATATTGACTATGTGGTTCAATATAAGGCTAGGATCTTAGAAAAGAGTTCTGGACTGAAGAAAAAGATCTGTGAGTTATCAGCTTATTGATCACAACTTTGGTTATAGGAATGGATGAGTTAAATGCTAATATCTGTTGTGTAGTCCCCAAAATACAAAAGATGGACCAAGTGCCGGATTCCATTGAATTCAACAGTCTGTAGTAGTAGTCAAAGATATTTTCTTATTTTATTAAGCACAAACGTCTTTAGTTTATTTAAAAGATTTGTGTATATCTCAAAGGACAAATAAGTACACAATCCAACTTAGTTATCACCCATGGTGAAAGCTACAGACTTCTATGAGTAGAGAGAAGGGTCAGGTGATTGTACATTTGTAACAAGGAGTAGGGCTATATGATCATATCCCTCCTGGTATTATGTAACTATTAATATAACAACACCAAATAGAGTCTAGTCTGTCTGATCAGGGTTGCCAAGAAGAATTTTCTTAATGATAAGACAATACTCACAAGTATTTGGGATGATATTGGACTTCATTTCAAATGGTGGGAATTGAACTAGATTTCTGAAGTCCGGAGATCATGACTGGTCAAAATTTCTGGCCATACGTCATTTCTGTCATATGTGTATATTTCTTTGTGTGCATGCATTTTTCAGATCTAGAGGAATTTAGAATAATGTAGAGATATTTTATATATGTATAACTTACGTTTATAGTACATCTCATTTCTTTTTCTTTTCTTCAAAGATTGGCCCTGAGCTAACATCTGTTGCCAATCTTTTCTATTTTTCTTCTCCTCAAAGCCCCCCAGTACATAGTTGTATATGCTAGTTGTAGGTCCTTCTGGTTGTGCTATGTGTGATTCTACCTCAGCACGGCTTGATGAGTGCTGCTAGGTCTGCGACCAGGATCCGAAGTGGCGAAACCCTGGGCTGCTGAAGTAGTGTGTGAACTTAACCACTGGGCAACAGGCCTAGCCCTGAGATATTTTAAAGAAAAGTAAATTAAGATATTTTTATGTAAGAATGGAATCTACACATCATTTGTTTTGTATATGTGAAGTTTAATAGAATTTGGCATGTTTGAGTGACAGCCTTATAAATCCAATTTAAAATGTTATTCAGTAATTGATTTAGAATGGTGATTTGCAAGGTGAGATCTTCCTGTCTATGTATGTACATTATGAACATTTATACAAACTTAAAGTGTACCATATTTACAAGTTAATTTCTTGGAGTTGTCTAATACTTGAGAAGATTTCTTGTCAGAAAATCAAAATTCTTAAAACGAATCTAAAATATATTTTATTTATAAATTCTGTTTAAAATGTTTGAAATATTTAACTACCTTTATAAATATGACCAAGTAGTATTCAAAGTCCCTTTAAACATGACTGTTCTTCCAGATTTATAAGTTGAATAGAATTTGCTAACTGAATTTAAGTACCTGCCTAGGGTTTTGAATTTGTAACTTCAGAAGGTTAAATTTAAAATAAAATCAGAAAACTATGTAAAGTCTTTCTTACATCCAAAATCTACCCTGAACTCAAAACAAGGAAATAAGTTAGAAGGTCATTGCATGAAATGAGGAAATCAGTTATATAGAGACACAAGAAGAGGTGATTTTGGAGGGGTAGCACGATGGGACCGGAGATGATGCAAGTACAAAATGATAACCAGAATGAGATGCTGAGGGCCTTGAGAGGGAATGATCTTTGGGCTGTACAATGTCTTATTGAGGTTAATGTGAAATACAATGTCCAAGAATAAAACCAAATTCTACAGCTAGCAACCAGCAAGGCCAGGAGTTGGTCCCCACTACTGGGGCATCTGGAGCTCCATTCTATTTGAAATTAACTTTCATTTTGTTCTTTCACTCCCTCCATCTCCAATCTTGCATAATGAGGGGTAAGAAGAGTTGTTAGAATGAGCCTTTCTGTATTGGTTGGGGTGTTAGGGAGGAATGGGTGCTCAGAGAAAACCATGAGCTCTCAAGAGCTAATTTTAAACCTACCCATGTGAAAAGGCTCATTGTTTTATCCTTCCTTTCCCCAGAGTCAGATAGATTAGGTGTCCTCCTTGCTTCATACCCTGTCATTCATCCCACGATCCTCTATGCAAATGTAAGTTTCCACATAGCTTTGAGGCTCGTGATACAAAACTATACTTTTCCTTTCTCTGTTGTCAACCACTGACACTTTAATCACTCTCTCTGCATTCATTTTAAAAGACAAAATAGCATCAGACTGGCAATCTTCCTGTTCTCACTAGGCCCTTCCACTATCCTGGTTGACTTCTGTGTCATCAATATCCTGCTCTTCAGTTCCTTGACGTTTTTAGCCACAGTGATTATTTTTCCCATTCCAGTTCAGCCATTCACTCCCGTGGTCCCATCCTGAACCTTGTTGCTCCTTAGAACTTCTCTGCTTCTGATATAATATAGGCGGAAACACAGAGATGACCACAATCTCTTAGCCTTCCATTCTTCCAAATATCAATTGAATCTATTTCTCTCCATTCTTACCATCATCTACTCATTACTCCTGCATTCCATCATCATCTCTTTTCTGGACTTTGCTTTCGCCTCTTAACTGATTTTACTGACTGTGTTTTGTAACTCATTCCTATCTATTTTCTGTCTGCAGTATTCCTTTATAAAATGCAAATTAGATCATTGCCCTGAGAATAGTGTCCAAACTCTTGAACATATGTTCCTTGTTTGAGCCCATTTCTTTTTTTCCACTTCAACTCTCATACTGTCCCACATCTTTCTCTCCACTCCAGCAAGACTGAAATTCATTGAGTTGTTCAAAGATTCCATATATTCTTAACTCTAAGCCTTCACATATACTTCTTTCTCCCTCAAATATCAATCCCACATCTGCCCATCAGTTCAACCGCCACCATATTTTCTTTATCTACTTCCTTCTTAAACGTATACTAGCACTTTGCATGTATTTGCTCATTTACTTCTTCATACCTTATTAAAAAGTAGGCAAAACTCCTATCATCATAATTTAAGAAATAAGGAAACAAAAGCTGATAATGCTTAAGAAACTTGCCTAAGGTTTATGGTTTCTCCAAGTGGGAAAACCAAGATGCGCACTGAAAGCCTGCTGTCTGAACCACCCAAATGTTTTAACAAAAGAGTAATCTCAGTATAAGAGGAGAGGTGTAGTGTTTTATATATGAAACAATGTGATTTCAGGAATTCAGCATCTGAAAGGGAAACAAGACCTTTATTTACTACTTCTCAGGCTAATTTCTACTTTGGATTCCATTTATTTATTATTATCTGAGTCACTCATACTACCTGTCATATTGGACATCATTAGACATTTTTATTTTATATTGACACATGATAAAAAGACTTAAGATGATTGATCTGGGAAATTAAAAAATTGAAAGTACTGTTTGCCACTCTCTTCATCTACGAAAATGTAACCAAGTATCTTGTGAAAAATACATTTATTTAATAAAGAAATATCATATGGTCTACCATGGTAACAAAATCAAGCACCTTGCCAAGAGCTTGTTCAAGAACTATGGATTATATAGTCCCAAATAATTAAGTGTGCTTTCCTATAAATTCCCTGAAGTACAGTCCATCTGACTAATAGCTACAAATATTTTTGGCACAGAAATTACTTCTTTTGCAGTATACATCACATATGCCAAGGTGGTGAGCACAACTATAGCATAGCAAAACTCATTCTCTAAACTCTGGGCTATGAAGCTAAACTCACATAGCCAGGAAGAAAACTCTGTCTGAAGAAGGTTTACATAGTGTAAGATTGGTGTTTAAGGGATGGGGTGGCAGGCTGGGGGAAGAGGTAAGGAAGGGGGATGGTTAACGCATTTTCCATTTTAGGACAAGGATAGATCTCTGCATTTCTAGATTTTTCTTTATTTTTTTCTTCTGTCCTTTCTGTTCTCCTTCCTTCCTTCCTTCCTTTCTCCTTTTCTCCCTTCCTGCTTTATGTTAGAGGTTCAGATGCATGGACCAGGAGACAAACAGGTATTTTCACTTAAAGAAAGGTACAAACCCTTTCAGAAGTGCTGAAAACCAATGTTCAGTTTAGACCACAAATTGGAAATTGTCTACTCATTCCAATCTGTTTATTTAAAAACAGACAAAGAAATAAGATGTGTAAATAAGATATTAATACTTGAGCTAATACCTTTCTTATTGTTCATATATTTGGAAATAACCTTCTCTTAAAATGAAAAGGAAATCATTCTAAATTATAATTCAACTTTTTTATACAAATCATAAGAGAGCATTAAGTGTAGAAAATTTAGACTAAAAAAACACATCCTGTTTTTACTGACTTCTATTTGTATGAATTTGAGTAATTTTCTGGAACTTAAATTTTTCATCTATAAAATGAGGACATTGATACTTCTATTTCACAAAGACTGAGAATCAAATTTGAGAAGGCACTTTGAAAACTCTAAAGGATTATGAACATTTTTGTAATTATAATGGTGTGTTGTCTGTTATTTTCCCAGCTAAGCCTTAGTAGCACTTGCAATTACCAAATCAGTATTCATGTAGATTATATCATTCAGAAGGCTCCAGAGATCTCTTAACGAGATTATATAAAAGCAAATATTTTATCCAGTATTGAAATGCATAGCTTTTGAAAGTTAATGGATCAATTGCTTAATAAGAACAATAACTATAATGGTTTACAACAGAAAGTGGAAATATCTCTTTCAGCTGACATTCTAAAGGGAGTTGGGTGGGAGGGAAACAATTATTCGGAGTGGATAACAGTACTCAGAATTGCAAAATGTGCCCTGGAATCTTAAATAAGTTCAAGTAGACAGACGTTTAAAGTTGCATTCATCAAGGCGAAGAGAAATGCTTTTCTTACTGGTATTAAACTTTTTTAAAAAATCTGAATCCTTCACCTTAAAATTCTTCAAATTCTTTTTAAAACTCTTAAAACTCTTCACCTCAGTTTCTTCAGCTTAAGAAATATTATTTCTTTTAATATAACTTGTCTAAAATTACACTTAGCATCTTTGAAATTGTCATTTATAGTTATTTTCTTTTCTAATCTATTAATGAAGCCATATCTATATGCTATATGATTTAAGCTGCTATTTTTTTCTTTCCCCCACAGACTTTTCCAAAGAGTACAATTCCTAGGAGAGTATTCTAGAGAGAATAATTTTTTCAATTCTGCGGTCAAACTGTCTGGGAAATCCTGATTACCATACACATTTCTTGGAGATTCACCAATGCATATTAGCATCATACTAGCTTTGCATCTTCTTGTAGAGAAACATGTTTAACTATTTAAACTAGTGTTTTTGAAATTTCTTTGGCTCTGCAGTAGGGCTGCCTAAGCTGGATCCCAGGCCCTACCATTGACCCATCCATGCCCAAGTTTCCTCAAATATGGATTATAATTGTACATACATCAAGGTTTTTATAAGAATAAACCTCAAGTGACATTTGCAAAGTGCTAGAATATAGCCTGACATATGATTATGCAAGTGTTTATTAAAAATAATATAAACTTTTCTTTCTTGTTCCATTCTTTCTGCTACTTGAGGGACTACCCAACCAGGGTGGAAAAATCTAATTTTAATAATCTCCAAGACTGTAGGCTCCTTGAGGCTCAGAGAAATTATAAAATTAACCCAAGTCATAGTAATGGAGATTCAAAACCAGACAACTTTTGGTCCTGGTCCTTATATTAAACCTTATATTAAACATTAAATGCCTCTGTGGGATAAGCAGCAGATCATG
Organism: Equus asinus; assembly: GCF_041296235.1. Classification (NCBI taxonomy): domain Eukaryota; kingdom Metazoa; phylum Chordata; class Mammalia; order Perissodactyla; family Equidae; genus Equus; species Equus asinus. The sequence goes on along the minus strand of NC_091796.1, from coordinate 44,053,084 downwards.
GTTGCATGTAACTTCTCTCCTAGAAATATTTGTTCCAAGTAAACCTTTGTTTTCTAAAATTATAAAAGATTTTGGGAAGCTAGGACCAGAAGAATTTTTCTCTCCTTTCAAAACTGGTCCAATTACTCAACAATCTTGGCTACCTTGTCACTAAAGTAAAAGGTGAGAATCATGATACAAAAACAAAATTACATAAAAGGATTTCAATCAAAATCTATCCAAATCCTAACCAACATAAAAATAATTAGAAAGGAATACCATACGTTGACATGGGACTAGGTGGTGGCAGGGAAAGGGGATGGTACATGAAAATAATTTTATGACATTTTATTTACCAAGCAAGAAAGAACAAATGTAAATCAACCTCCTGTGTTTCTTTTTACACCCCTTTGGTAGTTTTAAGATGACTAGAGAATGTATCTACCATTTCAGGTCACCCTGGATCCTTCTGGTTAAATTTCTGTGATAGCTACAATTTTCTACCTTCCTACTTAGAAGCTTCTTTTTGAGCAATTAAGAAAATCTTGTGACATTATTATAAAGAAAAATGCCCGGAGTTCTCTTTATTAAAATGACATGGATAATCATCCTCTTAACATACTCACTTGGTTTGCTTAGACAGTGGACATTAAGCATTGGTTTTGCACAGTAGGGGAGCAAAATTTGCCACCCTAAAATGTGTCTCTTTGCAATGGGGATTATTTTAGGCTGATTATTTTAAGATCAGCCTGAAGAGCTTCAGAGAAATTCAAGACTCTGGAAGTTTTTCTTTTTACCTCTCCCTTAACTGCATCAAAGAATTTAGATACAGGACCTCTTTCAGGAAGGGAACTATCATCATAAATAACTATAGTATAATATGAACTAGGTTTGGTAGATAGGGAGGAACCTAGCAAAATCTGTTTGTTAAAGACCCTCTTTAATGTGCCATTGTTTCTGCATGGCCTAGCAAACTTTTGTTTACCAAACATATGATTTTTTCATCTTCCTGTGAATTATCTTCCTTCCCTTTGAAGTCCAAGGCCCCTAACCCATTCTCCTTAGCTCAGGACAGGCTTATAAGGCTCAGTTGTCTGACCATCTTTGAGACTCATATTCTTATGGAGCCCCTCTCTGTATGAAATTCAACTTGATTTTCTCCTGTTAATCTGTCTCATGTCAATATAATTCTTAATGAGCTAGACCAATCTAGAAGAGTAGAGGAGAAATTTTTTCTCCCCAACAGTTCTTAGCATTGGACTGGAGTAATAAACAGCAATATAGTTCTTAAACCCTGTTCCAACATTTTTCATAAACTTGAAGGGGAATTGTTTATGAGATTGGAAGGAAAAACAATTAACATGTAAAATAATGAGTAAAACAATTTGGAAAATTCAATCAAGTAGCAAAATATGTGGTAGATCACTAAGAAGGAGAGAGATCTGATAGAACTGGGATGATTTCATAGATAAACGGCATCTCTCATTTGTCATAAGCAAGGGTTAGGAGAACGAGGGCCTGAACTAAGTATGGTGATGTGAATGGATACATGTGTATTTGGTTAGGATATAGAGAGTGACCGACGCTGGCCTTAGGGTTTTGTAACAGGATGGGCTGCCTCATGTGATGGTAATTTGGCTTAGAACATTGAAGTGGAGGTTGCCTGTCAGAGGCTGAGCAGTGGGGCTTCCTTTATTGAGTGAAAGGATGACCTAAGCCAGTCTCCCATATGGCTCTTCTTGCACAACTTGCCTCTTATTCCATGATCTGCTTCTCCATTCATCTTCTATACTGCACTGGTATTTCCCAAAGTGTGTTGCCAAAAACACGTGTATTAGGCACACTAATATGTATTATATAAAGAAAAAAATGTAGCCAAGTTAAGTTGGTAAAATTTTCAGTTTGCTAAATTTTTTGACCTTAGGAATATTTTTTTTTTTCACAAAAAATCCTGTAGGATTGAGCGGTGTAAGGAAACAACTTTAAGAAATGCCTAAGAAAAGGATTCCAAAAAGTCTACCAATAGTAGAATTTTACTAATCAAAGAGTTGTAATATTATTCAATAGATACAAATAAAAATACTTCCAGTCAGTATTCTGAATGTATTGTCTGGAAGACACTGAACTACCTCCAATTCATAAAGGACAAATATATTTTTCAATTTTAATCTAGAAATTTGACATTTTCGATATAAGCTTGTCTTCTTGAACTTGGCATATGCCAAATAATTCTTGATATAGGACAGAAAAAAAATTAGAAAAAAGCCATTTAATTTAATTTATAATTATTGAATATTCTTTATATGGTACTTTGTTTAGTAATCAACTGTATTAGCAGTTAATCCAATAAATGTAAATATGCTTTATTATGCAAATAGAAGTTTGATTCTATATGACTTTTCTGTTTTTGAGAAAAATGTTCCTTTTATTTTTACAGAGAATTATTCCAATAAATGGAGATAGAATTACAGAGTGGTGTGAACACTAAATCTGGAGAGAAAAGGATTTTTATTCTAGTTTTCCTTCTAAACTGTTATGTGACCATGGGCAACACCTTAATGGAGTGGCAATGTAGTATGGAAGTTCAAAGCATAAACATTGGAGCTCCATGGCCTGAGTTGGAAGCACAGCTCTGCCACTGATGAGCTCTATGATTTTTAACAAGTTATTTAACCTCTCCTTATCTAAATTTCTTTATATGTTAAAGGGGTATTATAACAGTACTTACCTCGTAGAACAATGACTGGAATATAGTAAGCACCACTTAAGATCTGTTATAATTGTTAATTATTCTAGGCTTCAGTATCTTCAACTGATGGAGTTGAACTAGATGATCTTTAAGGCATTTTGTTGCTAATATCCAAGGATTTTGTGAAATAGATCATTAACAAAGAAATGGAAGAGTATCTGCCTTTATGCCGTTGAAGTAACTATATAAAATAGTAAGGAATATGCTAAAATTTCATCCAAGAAGCATGGGATAGGATACAGAAAACATATTCACTCCTCCTTTTTAATATTTTTGTAGAGCTGTTTCTCTTTTAATACCCTCTCCCCTAAAAAAAGAACATCAAATGCTAAATTATTAGGCTATTTGGAAAATAAAGTCCTCTCGGCAGCATAGAAGTTCAGTTTGGCTGAATTCAATTCAATGATTAAGCAATTACTATTTGCAAGGATTTCCACCAAAAAGGAAAAAAAACTTGTATCTAGTTAAAGATGTAGCTCAGTGAAGCATTCTAGACAGCCTAAGAGTACATGTTTAGCAGTGGCCCTTCTATTGTGCCTGAGAGATGAGCAGGATTCAAAGGAGGGGATGGGATCCAGGAGGGCACTGCAGAATTAGGATTGGAATGACATCACAAACAAGGATCCAAGGAAGAATGTGCAAGACTTTTTCCATGTACCATAGATTAGTTAGGCTAATTTCTTAAACCTCAGCACTATTGACATTTAAGTCTGGATAGTTCCTTGCAGTGTGGAGATCTGTGCATTGAAAAATATTTTGCAACATCCCTGGCCTCTACCAGCTAGATACCGGTAGCAACCCCTCCTTGACTTGTGACAATCAAAAATATCTCCTGACATTGCCAAATATCCCTCAAGGGGGAAAAAATCATCCCCAGTTGAGAATCCCTAAATTAAAGGTATACAGCTCCAGTGGGTAATCCAGTGGTAATAATTTTGTTTCAAGGGACAGACAGCAGATGGTCTTGAATCTCCGAAAAAAGATGCTAACGTCCTTAAGAAATAAGGAACGAATGAAAGTGTTCTTTTACTATAGCTGTGATACGAGTCAATAATTCAATTGTGATATAGAAGATATAAAAGGGTAATATCTAGGATCAGTTATAGACCATGGCAATACCATTACTCCCCATCGTTAATAAAAGATAAGGTGAAATTGACCATCCAACACTATGAGAAATTTTTACTAAAGTGTCAAAATTAATTAAAAGAAAAATTAAAACTCACCAATATTTACAGTAACTGGGGGGAACAACCAATCTTGATTTCTCTTTGGCACAACAACAAGGACTGGAGGTGATCTGCAGCTTTGATGGTCTTCCCTTTACTCTTCCTTTTGGGATCTCAAGCATCTGTCCTGCCCCTAAGCCCTGAAAGCTAGGAGTAGGGCAGCTCGACAGTATATATACCGCTTGAGGCCAGCAGATCTCCATGACGGTAATTCCCAGTTCAGACCAGGAAAGGGAAAGAGGGCGTAGACATTCATTTTGGGAGGAGGCGAGAGGTCAATATTCTTTGCTGACCCTTTCAGTGATGGTCTTTAGAGAGTGTCAAGTAATAAAATGCTTTTAGTGTAAACTTTGGTCTGTCAAACTGAAAATAAAACACAATCATGGTCAAAAAGCCTTTGCTGTTGCAAATAAAAAATATAGGTAAAGATTATTATATGCTAAAAGCATGTTTAAGTTTCTTTTTCAAAACAAGTTGGAAGAGAAAGAAGACTTACGTCGTACATGGGAATTTAAATAGGGTTCTTGGACCCAATTCCAACATGTGTGCATATAGGCTTCCCCACACCAACAAGCAATTCTCAGACACCAGCAGGGTGTGCAAGAATTCATCTCAATTCTGACACTATCTACCTGGAGATAGCATCAGATTCCACAGGTAAAGAGCTCAGTCCTACAAGACTCTTCCTCCCCCAGCCCCACTTCAGATGCTAGTCAAAAGCCCAGGTCATTATCTGTGCTTCTGACTGACAAGCTCCAAATTTGAGGTTCCAAGGTTGTGACCTGTACTTCAGACTGACTGGCTATAAATCAGAGGTTCCCATGTCTCCTTCCTTCGGTTCAATTAATTTTTGAGAGCAGCTCACAAATCTCAGGAAACCCATTTACTCAACAGATTACCAGTTTATTATAAAAAGATATAATTTAGGAACAACTACACAGAAGAGATGCATAGGGCAAGGCCCGGGGAAAGGGCATGGAGCTTCCATGCTCTCTCCAGGTGTGTCATCCTCCCCCATCTCCACATGTTCGCTATCTGGGAAGCTCTCTGAAACCCATCCTTTTGGGTTTTTTGGGCTTCATTATGTAGGGACAATTGAATAAATTATTGGCTATTGGTGATTAATTCAATCTCCAGCTCCTCAAAAAGATCAGGGGATGGGATTGAAAATTCCAACCCTCTAATCTCAGGGTTGGTCTATTAGCAACCAGCCCCCAACCTAGGGTGCTTTCCAAAAGGCGCCTCATTAACATAAAAAAAGACAGCTCTATCACTCAGCACACTTAAGAAATTTCAAGGGTTTTGGGAGCTGTGAGCCCCGAACTGTGGATGAAGACCAAATATACATAAGAAAAATATATTTGGAGTGACCAAATATATTTTTCTTATAAATCACAATATTGCAGAATTATATGAAGAAAGGATATTAATTTCCAGTTTTATGAAAATCTATTTCAGTGTTGTTAATTTCCATGTTTAGAAAAATCTAATGTAGACTCTAAAGAGAAATCTACGGCACTAGATTGAAATATGATTCTAGCTTGTATGCTAAGGCAAAGTAAATCATCTCTCTCAAGTAAAATTTTGCACTTATACACATGTGCATGCAAATACACACCAATTAGGTAACTGAGGGATTATCACACTCCTGGCAGGGACTGACAATGTGCGTGGTTTTGAATCATGTTCATTGCTTCTATTCAGGTCAGTATCTATAATTCAGGCTTATTCAAAAACACTTCACTTTGTCAGTTTTCAGTGTGCTATTTTTAGCGATAAAGAGTTGCCATTAGGGAGTGAGAAATATGGTTCTATCTCTTTTGTTAAAAGATCCCTTTTCTGGAGCGGAAATTCTTAATGTATTTTTCACTTATTCTCTAGCATTACTTACACTTTGACATGGAAAGCTTGAGGTCTTTTATGGCAAATTATTCCATCCTTACCTTTTTTTGTTGTTAAGGTGACTAGATGCTGTTATGTTATCATTATCTTAAATGAAAGGATGTCTTAAAATTCCTTGTTATTTTAGGCAGATCATTCAAATCTTTTGAAAGACATTAGTATACCATTGCCAGGGACTAAGTTTATTGAATCTTTCAAATACTCTCTGCTTAGTTTGGCTGTCATCACACCATCAGTTGTGAAGTGTATAAATAACCTCACTTTAACATGCAAGAAATAATAAAAAAAGACTCCTTCTGGATGTTAAGATGTGAAATTAAACTCCAGGTACTTTTCAGAGTTATTTGGGACATTTTCCTGTTGTCAATATGGAAATCCCGTCACTCAGGGCAGGGATTTGTTGCCATGGGGAAGCAAAAGCTGCATCATTTGACAAGTTGGCAGTTGTTACAATTGGTAGAAAAGCAAAAACTTAGTGACAGGTATTGGAAGATGACTGTTCACCAGGGATGGGTGAACTGGCTTGGAAATACATCAATTCTTCTTCTTTCCCTTTCATAGCCATTTGTTTATGCATAAAGATTATGATCTTTTAGCCGCATCCTAGATGGTCTTTATGCATTGCTAAAGTTACGGTCTTCGGGCATAACCGTGTCTCTTAACCACATAAATTAATATACATCCAAGCATTGAATTGATTCACTACTAAGATTCTGATCACCAGTTCCAATGTGGGATGGGTTTTCTCCACACCATCAAGCAATTCTCCAACACCATCTGGGTGTCCTACACTTAACTACATTCAACTCAATTCTGACACTATCTACCTGAAGATATAGCACCAGATTCCACAGGTTAAGGACTCAGTGCAGTTAGTAGCTAGGCTGAGCGCCAGGGCCTGCAGAGGGAAGTTGCTTCTTCCTGTCACAACTATTAACACTCCTGTAAGTTGTTTTTCAGATGAGACCTCTGTCTGACAAACAGGTTTAAACCAACCTGAGCTGCCCTGCTGACCTTCTGGGTGACAGAGAGTAAACCTGCTCATTATAATCTCATTCTAATGCTAAAATCTCCCTTGAAGGAGCTCCCATACACCCTTCCTTTGAACTTGCAAAGTATGTAACAGTATGTGTACATGCCTCGCATGTGCCTTAAAGGAACACGACTGTTAGACAACAAACCCCAATTTCCCACCTTTCTTTTAACTGAATATTCATGAACTCTGCCTTGATTTAACAATAAAAGGACCCCTCAAACCCTTGTTCCTGGAGACACAGCTTTGGGAATCCTCCCAGTGTTCTCCTTATTTGCTGCAAGTAATAAACCTTGTTTCATTCTTCCATTTCTCTGGTGTGCTTATTGGCTCCACACTCACAAGGGGTAGACCTATTGCATTCAGTTACAATGCCACAGACTGCCCTCCACTTCAGATGCCAGTGGCAAGTCCACGTTGTTACCTATACTTCTGACTGACTGGCTGTAAATCAGAGGTTCCCATGATCCCCTCCTTAGATCCAATTAATTTGCTACAGTGGCTAAAAGAACTCAGGAAACCAATTGACTCACTAGATTACCAGTTTATTACAAGGGATACTAAAGGATATCAACAGCCAGATGAAGAGATGCAGAGGACAAAATACGGAGAAAGGGCACAGAGCTTCCGTGCTCTCTGAGAGGCCACTGTCCCCAAATCTCCAGGTGTTCACCAACCCAGAAGCTCTTCCAACCCTGTCCTTTTGGTTTTTGATGGAGGCTTCGTACATAGGCATGATTGATTAAATTATTGGCCATTGGTGATTGATTCAACATCCAGCTCTTCTCCCCTCCCCAGAGGTCAGGGAGTGGGACTGAAAGTTTCAACCCTCTAATCATGTGGTTGGTTCTCCTGGCACCCAGCCCCCATCCTTATGTGTGTCCAACAGTCACCTGATTAAGATAATGAAGGAAACCTTTATCGCTCTCATCCCTTAGGAAATTCCAAGGATTTTAGGAGCTCTGGGCCAAAACTGAGGACTAAGACCAAATATATGTTTCTGATTATAAGTCAAAATATCACAAATACTTCCTTTGGAATGACAATATGTAGATGGAAAATTTAGTATTACCTTAGACCGGACTATGAGAGAGTCCATACATGGAATTGTTAGGACAGGAAAGTAGAGGCCTCTTTCATTTAGTCTTAGAAAGGTTTCCGTTAAAGGTACCGTGTTCCATTCCATTTCCTCAGTACCCTCAAAGAGGTTGATAACCAGGCAAAAGTTCGGAGAATAGCAAGGAATGTTAAGAGGACTGAGGAATTGATTCGTCAATATAACTAAAATCCTGACACCACACTTGAAGCAGTGTGTCAATTATTAATTTCCCTTTAAATTCAGGAGGCCCTCTGTCCAAATTCTCACTAGGAAGAGAATAAGATATCTGCTATTTCTTTAAGGCAAAATCCACTATGGCCCAGATTTGGCCTAAATCTAGTAGGACTCAGATCCTTAAGATATGTAACATTTGGAATTGCTAGAGTATATGGTGTAGTCTAACCTCTTCCATATAATGACATTTTTGCCTCACTCGCAGGGAATGTAAAAATGTAACTTTTTTTCTCCAATCACAATTATCTTTAATTCTAGATGGGAGGTAAGAATACTTGGACTTTCAAAGTAAATTTCCAAAGCAGGCTACTCTGGTAAAACAACATGTAGTCGAGTAGAAGAGGTAGAAAACAAGTTGTTTTCTACAGCTACTGATTGAGCTACTCTTGAAAAGTGTTTTTGAGCCAGCAGAGGAGATAGGACCTCTCTTTCCCCCTGACAGGGCTAAGCAACCTGAGGCTGTTCCTTGTGGCAAAGGCTTGTTCTTAGTTAGTTTTGATTCTTGAGCTGTGTCAACCACAGTTCCTCACACATAGTAGAATCTTAGTAAATACATGTTTTTTGAATAATACGCATGTGAGTATTTGCTAAGGAGGGCATGGAACTCTTTGGAGGCTAATGGTGGAAAAATATGGAAGAAGGGGTAGTCGTGTGAAATTTTAGATGATAAAGTCTAACCTATAACCTAGAAATGCACTTGATGCATAGAAATTGACACGGAAAATGTACTTGGCCTGATTTTAAAGATTGCAATTTCCTTCTCAAATCAGTTCTAGAAAATTTAAAGATATGCTGAGTATTACATATTTTTGTAATATGGATTGTATTAATATATAACTATTCACAAAACAAAGTAGTAAACGATTCACTCAGAATAAGCAGAAAAAAAGAAAATATGTATGAGAACAAAACTGACAGTGAAAAAAGATTTTGGGGTTAAAAAGAGGAAAGGAATTGTCCTTTACTGAGCACACATTATGTGACAGGTACTATGCTGGGTACATTTCCCCCAGCAACATCTAAATGAGAAAATTGAGGCTCAGTGCTCGTGACGTTCAGCTTCACTAAGTAAGTGGTGCACCAGTGACTAGAAGACAGAGCTGTCAGATCCGAAAATCTTAATTTTACCATCGTTCCTTATTGCCTTCCAATAAGATAGTTTTAAGAATACTGCATACCTGCTCTTTTTTTAATCAGTGGTTATACTCTCAAACTCAATTCTTAATACTGTCTTTTATTCTTCTCTCAAATAAAGTCTGTCTCTCCATCCAATTCAGTGATGTTCACTGTTCTTTCTAACCTGTTCCTTGTCATCTGCTCATGACATTATCCTCATTGCTGACTTTTCCTACTAGCAAGTGTCAAGCTTTCTTGAGCTGCTCAACTTTGATATCCTCTACCTCTGACAGAGATTCTTTTCTTGACCAAACTTTAGTCAGCCTCCTCTGAACCCGTTTTTTTCTCCCCCAACCCTGTTTTATTGAGAAATAATTGACATATATCACTGTATAAGTTTAAGATATACAGCACAACTGTTGATTTACATATATTGTGAAATGATTACTGCAATAGGTTTAGTGAACATCTTTCATCTCATATAGTTACTATAAAAGGAAAAGAAAAAAAATTCTCCTTTTGATGAGCACTCTTGGGATTTACTCTCTTAACTTTCCTATATATCATAAAGCCGTGTAAACTAGAGACATAGTGTTGTACATTGCATCCCTGGTGCTTATTTATCTTGTAACTGGAAGTTTGTACTTTTGAACACCTTCCTCTAATCCTCCCTCCCCCGCCTCTGGTAGCCACAAATCTGACCTCTTTTTCTATGAGTTTGGTGTTTTGGTTTTTTTTTTTAAGTTCCACATATAAATGAGGTCATACAGTATTTCTCTTTCTCTGTCTGACTTATTTCACTAAGCCTAATGCCTCCAAGGTCCATCCATGTTGTCACAAACAGTAGGATTTTCTCATTTTTTATGGTGGAATAATATTCCATTGTATAAATATACACCACAACTTGTTTATCCATTCATCCATCGTAAGCCATTTTCTTGATGAGGCCTAGACCTTGAACGTCCATGTCCATCTTTGTATAAACTGGTTTAGCAAGAATCCTGCTAAGTCAGTTTAGAGAAAATCCCTCACCCTTGATATCTGATCACCTTCAACAGCTGATCAAATGCATCATCCCCCACTATCCAACAGGGATATCCGATCCCCCTGGCCTGCCTTCAGCAAGAATCTTGTTAGGTCAGGTTAGCAAGAATTCTCCCTACCCTCGATTTCTTCTCTCAATAATTTTCCATCAACGAACCTCCCAACCTGCTCCAGGGCTATAAATCTCCACTTTTCTTTGCTGTGGAACTGAGCTCAGTTCTATACTGAGGTCTCTTATCCCTCATTTCAATAGTTCCTGAATAAAATCTGTTTATACTGCTTTAACTCCCATCCGGCTTTGATTGTCTTTGACACTACAAAAAACTACAAAGCTATAATTTGTCTTCAAGATCTTAAATTTGAAAATTTCTCTCTGATTTCACTACTCTTGTTTTCACTTTCATCCATTCCTAATGTTTATGGAGCCAATTCTTCATACTCATTTTCAGCTTCTGAATTGTTCAGGGATAATAATAATGGCGACATGCCATGGAGAACACTAAAATAGTCATGCTAATTCTTTTATCTGTATAGGAGTTCATAGTTTAAAAATTATTTTACAGACGTTTTCTCAAGATTAGGCCAAATATCCATATATAAACACACTCTACTTATTTTTGTATTTACTTTACTCCTTTATTGTGATATTATTGACATATAATACGTATCTACTTCTTAATATTTATAAAATCACAAAGTGAGTATGGATATTTTAAACCAAAAGTAAAATGAATAAAATTAGCATTGCTCCAATATGGTCCATTGGCTCAAAACATTCTCTCCTCATTGGAAAGCCTTTAGCAAAAAACAGAGATAAACTTTTATGAGGTTTGTTCTAATTGAGAGTGTAATATTTCATTTTAATTGTTGTTAATTGTTCTAGAACAGGGATATTTTTTGCCTACCTTGTAGTACTTATGCCTCCAGGGATCTAGCTAAAAAATCATCATTAAACTGCTCTGCATTAGGTGCTTCTCATTATCATCTTTATTTTCAAATAGAAATGTTGTAGAATTTGCATAAGAATTATGATGCTACACTGCCTATTTGCATTCTGGTCTATGTATGATACAGACCCGTGTTGTCTGTCAGTGGCAGTAACTCAACTTGTTCCTTTCAGAGCCATCAGCAGCGCATAGAATTCACCTGTGTTGGTTGCTATAAAAAGAAAGGTCTTTGTCATTTACGGGTTTCAGGACATGCTACCCCACAATACAGTCCTTTGGCATAGTGGATATTTTAACCTGAAGGAAAATGGCAGGTGCAAGACAGACTCTCTGACCGCCCCCCCCCCGCCCCCCGCCCGTGTCCTCTGAAGTAGGTCAAAAGAACCTCATGTGAGTGGTGCCCTCCCTATACCCAGAGAAAAGGAGCATCCTTATCTCTAAAAACAGAGGGAAGCTTAGAAGAATTTGAAAAAACAGGCCTTGCTTAGTTTCCCCCAGTTTACTGCCTTTAGCTTATGCCTATCACATTTTTCTACCACTTTCCCCTTTTCATCAAACCTAGTATAAAAATACTCAGGTTTAACCGTTTCTTCAGATCTTCATTTCCACATGAAGCCTAAATAAATTTGTATGCTTTTCTCTTGTTAATCTGTCTTTTGTCAGTCCAATTTACAGGGTGCTGGTTGAAGAATTTAAGAGGGAGAGGAAGAAATTTTTCCTCCCTTACATTACGGTATAGTGGAAAGATTTAGGGCTGTGGCATGTGACAGATTTCATTTGAGTCCTGGCTCTTCAACTTATTAGCTGTGCTACCCAAGCTTCATGATTCTTTGTTTTCTCCACTGTAAAATGGAGATGAAAGTATCTACTTCTCTAAGCTGTTGCAATATGAAATGAGATTAGATTTGTAAATAGCTAGCATTGTGTATGACATGCAGAAGAGGTGCTTTTTAACTGGCTTTTATTCTTCACATTATGCAGATCTTTCTTTAGTAAGTAGTTGAATGAGATTATTCAATGCACCACAGTATAACCGTGCTAAGCATTTGTTTTTATATGAAAATTAGAATTCAGTTACGGCGCCAGGATAGAATTGTATACAGTTTGCTGTTGTAGAGTTTTCTTCTTTTTAAATAGTATCATATGCTTAAAGACGAGAGAGAGAGAGGGGGACAATTGGCCAGGGAGAGATGGTTAAGCATAGTATATTTTCTTTAGTTAGGAACATAAATATCTAAGGTAGGTAAATTTAAACCTAAAGTAAGGTAAGTTTAGGAACATAAATGTCCAAGGAAGTTATGTTAGTCAAAAAAACAAAGAATGCTACATTATGTCCAAAGACGTGAACATCCTCTCTCTCTCATAAACACAGTGCAGTGTGAAGAGTGGTCTGAGAGATGGGAGGAGACCCTTTGAAACCTTTACCAGCCATTGAAGCCACTTTGAATAAATACGCTTTCTAAGTAACAACTCCATGCTGTGCAAATACAGTTTTAAAACATACCCCTTGGTATGTCCTATCAACTAAATGGTTGGTCTAATTCCAAACCTGCCACTGCCTCTATCCATCACTAACTCCTACGTCCTCTGCTCACCTACTTTCACTTACCTTGTACTTTCCTAATATTCTCCTTCCTGGGAGTGTTTTTCTTGTCTCCTGTCTCATCACTAGTGCCTTTTCTTTCACCTAACTGCCTTATTTCCATACTTACCTCCACACACATGGGTATATCTGCTAGGAAATGTCTTCTTTTGATCTGGTTTGAACTTCACTTTATTCATCTAAATGAATATCTCCCAAGCTGTAGTTCCACAGTTACACTGGGCATTTCACTGCTGTTATCTCTAATCCATCCTTTCTCCTAACTTCATTACATTTTTAAAATCATACCACTGTACTCCTTGTCACTCCATCTGGGAAACTGAAGTCTTATCCAACTTTTTACTTTTCAATCAGTCCCCAAATCCTGCGCAGTTGACCTCTCTCCCTTACGCCTGGTGTCTTCCTTTTCAATCCACTGCGATTGGCCTTTCGCCATCTCCAACCTAGACAAGTGCCGTTGTTTCTTATCTCTCTTCCCAGATTCTCTCCTTTTGACTCTTTCTTACACCCAGTGCTGCCAAATTTAACACATGTATTGAATCTGCTTTATTCTAAATGAGTTTTACTAGTTCATCATAGCCCATGTGATAAAGTTCTAACATTCAAGCTCTATCTTATATTCCCTGTGCATCTTGATCTCCTACTACTTCCATTCAACAGTCTGCTCTCTAGCTGAAGATTTTCCACAAGTGGTTTCCAGTGTTTCCTAGGGTTTGTTTTTTTATGTTGTCATCCTTTCTAAATGAAACGCTCTTTTTCCCCCCATAATCTATTATATAAGCCTTCTTATCCTTTATTTCTTAACTCAAATGCCACAAAAGTCAATTCACTTTATTTCCATATCACTTTCTTAAAATTTCTCTCATAGAATTTATCACATTCTGCCTTACATAACAGTTTAATAGTCACCTGTGCTCTTCTTTTTATCTTTTCTATTAAATTGTAAGCTCCTTAGAGATGAAGTCATTTTATTTATTTTTATAGCAACTGCCATCTTTGCTCTACCGGTAGTCTTTTTGCTTTGTTTTGTTTTGTATTCATATATCAAAATTAAGGAAGTGGGCTAATTTTTAGCCCATAACTATGATGTGGTAAGTGCCATGCTATGTGTTTTCAATACAATTACTCTAAGAATAAAGTTTTTATGTCCGTTTTATTAATGGGGAAACTTAGCTTTGGAGTAATTAAGTAACTAGCAAAGAGTCGCACACTTCACTGCAAGTGAAGCAGCCAGTTCTGCGTGATTCCCAAACTCATGCTCTAGCCCTTCTGTGTTACATTTGTTTATTGCCCTTCCCAGAGGTATTGCAATTATTTGCTTACATGCTTATCTTCTTCAACTGACTTTGAGCTCCAGAAGATAAGGCTATTATTTAGTAGGTGCACAATACATGCTTGTGAAATGGTGTTGGATGAGTAAATGCAACACATTGAAAATGGACATTATTGGGAGACAGGGCTCTCTTAGATAGTTTTTGATTCTGCTTTTTGTTTAAAGTATTTACAAGGAACACTTCAAATTTCTGGTCCATAAAAAGAAAAAATGATGCCTCTACTGTTTTCCTCTTGCCTTCTCAGAGCCTAGAACCTTGTCGCATACAGTGTAGTCCTTAAACTAACAGCATGAGGACCACCGGGGAGCCTGTAAGAAATGCAGAATCTTGTGTCCCATCCCAGATGTATTGGATCAGAATCTTTACTCTGCAAGAATCCCAGGCGATTCATATACATGTTAAAATGTGTAAGGAACTGCCTATGATTGCAAGCTTCTTGAAGGTAAAAGTCATATAAATAAAATGCTGTGAACTTTGCTTTGATTAGTAAATTCCTAGGATGAATTAGCATGTTTGTGAGCAAATGCTGACTCAGCCAATAATCCATTTCAACATAATCAGAATTAACAAGCAGCACAGTCTACAATTACTGTCAAGAGACTTTATTGCTCTCCTTTTCCTTGCCCCCACCCAGGCCATTCCATTAGCTGAGCCCTGGGAAACGTTTCAATGACAAGTGCAGTAAATGGTTTGATTTCCCTTTCAGTTTACATTTGCAAGCAAAAAAGAAAAGAGGAGGAATAAAGAAAGAAAATTACAAACAGCATAATGCAAATGAGGCCTCTTTAAACAGCAAGCAATCAGCATAGGTACATGCCTTATGCTGTAGTCCCAAATGCAATCATTAGACTGCTTTCCCGCTAGGGAAAGGGAAGACATTGAGTGCTATTGAACATTGCCAATTTTTATCGTAGATCAGCTTGAAAATATTTAGCACAGATGTTTCTGTAATTGTGACACACTGGGAAAATTCGCATGTTCAATAGCCCTCTAACTCTCTCTTCCATCTGTGCAGTGTGATGGTCCACAGTTACTGCACAGGGCCATTATATGAAACAGAGAGTAATGGGGTCTGGCTCAAGACCTATAGAAAGGTTCTCTTGTACCATCTGTGCAACTCTATTTACTTGCAGGTATAAGTGTTTGCCTTTATTTATGTCACTATCACATGCCTAAAAGGTTGTGTTTGTTTCCTGTACTCGGTGGTTAAGCAGAACTTTGCCCACAACCAGGATCTAGGGAGAATGGAAAGAATAGGGAATTGGAAAGCTGAAATCCCACTTCTCTTTCCTTGGCTCCAGCCTCAGTTTTAATCAAGGTCAGTAATGGCTGAAAGTTTTTTATGAGCTGCTGGTTAATTGATGTATGCAAAGTAAGCTAACTGACTCATTTGGGTTCCCAGTAAACAGTTGTCCAAGTCACAAACCATTGGCTTCATGTTTTTTATCTGAGCAAAGAGATCTCCTAGCCTGAATATTCTTGTTCTCTTCTCTCAAATCCAGTATCACTTCTGAGTCTGTGCCATGCGGACTAGCTCCTAGACATGCCCTGTTCTTTCTTGGCTGCTGTCCTTCCTAGACTCTTATTCTGTCCTCTACTAGATTATAAATTCTTTGAGGAGTTGAGCCCTTACTTCTGTTGTTCCTCTCTCATTCTCACTGCTGACTACAGAGGAGTTCTCAGTTTGTGACTTCCTGAAGATAGAATTAATAAAAATATTAACTCCCATAGAAAGTCGAGAATACAGTTAAATATACAGTGAGAGTATAAAGTTTGGACTATTCTGTTTCATGATATGCTACATTTTCCTCTAACCTCTAGCCTCTAGACACATGGACACTAAAAACGACATGCAAAATACCAAGCTGTTTATCTGACTTCTCTCTACTGCCACAAACTACATGGCCAATAGATTTTTAGAACCACTCAATCATTTTTAATGTGACCCCAGAAACGTTTTTAATGCAGTATTTTCAACTTGAGCTGTAAACATTTCATATATTTTGCAAGTCATTTGCAGGTTGAATAAGCTATCCTGCCTAGATTGCTCATAAATTGAGGTATGCCTCATTATCATCACAGCCACCTTAGAAGAGCTGCTAAGCCAAATTAGGGAGCTAATTTTATCTTTAAACAATATTTACCAATTATAAAGCTTCAGAAAATAGTATACTTGAATTCTGACTTTAAGAGATAAGGAACATTTCTAATTCTAGGTTCTGTCTCTTAATGATTATTGTGCTCTGTGCCACAGTCCTAAGTCACACGCTGATATTACTAGAGTTAGATACACATTTTTGATGAAAGAATTCTAAAATTCCCATAAAAAGGAATTTGACATTAATGGTTCCAGTAACTTAATGGAAACAACTCTATTTGCCCAGCTGTCCACATTGTGACAATATAGGATCAAACATAGCATAGACCTATTGTTCATATTTTCAATCATGCATTCAATTCTCATTCAACACATACTGATTGCATATCTGTCATGGGTTAGGCACTGAACCAGAGTGTTGATATACTAATATGAAAAAAATAAAACAGATGTATTATCTTTCTTCTTAAAGCTTGTCATCCACCAGGGATATAGGCAAGCAAATAGATGATTTAAATATGAGTTGAGTTATTATATGGATGGTGTCGGGTATCATGGAAGCCCATAGAAGTCCTACACACTGCTCATGAAGCCATGCTCTATCCTCTAGTCCTTGCATGTGACCCCCCTGCTCAGAACAAGTAACCGTGCGTCAAACCCTTCCAATGCTTGGAATCTCTCTGACCTTCCCTTCTGCTTCATATCTCTGCCTCCAGTCAAAGAAAGTTCTCTGCTTTTAAGAGCTTATGTGATTAGATTAGCTCCACCAGGATAATCTTTCTTAATGAAGGTCAGTGATTAGTAACCTCAATTACATCCACAAATGCCTTTTCACCATGGAACATAACATATTCACAGTTTCCGGAGATTAGAGCATGGCACCTTTGGGGACCTCTTCAGTCTACCATGATGGGTGTGGACCATAAGACATATAGTAGACTGGGATAGCTGGCAGATGTTTGACCTGTGTATTCCTATGAGGGTTGGTTCAGCTGGCTGCTGATTTCTTTGATCAACTAGTACTTCTCGTGAGTGAAATCACACATAAACAAACACAAAATTTGTGTTACACCCAAGTTGTTCCCTAATATGTCAATTGCATCGTAACAAATTTATGTTTTCAAAACAATCATTATAGCAGAAATTATCATATGTATTTTAAGGAGAAAGACATTAAATTTGGCTTTTACATATAAGGGTACAGTAGCAAGCTCAGAGGCACAGTGGGTGCAGAAATCCTCCTAGTTTTAAATCTATTGTAACTATAGGAATCTGAGCTAATTACTACATATCTCTAGAACTTAATTTCCTCATAGGTGAAAAAAAGGGTTTGGCCAAATAGTCTCATAAATCCCTTCTAGATAAAAAATAATTTCCATAATAAATCTAAGTTCTTAGTAAATGTATAAATAACTTATGAAGAAGATTTGAAGAAGTGATGACTATTCATATCTGTAGATAAGTACATCTGGCCAAAGGCTCTAAGTCCATTATCCAACAAAATGCTATTTTTATACTTCTTTGAAATTACAGAAAATATATTTTGAATATATTTTTGGCCCTGGGGATGAGAATGGAGAAAAAACTGAAGTGGAAAAAGGAATTAAAAGGACAATAAGATCAAAATAATATCCAGTGATGAAATATATGTATTTTTCTTGCAGAAAAAGTAAATGATATATAGAATATGGTCTCCTGAGTTAATGCCGTAGACAGTTGAATGCAGACATTTTGAATCAGGTATGATTTTAGGCATTGTCAAATGTTGTATCAAGAAACAGAATGGAAAGTCAGTCACCTCACTGACAGTATTTCCCCTTTCTTTGAATTAGTTCTCTAGACTGGCTCAAAATTGTCAGATAAGGCAGAGAAATGCCTATGCTCTAGTGTTCAGGTAAAGTTGTTCCGTCAGAGGTAAGAAATGTTCTTCCTTGCAATGATATTTTAACTTAACCAAATTTATTGAACAGCCATTTCTTCTTAGGCTTCTTGCTTGGTTGTATATGGGTTAAAAAAATGCACAATCTCAGGATCTATAATCAAGAAACTCACAGCCAAAATAGTGAAGACTTTCCTCAACGTGCTGTCTTCTTAATTTCTATTTCAACCACAGACAACAGGAACGAGTCAAAAGGAAGCTCCATTAGATCTTACTAAATTGCAATTCCCAAGAGATTCCTCTCTTTACCAGCTATCAGTTCTGATGAGCTGTCTGTTACAGCTGACATTGGAAGCTTGTTAGCAGATTACATCACCTCACAGAGCAGAGTCTGAATCATTTAGTTTCTTCCTTTCCTTCTCTACACCCTCTCTCTTCACCTCTTTTCCTCTTCCCTACATGCTGCATGGCATTTTCCTTCTCTGAGTTCCCTCAGTGTCTTGTGCTCTTTACTCTTAGAGCATATGTTATATGGCGGTGCCTTTGTTGGCTTGCTTTTATGGCTTAGCTACTAGACTGTGAACTTTAGGAGGGCAGGGGCTGTGTCTTATGTCTCTTTGTCTCCTCAGCATTTGAAACTGACTGAATTACAGAAAGAGCTCATTCAGTGTATGTTGAATGGATAATGTCACTGGTGATGGTGCCATGGATTGAGTCAAATTGAACTTTCTCATTACAGGAGGCTTAAAGAATTCAAAATTCTTAACTGAAAATCACTCTTCACAATATGAGCTTGTAGTTTTAAACTCTTCCAGGCCATGGGCAAATGATTTCATTAGAGTAATACAAATGGGAAGCAAGTTTATATATTTAGCACCAGTGTGGCCAGTGGACTTCGTCAGATTTCATTCATATATCAAGGTATTTATGTCAAAAGTAGTCATATGGGAGAATGGATACAATTTATGAATATTTAGTGCAACCAATAACCACCCAAGCAAAACAAAGTCATAATCATATTTTAATGTTAATCAGTGTTATCATCAAATATGAAGGTCAGAATATTCTACTCATTCTTGAAATGAAAGAATATGGGACTATGTAGCAAAGTTGAAATAGTCCAAGGTTTATCTGTTTAATATTCAAATAAGAACACTTTCGTATTTCTATAAACAGTAAGATATCTTGTCTATAAGATAGGAAACATTTTTTTTAAATCAAATCTGCTCCATTATTCTGTGGTGCTGACTAAATACTAAGATGAGTTGGAGTAAAAAACACCACCAACAACAAAAAATCAGTCTGTGCTTCTATGAGCATATGAAAATTTACATAATGATAGGCCTCAGATCTCAGAAGCGATAGTGACATGAACTTTGACTAAACTGATCTATTTATTTTAAAAATCAGTAGTTATGGAAAGCAATTTGGCTAAAACAGAGAAGATATTCAAGATAGAAGTCACTAAATCTTTATCTAGATTTTTTAAGTTTCAAGATTATTTTAACTCTTTATTAGTTGGCACATCTAAATTTTAGTCTCAACTCTGCCATTGATTACTTATGTAAACTTGTCAAGTGATAGATTTTTTTTTGTGGACCTCAATCTCCTTATGTGAAAAATTAAAGAGCTGACAAAATGCATCTTAAGATTCCTTCTACCTATACCTTTGTACTGTTTTTTTTTCTTTTGACACAATATTTAAACTTAATTGAATGGGATGAGGCTCAACCAAATATTACTGGTCTTCATATTCCACTTTAGCCTCCTTTCCTGCAGAGTAAAGATGGCTTGATTGCTATCTTTCCACCACCACCCAGAGTCCAGCCTGTCTCTCCCCCTCTGCTCCTCCTCCTTCTGTCTCTTTCTCTGTCTCTCTTTCTCTCTGTCTCTCTCTCACACACACACACACCAACACACACACACACTTGAGTCCTTAAGTAGAGAAAGAGAAGCCTCTACTCCACAGACTACAGATTATCAAAATAATAATTTTCTCAACTCAGCATTATGTCCTCTGCCTCCAGAGGTCCCTGGGGAGACTCAGGTTTCAGTTAATCAGAGTACATTGAACAGGCAAATGCTGTATGTGAGTGTTTTGTAATGGATTTGGGTTCCAGGGGCACAACTCAAAATGCTGAGAGAGTAGCAATGAAAAGTGGATCTAGATGTGGAGTTGGTGAGAAGTGTAAATGTCTGAATGGAACAAAAAGTGATTAAATGGATTTACATTTTAGGAGACACCCGAAGAGAAGAGAGATGAATGACATGAATAGAAATACCTATTTAGTATAATTGAAAGAACAGGGTTTGGAACTGGACAAACACAAGCTAGATGCTGTTTCATTAGCTACAATACTGGCTGGTTGTTTAACCTTGAGCCACCATTTTCTTATCTGTGAAATTTGTGTCAATTAATTAATTAATTAATTAACTAAAATTGTTTAGGAGAATTCAGTCATGTTATGCTCATAAACACCTAACAAGGCGTCTATCATATTTTAAATTATTACAAATTTTCTGAAAGCAAATCCTATTGTGGTTGCCCTCATAGCAGCTAGGCTAGTGCCTTGCAATTTCCTCGCTTGTAAAAGGAGGATCTTGGGGAACATTTTTCTTTGTGGAAATAAAATCTGAAGGTTTTCAATTCGGTGTGGCTCAATGCCCCTAGAAATAGTCTTTTTGCCAGATATCTCACCCGTTTCCATATCATTTCTCAATTTGAGCCTCATTTTAATGCATATGTAAATGAGGTTGATTGCTCAGGAAAGGGAGGTGGATCACTCCATCATTCATTTACTCAGTAGGTATTTATTGAGTTTCTTAACATGTGCTGAGCACCCTGTTGTGTATGAAGACACAAGAGTGATTAAATAAATATTTTCTCTGCTCTCATGGAGCTTAGAATCTAGAGTTGAAGAAAGACAATCAAATTATCAATATGTGAAATTGATTTTGTGATTTCTTTAAGGGGAAGATACGCAGTGCTTGGAGAATCTACAAGAGAGCTGGGTATCACATTAAGGAAGGCAGGGAGGGACCTCTGGAGGCAGAGGACATAATGCTGAGTTGAGATTTGAAGACTCATTAGGAGTTTTCTAGGTGAAGACGACAGGGAATTTCAGTTAGAGAGATCTGTATACGAAAAGGCCCCACATAAGGAAGAAGCAAAGAATTACACAGAATTGACTGACAAGCACAGCATCTGAAATTTACAAAGTATAGGGGTTAAAGAGAGGAGCAAGGAGAGAGAGGTTAGAATAAGAACCACTTTATCCTGAGAACATTAAAAAGTTGTTGAAGCATTTTAATCAGGAATGGTAGATTATATTTTCTGGCTTCAGTGTGCAGAATGACATGAAGAGGGGCGTGGGTGGACAAAAGTAAGCCAATCAGAAGGCTATTTAATAGCAGAGACAGCAACTGATGAATGCGTGATGGAGATGGACATAGTACCAATTATGGGAATTAGAGATTGAGATCCCTTTGGAAAACCCAAGAAGAATTGATAAATAGGCAACTGCACCGACAAGATTGCACCTCAGAAAAGAGCACTGGGCTGGTGATAAAAACGTGTGAGACATTGGCATTTAGGCAGTAATTAAGTCATGTGTATGAATGTGAATGAATAATGAAGAGACCAGAGTAAGAACAGGAGAAGAAAAGGAGAAGAGCTGGGACAATCTTGAGACATTCTTACCTTTAGAGGTAAAGAAGAAGGTGGGCAGGCTGACTAAGAGACAGGCAATAAATGAAGAGCTAGGATGGAAACCAGGAGAATCTTATGAATTTGCCTTTCAAAGTCAAATAGCCATCTGAATACATTTCTGGTTAAGTTTGATCTAATTACTGTGAAACCAGTTAAAATGCGAATAGCAAATTTACTATAGACAGTTTTTAAACATGCAACTTATTGTTTGCATTAGTCTTGTATTCACAACTATTTAGAGAACTTGACTAAATGTAACGAGGTCCATGTGATTCTTTTTACATAACTAGAAACCTTGAAATTAAAGGCAAGATTCCATTAGCAAAACGATAATCAATTCCTTGCTTATTATTATCTATGTATTTTCTTATCTAATGTGAAATGTGTTTCTTTCTATGCATCTGTTATTTATTTGCTCTTTAGCATGTTAGACATAGTAATATGTCTATCTGAAATTTTTTTAGCTTACGTTTCATGACTAATTTAAATCTTACTTTCCTGGGGGAATTTGCCTATGCAGTGAGCAGGCTAGCCTTGATAGAAGAAACTTACGGGGAGATACTTTGAGACTATGTAGATATACTGTTCATCTTCAAATCCATTCCCCTCCTTAAATTTGGCAGCTATTAATAATTCCTGCCTGAATTAATTTTTAGTATAATGAGTGCCAAATGGCAATTTTTCTATCATTTCATCTATATTTGTTAGTTGGCATTCTGCTCTAAAGAAGTAGGTTGTAAGTATTGTATTTATATATACATACATATGTAAGTGCTTTATATATATATATATGAAGGGGTTCAGCATTAGCCTCCCCAAAGTGTGCCACTTTGACATATGGACCTGGTGTAGGAAGAGAACTGTCACCAGAGATAACTACAAACAGTATGGGCTAGGTGTGGCAAGCTGCGGGGAGCTCAGCAGGGCCTGTTTGTTCAAAGTGTTCTCTGTGTCCCATTGTCTCTGCATGGCAGGTTTACCAAACATTTGCTCTTCCCATCTTCCTGTGAGTTGTCTTCCTTTCCTCTGTAGCCCCAGACCTCTACCTCCTTCTCTGTAGCTCAGGACAGGCATACAAGTCTCAATTACATGACTGTCTGAGAGCCTCTCATGTCTTGGTCGAGCTCCTGTATGTATGAAATTAAATTTGTCTTTCTCCTGTTGATCTGTTATGTAAAATTAATTATTAGACCAGCCAAAAGAACCTAGAAAAGTAGAGAAAAAAATTTTAATTCCATATATATATAAATATATGCATAATTATTATTTTATTATATATGTAACATATATATATATATACTTTAATACTTTCTGGCCCATATGTCTTCTCTAACCTGATTCTAAAACCAGCCATTTCTTCAAAGATCTCTGGTTCCTTTTCATGGGGAATGGAATTTAGAAACTAAAATGTAGGTGCTAGGTGTTTTCTATTAGGGCAAATATCTTTTAAATGAAATTCTAATGCCAATCTCTGTTCTAGCCCATGGAAAATAAATCAACCAACCAATAAACAGACAAACAAAAATGCTAAATCTTAAATTGAGTGTATAGAAAACGGTAGAATTTAGGTAAAAATTCTACAGCACTGTCTGCAAATATTATACAACATTCGTTATTATAATTAAGTACATCAAAAAGTTTATCAGGCTTGAGCTAATTCTTATAAAAATTAAAGTCATTTTCAACTTACATTTAGATAGACTTTGAAATACTTAATTAGAATTTCAAGACTTTGAAAATTGTTTCTTCTCATCTTAACTGAATTAAAACAATGCTAGATAAATTAAAAATTTTGCTAAACGTTAAAAAATATCATTTTTCTAAGAATCTAAGTTTCCCTCCAAGGCATGAACCAATTGTACCATTTAAAATTAATAGCTTGGTTATATACATCTTTTGTTAATAATTAGAAGTTTAAGTGGATGTAAAACATGAACATGTTTTTATTAAGATCTACAATATCTTAGACTCAAGCCAACTTTTCCACAAAGATGAGACAGTAGCTTAGTGCATGAGAGTTAAATTAACTAAACCCAAAATCTGGTTGTGATTACATATATGTGAAGTTAAAAACACATCTGTTAAAGAGGACTATTTCATGATCAACTCTCACTCTCTATCTGTTAATGTACCCCACTAATCAAGCTTTTGTTCTTGTTGCTTATAGCATGTAGCAATACCTGATATTATCCAATGGTTTTGTTCACTTGTTTATTGTCTTTATCCTCCATTAAGATATGTGTTTCAGGAGGGCTAGGGCTTTTGTTTTGTCTTTAGCATCTGAATAGTGCCCGACCTATAGGAGCTTCTTAATACATAGTTGTTTAATGACTCAATCAATCACACACAACAGAAAAAATGAAAGTGCAGAGTGGATTGTGACTTGCAGTTGGAAAGAGATGTAATGGGAAACTGTATTATGGGAAATCTGGAAAACCAAAAGGAAATTGAGGGAGTAGGGTGAGAGTGTGGGGAGAATAGAAGTTCAGGACAAATAGGTCAGATATGTATCAAGATAAATAATGACCCATGTTCCTATTCTCTCATATCATCAAGTGAAGTGTTCATGTAGATAGAAGAGTAAAAATTTTCACTTTGGGGCTAGATTGCTTTTTACCTTAAATAAGTAAAGATTTTAACCATAATTAGAAATCTAGTGAAATTAATGTTTGAGCATGAAACCACTAAGTAGTTAAGGGTATTCTGAATCACAAGTGGAGGTCAAATTAAAACAAAGAAGAGACTAACAAGTTATAAGATCACGGCACTACTATAGTAGTATATGGTCTTTTATACATGCAAATGAAATAAAAAGAATAACATCTACGTAAGTGGCGCTGTACATATATAGTCTCATTTAATCTTTACAATGACCCTCATGATGCTGATATTATTATATCCTTTTATATGCTTAAATCATTTGTGTGTATGCACATCTAGTGCAATGGTCAATTTTCAGGCAGAAATAATTACAGTTTTTCACTCTTATTAAACTTCTTCCTATTTCCAGAAGGTCAGTGTCTATACTTCAGTGATTATGACCATACTACATCCTTTAACTGGAAGCACTTTTCTTTTTCCTGCTTTGTTTGTTTTGGTTTTAATCTGGTGTGATCTGAGAAATATGAAGTGTAATCAGAGGATCAGCATTTTGGGGAGACTACAAGTTAGAAATCATGGCAGATGTCCAAACGAGTCATCCATATAAAGGGGAAAAGAGAAAAGTAGGATCTGGATAGATGGCCAGTGTTCAGAGACCAGGAGGAGCAGACATGAGAGAGATTTCAAAGGAAACTGCTCAAAATAACAGCTCTGGCTTTTTATGGGTTGTCTTCGACCTATAAAAGTGGAGCTGAAATAGAACCAGCAACAGAGCTCACAGTAGCCTACCATGAACCAGAGCAGTTCAATCAAAAGGAGGGAGCTGAGTCATTGTGTACCCAATTCACAGTGTTCCTGCCTGGTGGGGAGGAAGGAGCTGAGAGGGGGTGAGAACTAGCTCCGACTGAGGTTGCCAAGATAGAATTAAAATTTCAAACCCTGAGTGCTAGAGGGGAGGGGTACAAATCCTTTGAGGGTGCAATGAAGTTCTTCATTAATAAGGTAAACAATATATGGAAAATTGTATCTTTTTTCACCCCATAACAAATAACTACATCACCTCAGAGGTGGAAAACTAAAAAAGCATTTTGTAAAGGCAACCCGCTTCCCTTCATATCACTGCTATCCTTTAAAGGCCACAAATGCCTCCATCATGGCATTTATCATACTGCATTGCAATTATATATATGTATGTCTTTCTCGGTGAGATAGCACTGACCTTGGCTAATTCATTTCTTTTTTTAACTCTAAGGTTGAGCAGAGTACCTGATACATAAAAAACATTCAATGTGCTTTTGCTGAATCAATGAATTCTGTTTGCAGACTGAAAGACATGGCAATTGTGCAAGAGGAGAGGTCACTTTTAGAGACGATGTTGTTCAAATGCTGTAAGAATGAAGCCCAGAACTGCCGTTGTCATTCAGAACATTTGGTATCAGGGAATCCTGATTATTTATAAGAGCAAGAGTGCCAGAAATAGCTTTATATTAATGGGATTCGGGGAAAGGTGCATATGAATATTTTTAACGTTGGTTTTCTAGTTCATTAGTGATTGTGAGTATAAGAGGAAAGCTCACCAGGTACTTTGTACTGATAATTGGAAGAGAAAGCGTCCACACAATTTCCTTTCGGAAGTGCTATGTGAAGGTTATTGAGTTTTTGCCAAGATTACAGAGAACATGTTTCCTCTGGAAATATGCAAGCACTGGCTTGATATTGCTGGAAGCTCTTGTGTGAACTCAGAGAAATTTTCTTTTGTCTCTGCAAAGAGTAGCATAAAAGATTTTGAGTAAAAAGAATTTAATTTAAATACCAAGAAATATTTCCCGAGATTTGATGCCACGAGACATTCTGATTACATAAAGTTATATCAACATATTTTCCAACTAATGGGATTGTGGTTATGTCTCAGGGCATTTATTTTTTCTTTGACATTTTGGAGTTTTATTTCTCCCTCTCTGTGGGGTAGTATACAAAATGGACTGTAATTGGATACATAGCCTTTTAGCTTACGTTTATTTGAACAAGATTCCTTTTGATCAAGACTGCAAAACCCTCAATTAGAACACAGAATGCCCTTTCTCTGCATCTCCGTGATGCCCAAGACATGCCTCAATCAGGCATCGATTCACCAAATCTTTCTTGAGTGTGTGCTATGAGCCTGTAGGAAGTATTGGGGATGAGTGAAGAACAAGGCAGCGAGTTCTCTGCTTTCACGGTCCTTACTGCCTGGCAGGGAAGAAAGGATTCAACAATACGTTTGATGATGGGAAATAAGGGTGCTACAGGAGTGTAACCTGGGCTTGTAACCTTATTTGGGAGTTTCGGAAAGTCTGAGAAGACTTGTTTGAGGGAATACATTAAGGTTGAGACTTAGAGTAGCACTTGTCAAGTGCTCAACTCCCCACAGGCTGCAAAAGGAATTCAGTTTTAAATTGACAACACATTTCTGGACAGTAACTACTATTTCTATGACTTGAGCTATCTTTGCCATATATATATATATATATAGTTACACACACAATGTAAATACAATATATAAAGGGTACCATATATATTGTAATATCACAATATATTATACTGTATATATTACAATATATAATAATCTTTACAGTTAATTTTTTGTTTTTTTAAAGAATTAAAGGAATTTCTTTAAAGAATTTCTGTGGTTATCAGTAGAAATGATCAGATCTTAGTTTTAACAAAATTAAGTAAAATTTATATTACATAAAATATCCACTAATTGAGAAAACATTGTTTAAATTGTAAAACGCCTGGATAAGTTGTTTACTTTTCACCTACTTTGGTGGTATAATTCCAATCAGCAAAAATCATTCTATTTTAGGAAAAAATGACATACCAGTAGATTTTGTAAATGATTCACAAGAGGTATGTAAAAGGCACTTGACTCACGAAAATAATCCAATGTATTTTCTAGATATACGATGTAAAAAAAAACAAGTTAGGGGCCAGCCGGGTGGTGCAGTAGTTTAGTGCACACGCTCTGCTTCGGCTGCCCGGGGTTCACCAGTTCAGATCCCCAGGTGCGCACATGGCACTGCTTGGCACGCCATGCTGTAGTAGGCATCCCACATATAAAGTAGAGGAAGATGTTCATGGATGTCAGCTCAGGGCCAGTCTTCCTCAGTAAAAAGAGGAGAATTGGCAGTAGTTAGCTCAGGGCTGATTGTCCTCAAAAAATAAATAAATAAATAAACAAAAACAAGTTAACTAGTTGATAACTATCGTTGGTAAAAAAAAAAAGTTGGATTTATTTAGGTTTCAATTTTTATATTTCTTTAATCTTTGAGACTAAGTATTATTTTAAAGAAATTCATGGACAAAGTAATACTAGCAATGGCTATATTTAACTTCCCGTCTCTCTCTTTCTCTAATAGCACTGGTTTTGAGCAAAGCTGCGTTGTGTTGGGACTGAGCCCCCATGGCCTATTTCCATCACGTCACGTACTTAGCAAGAATCTGATCACATTTTTATCTATAAAATGTAGTACACAACTGTAGTGTGCATACAGCGGCATAGTCTGAATATTTACAGAAGGATTTTTTGACTGTGCCCGGCCATAAATAAACCAACGTGTATGGCTAAGAGAGCATCACAGAACTTCGCCCACCCTGCTGCTCCTACCTTGGGCAATGTGAAATGCTAAGATTTGGTTCCTTTTTATTCCTAGAGATTTTTAAAAAATTTTCCTCCAACTTTGAAAATTCGTGTCTCCCATGCTTTTTTGAGGTACCAGTCATAAGTGACAATTTCCATAACAGAAAAAAAATCCTTCAGCTACCTAGAAGAGGCATTCAAGTCTGGAAGGGGCCTCAAAGGTCATCTAATCTAGACTCACTTTAAATGTTTGAGTTCTTTGTACAATATACCTGCCAGGCGATGGTCAAGTCGCTGTTCCCATGCCTTCAGTGACAAGGTGCTTTGCTGCTTCAGAGGCAGCTTGTTTCCCTGCTGTCACCCCTGGCTTAGACATTTAGTCTTCTTTTGAGCCCAAATATATTTTCTGGTAATTTCCTCCTGTTGTTTCTAATGCTATTCTTTAACTCAGGGCATGCTGAGTGTGTCTAACCCTCTGACTCTGGCTCCATGAGACAGCCCCTGAGATATTGGATATGGCTCTTGTTCCCTTAGGAGGACAGCAGCACCAAAACAGGTGACTGGTCAGGAAGCCACAGCTTATGTATAGTTATTGATATACGAGGGTTTGGGGGTAGGAAGAGGTAGAAAGGGACCTCTGAGAAGTGGGAGGGAAACATGAGGGTACTAGCCACCTGGAGAAGGTGTCACGAGGATGGATGAAAGGGAACAGAGCCTACTAGCGGAAAAGTTCAAATGCATACTTGGCTGACTTCACAACTTGTGGAAGGCAGTACATAAAATTTATCATGTTAGAAATTATATTTTACTTAAGAAGACTATGAATTATTATCTGTCTCTTCTTTCAATAAAAAAAACACCAAACACACTATTAGAGCTCAAGTTAAAGTCAAATATAGTTTGAAAGTGGCTACAAGTCCAACGTGCCACCGAGAAAATATAGTGGGAGGCTGGCCTTGTGGCATACTGGTTAAGTTTACATGCTTCATTTTGGAGGCCCAGGGTTCACAGGTTTGGATCTTGGGTGTGGACCTACACACCACTCATCAAGCTATGTTGTGGAGGCATCTCACATGCAAAAAATAGAGGAAAATTGGCACAGATGTTAGTTCAGGGCCAATCTTCCTCACCAAAAAAAGAAAGAAAGAAAGAAAAAATAGTGGTTAAGAGAGTGGACTCAGGTCTGACTATCTTGGTTCAAATCCAAAATCTACTACTATACAGACTATCTGATCTGAGGGTCTCAGTCTCCTTGTATATAAAAGGAAGATAATGATAGAACCTACTTCATCGTATAAATTTAAGGGTTAAGTGAGTTAATATATTCACTGTGTATTCATTTCTTTCAATGTTATTTTATGTCTTCTATAGGCCAGGTATCGTGCCTGGTATTGAACCATTTAAAGGAAGTGGAAATTTAAATTTGGTTTTGAATATTAGAACAAATGGTATTACATTGTGCTTCTCCATGATTTTCTCCTTTGCTAATATTTTCAATAACTTTGTATTAAACCACAGATTTGGAGAGTGAAGTTAACTGGGCAAAATTTATGACAGATTAATTTAGTCAACAGATCATTCACGGCTCAACCAAAGTATAGACACATTCTAGTTAGGAAGAGAACATGAAGAGGTCTTTTGTCACTGAATTTTGTGAGTATCATTTTTGTTGTTGTTTACTAGACTGTCTTTGCTTGAAAAATAGATCCTCAAAAAACCTTGCTTTTACCATCACATTTTTTATAAGAAGGAATGTCAAATATTTTCAAGAAAAAGAAAATCTAGAGCTGAACTTAAATTGATTGCAATACGTAAAATAAGTTAACAGATTTTTTGTCTTGTATCACCAAGATCATTTATTTCAATTGCAGTGATGTTCTCTGTCATAAACAAGCATTCTGGATTTGAATAACCTCTGTAAAGAAGAAGAAAAAAACCTATGAACTCAGTTTATGTCCTTAGCTTTTTCAGTACAGACCATGTTTCATGAATAGATCAGCATAAATGCCTGTTGATTTTGTTTTATTAACAAAGAAGTCAAGAACAAAATATCCTTTATTGGGTTGCCTATTCTGTTAGATTGAATAACTATAATATTTGTGGTTTAGAATATCTCTAAATATTTTTAAAATTTCAATGGCAACAAACTCTTCTGATTAATATTTCTTTCATAAGAAAATACATAGCAGTCTTTCTCTAAGTATGTGTTTTCAAGTATTAAGAATAATTGGATACTTACTCAGGTTTCCAAAGATATGTGAAAAATGAAGAAAAGGGATCAAATAAAAACCTGTACATTTTTACATTTATGAGTGGCTTTAAACCAAGGAAAGTGCAATTTCCATGTCAAGGCCAAAGAAGAAGCCAATGGTCCTTGCTCCTACGCCTCAACCAAGACCCAGTAAACTACAGGAAATTTCATCTTACTGTTCTCAATTCATAACATAGACGTTTGACCTCATGTTGCAAAAGAGCTCAAATATATGAACTAGGAAAGAGGATGTTATATTTGACCATAATGCTAAGTAATAAAGATTCAGTTACATCTTACAATTTTTTTTAATATGACAGATTTATTATCGTTTTGAAGTGCTCTCTCAACTCATTTTGGAAGCTTTTGCAGTCTTCCTCCTTGTACACGGAAAGAAGAGTGCTGGTGAAGAGTTCTACTTAGAGGTTAGTCAAGTCTCATTGCCCCTTATTATCAGTGTCCACGGTCTCTTATCCGTGCAGGACTGTGCTGCTCAACCTAAGATATCTTGAACATAGAACTTTATATAGAACTGCAAGAAGTTTTAAAAATCATCTATTTCAACCATAGCGTGTATAAAAGAGTCAACTGAGCTCCAGGTGGTCGAAATAGCATGGGGGCATGGGCAATGTAATTGTTGCAAACCTTCACTCCTGTCACCTAGACGTTTCACTTAGGCAAGATTACTGATAACTCACCAGACGTGCCTCCTTACTCTCCTTCTTTATCTAATGACCCCCCAGATAGCACTGCTTTATTGTGAGGAGTAAATAAGAAAACATATATAATAGGGCAGTGTGTTTTCATTACCAAGTCAGGCTTGGTGGGAGGGAGAGAGACCCACAAATAGATTTGATGCAATCCCACATTGATCATATGTTGGAGTCTTTACTTCCCTTTATAGAACCAGCCCCCTAGATACATACGTCCTGAGCAATTAATGTGTAGTTACCCAATGGAATGGGTTTGATGGAGATGTGAAAAAAATTTTCAGGCTCGGATGCATGGTCCTCCTGCTAGATAATCCACCAGCAATGTGTTGGTCCCTGTCCACATATGGTCTCTCAACAGATAGTAAGGAGAAGGATAGCTTTTTGCTGACTTAGCTTGCAAGAGACTTACAGGTAGCTCCTTTGTGCTCATGAAAGACAGTGACTCTCTGACTGATGCTCAGGGTCTCTCAACCATATGCTCCTCCTCTTTCTCATTCCTCAACCCATGAAGTTTTTTGATCTAGTCCAAGATTCACACACACACTCTCAGTCTACAAGGGTGCATCACAATTTTTTCTCTCCCGTAATTTGGGTTTGAAAGATACAATGCAAGTATCTTGTTGCATTTCTCATCTATTTCCACAATATAACAGACACTATTAATTGCTTACACAGTATTTATTCCCTACTTGTTTCTTGTATTGGAACTCCAGTGAAATTCAGGGTGACAGTTTTCCCAGTTCAAACATTTATCTCACCTATCCAGATTCTCTTGTGGCTAGAAGTGGCTTTGCAGCTCAAATATGACCGATAACATAAAAGTAAAAATTGACTTGATGGGGCTTCCAGATGAGCTATTGTTTTCTTGATTTAAAAAAAAAAAAGAAAACACCAACTTAGCATGCCTGTTGTGTATCATTCTCCCCTTTCTTCTGCCTTGGGCACCAGTATGATGCCTGCGTGTGGGGTGCCCATTGCCTTACTATGAGGATGAGCAAATAATAAGGATGGCACAACAGAAAACTAGAATGAATCTTGGTCTTTGACCACTTTTTTGAGCAACTATGCTATCTTGGGACTGCATACTTCAAGATTTCTTGTTGCATGATAAAAAGGAAGCCCTAGGTGTTTGCAAACCTCAACTGATGTCCAAAGCAATCCACTTTTCATAAAATATAAGAAGATCTGTACTTAGCTATCTGGGTTGAGGCAGAGGGGGAGAGGATAGAGGTGTTTCCAAAGTACAATTGAAGTACTTCAGTCACAGAAGCAGCTTTATTACAAATTATACTTTGAAATGTTCTCCTGTCACACATGCAAATTGCCTAGAACAGTGCCTATCACATAGTAACGATTTTACAAATTGGAGTTAATTGATTATCTATAGAGTCAGGTTGCAAATTAGAGAAGCCAGGTTTCCTGATTCCAATTCCAATGTCCTTTCTCTTACATCGCTATGTGGGTCAGTAACCCAAGAAGCAATGAGAGCCGAAAACTTGTAATTCACTATATGAATATAACATCCATCCCTTGAGAAAGAGTCCAGAACACAGCTACCATATTGGAAAAGAGTCTAAACTCCTTATGGGAACTTTACTTTTCTACCCCAAAGAATTCCTAAGGGTTTTTTGTTATTCTTGTTGTTTTCCAGCCATCAACTCCTTCATTAGTGTGAGGAAGTCAGTGGACTGTTTCTAAAATAAGTTCTCTAAATGCATACAACAACATGTGTAGAGTTTAATAAAATCAAAGAAATAAAATGTGGTTACAAAAACATCTGTGATCCAGAAGTTTTTGAAACAACTCTTCCTAGAATGGTAAGACTCATGGCCTGATACTTTTGGGAAAGGTGTTTCTGTTAAAATGATTTATTGCTATTGTGACATAAGACACACCCAAAGAAGGGAAACAAATATCTGCCATTAAACCAGGAGATGCCCCTTTGTTCAGCCCTCTGTGATACAGGGCTAAAGAGCCTTTATGGCCACCAATGGTAAGATGGATTGTCACAAGCACTCACATGTGCACACACACACACAAATAAAAATAAAAATAAAGTAGTATGTGAAGCTGACATCAAGGTCATTACTAGGTGTCTTGCAGTTCCCAGAATGTAGCCAGCAGATGGAGCACTGCAAACTTATGTGATGATGAAGCAAGCTGTAGGTGTAGAGTGGGACTTCCTGGGTTGTGAGATGGAATGTGTCTCTTGAATAAGAAAGTAAGATTAACAGGCTTTAGGAAGTAGCAGGGAAAGAGAGGTCATCAAATGTGGGAGGGGGGGAACATACACAACCATTCATGTGTGTATTTGTAGGTATTCCAATTTCTACCAATTGCAAATGAGAACAAAGTGCTTTCTTTTTTTCATTTTGAAATTTAACTGATGCAAGGTGAGGAATTCAGTAAGCATTTCTTTTTTTCTTTTTTTTTTTTTGGTGAGGAAGATTGGCCCTGAGCTAAAATCTGTTGCGAATCTTCCTCCTTTTCTTTCTCCCCAAAGCCCCAGTACATAGTTGTATATTCTAGTTGTAGGTCATTCTAGTTCTTCTATGTGGGATGCCTCCACAGCATGGCTTGATGAGAGGTGTGTAGGTCTGTGCCCAGGATCCAAACCGGCAAACCCAGGGTCGCTGAAGTGGAACATGCAAACTTAACCACTCAGCCACGGGGCCAGCCTTGGGCTTTCTAAGATAAGGAACTGGCATCAGGAAAAATATAACTCAACTATGTATTACGTCTGGAGTTATTTATACAGTGATTTATAATATTAATCATTTCTGTCAATATTAATTGGTTATTTTATGCACAATATGCAATTCTAAGTCACTCAAAGTAAAAGCTGTGTAATGTACACAGTATTATCCAATAAATGACAGATGAATTGTGCTGAGTTCCTTATTGGTTCTTTTATGCTTTCTTGACAGTGAAGAAAACTAAAATCCATACACAGAGTAAAACATTCTCCCTCGAAAAAAGTCTTCCCCTCCTCTCTCGTCTTCCCCCAGTAAGTGTTGTTCCAACCACGTTTGGATTAGTCGCACTTAAATACGACAGAGTATTTTTATATTTCAAGCTACATACATATCCTCAAGATGAAAATCTGTAAGAAATGATTTGTGCAGCAGTACTTTACAGCAGCCATGAAATCTGGTAATTTCCTTTAACCCAGGGACCAATGAGTTGCATAGCTTTTCAACCTAATCAGACTCCTTGGGGCCTGGGGAAACACCGCGTCCCACCTTTAACTCTGGTTGTAACTTAGTTCCAGCGGGGAGCTGACCCTACTTATTCTTTTTCTTTCCATTTGTATGGCTTCCAGAATTCAGTCCTGAAAATCAGTCCTGGATAGTTGCTTTCACAGCCTGTCCTTTTTTTTTTTTTTTTTGGTAATATCTTGGCAAAGGATTAAACTAATGCAAACTTCAGAGACCTGTTCCACCAGCCCAGACATGGGTCAGGGGAGATCAGGAAACAACAGTGTCCAGAACTATTTGTCAGTGGTTTCTGAGCCCAAATTTGTGGAAACATATGCCCACGTCAAACTGTATGATGCTTTGATCTTGATTTTGCCTTGTGACGTCAAAACATTGTCTAACTGTGAGGGAATGTCTGACTGTGTTCCTCCGAGTTTGTCATGCCACGCATTTGATAATACTGAGTATTTAAGAGGATTCAAGGTTGCATTATGACTGTTAGGAAGTATTGTAAAAAGTAAATTTGGTAGGCTAGAATTGTTATAGCACATACCACATCTTTCCAATCATTTGCAAAATTTCTTTTAAGTAAAATTAGATCAATCTGAACTTTCAGTTCTATATTGTCATACTGTTAGGTTCCTTTCAGCTTTAAATGACTTAGAAATTTGTTTTCTTTTAATATTCAAAGTAGCAAGAGTTGTTTCTTATTTATTAAGCAGCATTGATACATTTTAACTAAAAATTACAAATATAAGTTGATTAGTAAGATAAAGAATATTATATATTACCTCTAAACTACGTATGATATTAACAATAGAATTGTGTTTTCTCACAGAAGTATAATATTGTTTACCTAAACACTGATCGGAAAGGAGCTATCCTTATACACATATACAACAAAATGAGGAAATAAACTCCAAGTTATAATTAAATGTCTATGAAATGTGAGTTAAAATAAATACCATCTTGTTTTTCTAACAAGCATGCTCAATATAGCCATAACATTTACAAATTGGTACTATTTTAAACAAACTTAAGTTCAAAGCTTTCCGCTTACATTTTGACACTACTAAAAAAACTGATGTTCAGTTTCTATTAACTTTCAATCTGAAAGGCATTATACATATCATTGCTAGGGTTCCTGCAAAGTATGTTTACATCACTATATCCTATTAGTGCTAAAACTTTATGTATAATGCACATGGGAATAGACATATACAGTGACTTTAAAAGTGTTTGAAACTAGAATGGACAAGATTCTTTAGGTGGTATATATTACAAAGCACCAGAAATATTATATTAATGTTATTCTTTAAAAATTTATTCAATAGATATGATTGAACAACTACTTGCCAGGCTACATGATAGATAAACTAGACATAATCTCTGGTTTTGATATATCCATAGTCTAATGGAATAAATCTGTATAGGAGCAGTTGAAAAAATAATGTTGTGGGTGCCGGCCACATGGCCAAGTGTTAAGATCACCAGCTCTGCTTTGGTGGCCCAGGGTTTCACCAGTTCAGGTCCTGGGCACGGACATGGCACCGCTTATCAGGCCACGCTGAGGCAGCATCCCACATAGCACAGCCAGAGGCACTCACAGCTAGAATATACAACTGTGTACTTGGGGACTTTGGGAGGAGAAGAAGAAAGAAGAAGAGGGAGAAGGAGAAGAAGAAAAAAAGATTGGCAACAGATGTTAGCTCAGGTGCTAATCTTTAAAAAAAAATAATGCTGTAAGTGCTATAATAGAGGTTTTTATGTGGTCTTAAAGGAAGAGCATTAGAGAGAATGGACTGACGATGGTGGTGAGAGAGATGATAGAAGAAACCAACATTACAAGAAATTAAAGATTTAGAAGAAAGTATGGTTCATGAGGTGAGGGGCCATTGGTGATTGGAAGAGCAGGTGAACAAGTAAATAAATAGTAGAGCCTACATCTTTCATTTCATGTGTTAGAAAACAAGACAACAGGCCCA
This sequence comes from Equus asinus, assembly GCF_041296235.1. Lineage (NCBI taxonomy): Eukaryota > Metazoa > Chordata > Mammalia > Perissodactyla > Equidae > Equus > Equus asinus. The sequence continues at coordinate 44,016,763 of NC_091796.1, read as the reverse complement.
AAACGGAGTCGCTTATGCTAAGTTCCACGTCACCAAACCAAGAGTTAACATTACAGTTTCAGCTTTCCCAGGAATGGAATCTTTTAAACTATCAATCAGGAATCACCTGATCAGCATTAGTTAGGTAATCTGGACTCCTGCCATCCCCTAAAGGAAAGAAATCTTGGAATAACCAGTGCGTTTTTTTCCTTTCTTGTTCCTGCTGCCTTCTGGCTATGAACGTCTTTCATTTTGTACAGCTCCCTGGAGCTCCTTTCTATCTGCTAGATTGGATACCGTAGGTTCAAATCAACTTGTGCTCAAAATAAACTCTTAAAATTTTTTAATATTCTTCAGTTTATCTTCTAACACATAGAAGTTACCTTGGAAATAGTAGGCAACGCTTTGAGACTTCTTACCTGTCAATTAAGGTTAATATTAACGATATAAATCATTTGTTGTAAAGATTAAAAAAGATAATTAATATGAGTTGCCTAGCAGAAATCCTAGCACATAATAACCACTACATAGTTTTTCATTACTTTCCTCCATCACTGAACATCTGAATGAATGAGACTTTAGATGATTATAGCCACGACTCATGGAATCTTCCAGATGAGCCAAATGAGGTCCCAAATAATGTGGAAGAGAGATACATCATCACAGATATGCTCTGCCCAAATTTCTGACACTCAAAGTCCATGAACATAATAAATAATTGCTCTGTACCATAGTTCTACGTAACTTGTTATCCAGCATTAGATAATGATAACACTCCCCAACCCTAAACCTTAAATCTAACCCTGGATTTATTAGTAAAGACTAATGATGGATAGGATCATTCAATATGAGTGTAGCCTTCTAAGTACAGTGTTTGAACAAGACTGGAAGGTTGAGATGCCTAATAGCAAATGGTTTAAATATTCACTTAGAGTCTCAGATCAATACAAAAGGCATGAAGCCAGGCTTTAGAGAAAAGGCATGATCCAGGGATGGGAGGTCTCTGAGTCAATGCAGTAAGACTTAGTGCATAAAATAACTAGGATTATAAATTTTTCTGGTCACAGAACAGAATATTAAAGATGAACACTCATTGATGAAGCAATACATTAGAAAAAAGATATTGAAGGAAAGGGTATTATTAGCAATGTAGATTCTGTGATGGCATTTATAAATGCTCACAGGAACAATAATGTAATATATCACTCTTAACTCTTTGCCATAGTCAAAACTGTTCAGTAGAATATTGTTCCTTTCTTATTGTTCAAAAATAATTGAGATGAAAAGACAGGAACAATGCCACCAGTATCAGTCTTCTGTCACAATAATCAACTACAACACATCAGGGAGTGACCAGAGGCATGTTCTTAAAATAATGATTTTCATTGTTTGTCTTTAGTGTGGGAAAACAAGGCAAAAATAGCTAATATTTACAACGGTGACCTAAGTGAGATATTTAACAACCTGTAATATGAGAGCCAACTAACTTTCAGATTACAGATTATGAAGAAAACAGAAACTACCACACACTATACTCCATGATAACTAAAGTTCTTTTTAAGAACTTCAATCACTGAACAGTACTTCAGAAAAAAATGTCTAGCAAAAGCAGAAAGACATTAACTACGGATGACGGTTGAATCCAGTTGTGCATGCTGGGTAGTAGATAAGAACAACTGATGGATTAAACCAAAAAGGGAAATTCTAGGGAAAAGAAATGATATAACTGTTGGAATAAGTTAGTCCTGAAAGAAGAACAGATGATTGAGGACAAAGGTACACGATGAAAGCTTTACATTGGAGAAGAGACTATTATTCTCACATGTCAGTGAACAGGGAAAGACCGGAAGTGAATTTAGAGACACACTGAGTTGAGGAACTTGATAGGAGGGAATCACAAATGCTATGTTCAGTGATCTCAAGAAGAATGTAACTCAACTGTAAAAGCTGAGGCTCCTGAAAAAGCTGTATTAGTTAAGAAGACAGTCAAGAATAACCTCAGAATGGAATTGTGGAAAAGTTCCATGTGATCAATGATATTCAATCCTCCAGTATCCAAAACTTTATTGTCAAACTGAAGTAGGTATTTTAGACATGTTTCTCAGGAAAAAGGAAAAATAAAACGAGATAGCATATAGTGAGAGGTAGAAGGCACAACTAGTATATTTCAAAGAATAATATATCAAAACAGAAAAAAGCTGGAGGCATCACACTTCCTGATTTAGAGTATACTACAAAAAGCTAGAGTAATCAAAACAGCATGATACTGGCAAAAAAACAGACACAGAGATCAATGGAACATAATTGAGAGACCAGAAAGAAACCCACACATTTAAAGACAGCTAATGTTCAACAAGGGAGCCAAGAGCATACAATAGAGAAAGGAAAATCTCTTCAATAAACGGTGTGGGGAAAACTGGACAGTCACATGCAAAAGAATGAAAGTAGGCCATTATGTTACATCATAAATAAAAATTAACTCAAAATAGATTAAAGACTTGAATGTAAGACCTGAAAACCATAAAACTCCTAGGAGAAAACATAGGCAGTATGCTCCTTGACATTAATCTTAGCAGTATCTGTTTGAATATGTCTCCTCAGCCAAGGGAAACAAAAGAAAAAATAAACAAATGGGACTACATCAAACTAAAAACCTTCCTCATGGCAGAGGAAACCTTCAATAAAACAAAAAGACAATCTAATAGTTGGGAGAGCATGTTTACAAATCAAATATCCGATAAGGGGTTAATATTCAAAATATATAAAAAACTCATACTGCTCAACAACAACAAAACCAACCTGATTAAAAAATGGGAAGAGGATATGAACAGATATTTTTCCAAAGAAGATATACAAATGGCCAACAGGCACATGAAAAAGCATTCAACATCACTAATCATTAAGGAAATGCAAATCAAAACCACTGTAAGATATCACCTTCCACACATCAGAATGGTTATTATTAAAAGAACAAGAAATAACAAGTGTTGGAGATGATATGCAGGAAAGAAGACCTTCCTACACTGCTGGCGTGAACGTAAAAAGGTGCAGTCACTATGGAAAACAGTATGGATATTCCTCAAAAAATTAAGAATAGAACTACCATATGATTCAATTATTTCACTTATGGGTATTTATCGAAGGACTGTGAAAACACTAATTCGAAAAGATAGATGCACCCCTGTGTTCATTGCAGTACTTATTCACAGTAGCCAAGACTCAGAAACACCTAAATTCCCACTGATGAATGAATAAAGAAGATGTGGTATATATACATATATATGCAATGGAATACTGCTCAGCCATAAAAAAGATGGAATCTTGCCATTTGTGAGAACATATATGGACCTTGAGGGTGTTATACCGAGTGAAATAAGTCAGAAGGAGAAAGCCAAATGCCATATGATTTCACTTATATGTGGAAGATAAAACAACAACAAACAAATGCATAGATACAGAGGATAGACTGATAGTGACTACAGGGGAAGGGGTTGGGAGAGGGCGAAAGGCATAGTGGGGCACATGTGTACAGTGACCGATGGCAACTAGACTTTTGGTGGTGAACACGATGAAGGCTATACAGAAGTCAAAATATCATGATGTACACCTGAAATTTATATAGTGTTATAAACAAATGTTAGCTCAATAAAAAAAGAGAAATACATGAAAAAATGTTTATTCTAAAGAAAAGTTTGTGAAACTGTAAGAATTGGCTACATCTACAGCTGAAAGAGGTTCTTTCTAGTCAGTTTGAAATTGTATGGCTCTGCCACACTGCCATATCTTAAATAGGATTGGTACCCTAGCCAAAACTAACATCTATCAGCTAAACATGTAGATACCCAATGGCCTTTGAGATTATGTCAAGATAGCTACCCAAGAGGATCACACTGTAATGAATGATACAATCAATTTTCTCTGAAATATTGTGATATCAAGAAATAAAGAGTAACAGTGAAATAGATATAGTAGTAGAAACAAAATGCATAGCCGTAGAGAGGAGAAAAAGAAATAAAAACAGAGAGAGAAATCTAGAGATGGGCTGAGTCACAAGAAAGCAGAGTCACAGAATAAAAGATCATTCACTTTCAAGCAGAAATCTGATGCCAAGTCACCTGCAAGGTCACTGGAGTGTTAGGGCTACCATCATTTCCAAAACGACAGTCTGTGCCATATGCAGGCTACTGGGGTGCATGGCTGTGTGTAAATAGGTGCATAATGAGATTGCTGATGGAAACTTTGTAACTTGGGATAATCTGCAGCATCTTCAGTGTAACTCAACAGCATGGTTCATATCAGGAATCAAGTTCTTGATTGAATACCTGAATTGCAAAGTGCAGGATGTCTGAGAATCATGATGTTGGGATCCTACGCAAATTCTGGTTGTACCCTGCAATATGAAATTGACTAATGAATAGCTCATACACTTTGATCCAGTCCTTTCACGTCATCTTCTAAGAAAATGAGCAGATCTGTAAAAAAATTGGTCATATAAAGATATAAAGTATATTTATATTAATAAAAAAGACAAGTTAATTTTCAACAACAATGTGATGGTTAAAGAATTACAATTTAGCCAGATATTTTTTATTAATATGCTAAATCAAGTTTTTGAAGCATATCCATTGAAAATGGTATCATTTCACAATATATCACAATATCAAACAAAGATTACAATTTTACTATAATTTTGTAAATGTATAGAGAGATTATAGAAACAAGTAAAGTAAATACATCAACATTGATGTTACTAAAGGTGGCAAGTGCTGGGCTGGATAATAGGCAATTTTCTTTCTTTATATCTTATGTGTTTTCTTAATATTCTATAAACAGAAGGTATTTGATAATTATGAAGCACTAGAAAAAGTCCCTTGAATCTAAAAATTAAGTTGAGGAAGAGAATGTCTTGCTAAAAGTACACGTCTTTAGAACTTTAGGAATTATCTGCTCAAGTTCAATAGGAATATTAATTGCTATCTCTCCTCATTTTAGGATAATGTATCTCAGACTAAAGTTTTAGGAGCTGCTCCCCAGTTCTGTTAGATGGCCAGTGGTCCACCACAGTTTTCAGATTAATCTAGCTTCTTTCTCACAGAAATATTTAATTGGTGGCCAGAGATTATCATGTAGGGTGTCAAAGTACTCTCAAGGCATTAATATCAATTAAAGATCAGAATGTTGGTAGACAAAGCATGTTTTAAAGACTGTTTCCATCCACATGAAGGAAGGAACAGTCTCCTCCCAGTCTCTGTCATCTCTCACTTGGTTACTGCAATAAACTCCTAACTGGCCTCCTTGCTGTTACGTTTGGCATCATGGAGTCTGTCTGGACATCACAGCCAGAGTGATTCTTTTCAATTATAAGGATTATTTTGCTTTTCTACTCCAAACTCTGTAAAGGTTCCCCATTTCACTCAAAATAAAAGCACAAATGCTACCAAGAAGATTTCACATGATCTGGCCCCTGCTCTTTCTCAGAACCATCACCCACTACTCTTTTCTTTGCTCATAGCATTCTAGACACTGAACCCCTCACTGTTCTTGAGCGCATACGCAAACTCCTACATTAAGACCACAGCCCCAGCTGTTCGCTCTGCCTGGAACTCTCTTTAGTCAGACATCTGCATGGCTGAGGCACCATTTCCTTCTAGTCTTGTTTAAATGCGATCTCCTCAATGAGGCTTTCAACAGTAACCATTTTGTAAACTCTAACCAGTACCTACCACACTTCATACAGTCCTGATTCTCATTATCTTCATCCACCTTTCCTTTTTCTATAGAATTTAACCCATTTTAGTGCTCAAATAATTCATGTATTTATTATGTCTACTAATTACTGTTCATCTGTACCTACTAAAATATAAGCTCACAAAGGCAGTGAACTTTGTATGTTTTAATCGCCAGTATATCCCCAGCATGTCAGTGGATGCGTGGCATTTAGTAGGCACTCAAAAAATACTTGATAAATGAAAGAGTAAATGGATAAATACACTTATTCGTGATGCTTAAAAATAAAAAGGAAAAATGTACTTATTCAACTAGACACAAGCAGGCATGGGTTTTCCGACAACATATTTACAACTTTTAAACAAATGTTTTATCGCTTAGTATTTGCGATTTTCCTAAATAACCTGGCAATTCTATTTCAGCTTTTTGGAAGAAATAATTTCTGTGGCTGAAATAAGCTGAATAACCCCCCAAATCTGTACTCCTCCTGGTTGTTGCCAGGAAGAGACTGCCTAGCCAGGGGTTACATTCTTCTGCCACGTGACTAGTTGTTACTGGTGGAATTTGAGTGAAAGTAATGTGCATCACTTCCAAGCCACGGTGGCTGAGTGCACTATTTCTAAACCATCCCTTTACCTGTTTGTCAGCTGGGAGTAGAGGACTCTGAGACACTAGAGAACAGTGTCACAAGATGAAAAATCCTGGATCCCTGACTCACCACGGGGAGGAAAGCCACCTATCAATCATTAATGCCTGCATTGGACTATTACATGAGGGAAGAATATACATTTATTGTGTTAAGTCATTGAAATTTGTGAATTTATTCAATACAGCAGCTGGTATGAACTTAAATGCAAAAAGAATTTAGTTAGGACATAAAGTTGGGATCAAAAATTTGCATATGGTAAAAACCACAGAATTCTTTGTCTTAGAGAACTATATATAATTCAAGTGCTCAGTCAGGAAAAAATTTCTAAGGATGAACCATTGTTGTTTATTGACATTTGTAGAGTCAAATTGTTGAAGAAACTGTTCATAAGAACAGGATATATAGAAAATCTGATTTTGCAACCAAATTTATTTGGAATGTAAATATAAGAAAAAATGTAACAGATGAATTAAATGAATGTGGTTGGTTGGAGGGCCTAGTAAAGGCTTAAGCTATATTTAATTCACATGGGACATGTGACATAAAGGATTACATAAAGAATTTATGGTATGAAACAAGCAGCTCCAGTTTGTTATTTTGAAGAGAGAATAGTTCCATGTCATTCACAGTATTAGAAGAAAGTGATACATCATTAAAGGTTAGTGACAAAAAAGAGTGAAAAATACTTTATTTCAGAAATAAAGTGTATCTTCAACAGAAATGTTGCAATTTTTGAGAAGAGAAGAAACTTCTCTTCATGATGAAGTAATTTCAAAAGATTGAAATTGTTCTGGAATAGCAGAGGTCTGTCATAGTGATGACTAGAAAAGAGCTGCAGGGTTCAAGGACTCATTTGAGTGGAAAGAAGTAAAAGGAAGAAGGAAATTAAATGAGTGGAAAGTTGCCTGTTGAACCAGAAGCAATTAAGATCTCAATTTCTTCAGTTTGGGGGAGTCAAAAGGGTTTCATTAGATAAAATATCTTCAGCAATACCTTCAAGTTTTAATAAATACAATAAAATGAGTGTATCTCGCAATATTTTTTGGCTTTAATGATTCAATCATGTCTCCAGTGCACTTTGATTTCTTTAACAAATGGTACCCTACTGTCTTATACTACTTATATCCTCACTTATATCTCTCATACTGGACTGTGACATCTTTTTTGTGAATATGATAAATGCTTAGTATGCATTTTAAAAATAAATAAGTAAATAAATAAATCGGGGGACATATGAATGGATGAATGTCTCCCAGAACATGTGCAGAAAGAATTGATGACAGTTATCATTTTCAGATGGATATAAAGAGAATTGATAAACTTATTCTTCAGATTCTATCTGGGTCTCTTCCCTTTTTGAGTTTCAATGTTTCAAAAGAAAGAACAAGAGCTTTTCCCTCTAGCAAAAGTATGAACCCATTTTCTAGATATGGTCTTTCTGCTTAAGAGGAAAATTTGAATAAAGACTTGGAGATACCATAGCTATTTATAATTTAAGAAGATGGACAATATAAAATTACACAGTAGTAAATTATTATAATGGACATATCTATAGACTACAGTTAGAAGATATGACTTTTAGATTATATTGCACCAGGCAATTTTAATAGCATTTCTCCATTTAGAGCTTTCATATTTAGAAAAATGAAAAAAGAATATATTGAACATTCTGCCGTGGTAATTTTCAGGTAATTAACTGGATAACAATTACTGTTTGTTTTATGTTCTTGGAGTCATGAAAAACTCTTTACTGCATTATTTAATCTATTTTTGAATAGTAAGCAAGTTTTATTATGCCCACTAGTTTGTAGCTATGGAAACTAAAGCTTACCAATCTAAGTAACTAGCCCAAGGCTATGTTACTACTAGTGCTAAACCAAGATTTGAACCAGAGTCCCTGACATAAGACCCTGAGCTCTTAACTACTATGCTGCACTGCTTCTCCAATGCCAAAAAATATATGTGAAAATATCTCTCCTCAATATATGTGCCCATGATGGCCATACTTCAGGCACCATAGATGCACCATAGATATTTACATGTAATTTAGATACTCATTTTTCTATTTAAATGGTTTCCATTGCCTTATCTCCAATATCTACCTATATAGGTAAATTCTATTTATCATTCAAGACATGTCAAGTACAATCTCCTCTATCAAGCAATCCCAGTTCATGAATCCTAGAAAAATATTATCTCCTTTAATAGTCTTTAATAACACTTTTTTAAATAAACCTCTACATGGTCGGCCTGGTGGCGCAGTGGTTAAGTTTGCATGTTCTGCTTCTCGGCGGCCCAGGGTTTGCTGGTTAGGATCCCAAGTGCAGACATGGCACCGCTTGGCAAAAGCCATGCTGTGGTAGGTGTCCCACCTATAAAGTAGAGGAATATGGCACAGATGTTAGCTGAGGGCCAGTCTTCCTCAGCAAAAAGAGGAGGATTGGAAGTAGTTAGCTCAGGGCTAATCTTCCTCAAAAAAAAATCAGTCAATCAATAAACCTCTATAATGAAAGTGATGCCTCCTTTGGCTAGGAGTTTTTAGGCATATGGGTATTTATCCAATAACAGAGTGATTGCCTAGCAGTCAGGAAAAAGGTTGTAGTCATCTTTTTCTTTTTTACAGTTTAATTGAGAAATAAAAATTATATATATTTAAGATGTACAGCATGATATTTTGATATAAATATATATATTATGAAATGATTACCACAATCAAGCTACTTAACATATCCATCACCTTACATAGTTACCTTTGTGTGTGTGGTGAGAACACTTAACATCTACTCTTTTAGCAAATTTCAAGTATACAATACAGTATGATTAACCATAGTCACCAGGCTGTATATTGGATCCCAAGAACTTTTTCATCCTACATAACTGAAACTTTGTACCTTTGTCCAACACCTTCCCATTTCTCCCTCCTCCCAGCCCCTGGCAACCACCCTTCTAGTCTGATTTTATGAGTTTGATTTGTTTAAATTCCATGTAATAGTGAGATCGTGTATTGCTTATCTTTCTGTGGCTGGCTTATTTCACTTAACATAATGTCCTTTAAGTTCATCCTTGTTATTGCAAAACAGAACAGCAGGATTTCCTTCTATTTTGAGGTTGAATACCATTCCATTCTGTATTTGTGTGCGTGTGTGTATATATATGTATATATATATATATATATCACATTTTCTCTCTCCATTCATCTGTCCGCAGCACTTAGGTTGTTTCCATGTCTTGGCTATTGTGAGTAATGCTGCACTGAATATAGAAGTGCAAATATCTCTTCTATAAACTGACTTTATTTTCTTTAGTATATATACCCAGAAATGGGATCGCTATTTCTATTTTTAATGTTTTGAAGAAGCTCCATACTGTTTTCCATAATGACTATACCAATTTTCATTTCCACCAACAGTGTACAATAGTTCCTAGATATCCTTTTCATCCTATTAAGCCTTGTCCAATAAATGACTATGGTATTGAATTGTTATGAAAAAGCATAAGTCCTGAGCAAATGAGAGATATTGTCAATTGTCATGATTATTGATGAGTTAAACAACTCTTCCTAGAATTCAGAACAAAAAGTGTATATATTACATTTATTCCCTAAAATGGAATCTATGCTTTTTCCATTCTGCCATAGTAAAAAAGAAATTCTGAAGAAAACTTCCTCAATAAGAGTATCAATTTACAGTATAAATATCAAGACATGAAAATATCATTGCTCCATATTAATTTATAGGCAATTAAAAAAATTCTTCAATTTATGAATAAAAAATAAAAAGATGCCCTGTGTGCTGAAGCTAAGAAAATTGGCTTCACAGCCAGCTGACTGGTTCAGTCAGCAAAGAAATTGGTCAACCTTCAAAGACCTGAAAAAATGCATTTCACACAGTGCCAAGAATCACAAAGTTCTGAGCCAACTGGGAGTTAAAAAACTCAAGCAAGCGAGAGCCAGCTTGAAAAACTAAGAACAGATCAAATCCTCATTGACCCTCTCAACCTAAACTAATGCTATGTCTGATATTTGGACCCATTTCACTGAATTTTCTATTGTAAACTTTCTTATTGTAATTAACGTTTAGTCTTAAAACTCTTTATAGCCTATGGCCTTCTCTTCAGTCATCTGTTCTTGATTTCCTGCCCTTGGTCTGTCAAGCTCACTCATCTTTTCAGCATACGAGTTTCCTTTTTTTGCCTTCAAGGTAAGGGAAAGCTTGGTGTTTGTAAGTATTATGACTACATGTAGGACATGCCTTTTACCAGTTGGGGTGCAACATAAAATGTCTCCCACTCTGTCTTGCTGGGAAGTTGAAAGGAAGTTTGCCATTTATAGTGCTTAATATATTTCCTGTAAATGCGTAGGAAATGCCTGTTTGAAGTTCTGAAGCAAACTACCTTGATGTTCACAGAGATGAGATAAACTACTTGATGAAAGAAATCATATTCAAGAAGAATCCTATGAGAGGAAGGCAGCCTGTTTATTTATACGAAGATCAAAGAACCTTCACATGAATTGAGACTACATGTTTTTTTTCCTGATGAGTGATTTGCAAAGAATAATCTATATGGCTGAAAGAAAAGTGTTAAGTCTTTAATGACTGTATTTTGGTTTTATGTATTAACAAAATGCTAAACCTACTAAAATATACTTGTAAAATTTGTGGGTTTTTTCAGGAAATATTCTATCTTTTCCATACTGATCACTGTTAAATTACAATTAAATAAATTAAAATTATAGTTTGTTGATACTGTGCTTTTTAATTTTTAGGAAATAACAGCAATTGGGCTTATGCAAACACAAAGAAAGCTACATTTAAATAAATTCTATCAATGATTAAAGGCCTTTATAATCAAAGCCAGTAGAGCATTGCACAGATGCCAGGATAACTTAATACAATAAACAGAACTCCTCTAAACACTCAACAACAAAATGATTTGCTGCCTAATATAATATTCTTTTCTCTTTAAAAGAATGGATGTTACCCCTAAATGAGAAACTTAAGAGTGATCTTTCATGTGAGGGAAAACCACACATTCTTAAATCATTCGTTTTTTCCTTCTTTTATGTAATCTGCCTCCTTTTCCTCTTTTACTAAGGTTGATTGAGCTTTAAAGAATAGGGAGGAAGGCAAAAACTCAATCAACTTCAAAAATCACTTTGGCACAGCACAGCAAAATGCATCCAATTAAAACATTAAACAGTATGCTAATAATTATGTTTCCTATAGCGTCTTTTCATCAAGGATTTCAAAGTCAAATTTACAATTCCTCAATTGTGCTTTGGACAGCTCTAATTCTGATGGCTGGCAATCCTTCCTCCTTTCCCCCTTCCTAATCCGCACTCAAAGTTCGAACTGAATTTGATGGACAATCATTTTGCTTCCAAATCTGCAAGACTTGGGTTCTCCTTCATCTTCTTTTGCCTTTGTTCCACTGGTTAAGTTACTGATTCCAGGTAATTTGTAAGTAGAAGTTGGTCAATTTTAAAAGGCTAAAGATTTGAATTGTAGGCTTTTAAAAATGAATGAACTTTTATGACTTCCAGTCATAAGTGCTTAGCTTGAAGTGCACTGCCAAAATTCTGCCTTCACAAGCAAAAGGTGATTAGCAAAGAGCGTAAGTCAAAGATGCAAATTAGTGCTTTTAAGGCTCTTATTTACAATGTCATCTGTAAACAGATTATCTGTAAATATGTGCCACTGCCCAAATATTTCTTTAATGTGCCTTTTTAAAAACACAGATATATGAAGTTGTATTTGGCTTAAGCACTGTACACATTATCAAAACTCAAAATTAGGAGGGTCTAATTAAGAAAATTTTACCAAATAATGTTACCTTCTTTTACAATTGTGCTACCTATGATCTTTAATCTCTCAACAGGTTTTTATGGACTTTTATAACTAAATTTATTTTTCCTGCTTTAAAAAGTAATAACCATTGGGGCTGGCCCCATGGCATAGTGGTTAAGTTCATGCACTCTGCTTTGGCAGCCTGGGGTCTGGGGGTTCAGATCCTGGACATGGACATACACACCACGCATCAAGCCATGCTGTGGTGGTGTCCCACATATAAAATAGAGGAAGATTAGCACAGATGTTGGGTCAGTGACAATCTTCCTTAAGCAAAAGGAGGAAGATAGGCAACAGATGTTAGCTCAGGGCCAATCATCCTCACTAAAGAAAATTAATAATCATCTTCATATATATATATATATTTATATTTTCTTCCTTCAGAACAAGAATATTTATCTATTCATTTCGTCATGTCGTTTCATTCTTGAGGCTTGGTTTTTAACTGTTCTGATACTTCCTTTTCCTTGAAATTCCTTTACATGATTCAAACATTTGAAAAGCTTACCTTAAACTAAATTGAATCCTTTATAACCATCGTCTAAAAAGTGCTAAATGCAACGCCCTACATCATCTAGAGTCTAATTCCAGACCTGTCCTTAACTATCTGTGTATCATTTAGCAATCCAGATAAATGCACTAGTACTTAGAGTCTTTATTTTTAAAACAAAGAGAATGACCTTAATATGTCTTTAAATGTTAAAAACCATACAGTTCAAAGTTAAGGCTTAATATCATGTGTCTTGAAGTTCCTGATACCTTATTAGCCAACAACAATAGTGTATGTATTGAAGGCCTGCTTTGTGCAAGGTTCTGTACTAGTTGGGTAAGTGTTAGTAGGAGGAGAGACAAGAAATGGTCCTTCTTTCATTCCTTCTTACATTTGTACAATTTTTACCTGTCTGTTTCCATATGTATTATCTTATTTGATGCTCATAACAACTTATGAGATAAAAAGGAAAACTATTATTAGTCCCATTTAGGAGAGAAAGGCAAGTAGTTTTAAAGAGATCAAGCATTTATTAGAAAATTCTAGAGCCAGTGAGAGAGGCAGAATTAAAGCTATATAAGATGTTATTATTGTTACATATTGATTAGTGTGCACTGTTCTCCAATGACATTCCTTAGGCCTGTCTTCCTGAACCACATAATATTGTCCCACTGTGAAATAGGCATTACAATTTTGTATTTGCTTCTAATGTACCTCAAAGGGAACCTTGTTTAATGATATAACATTTGTAAATCTCTTTGAATAAAGGAATCATTTAAATGCAAAGTACTCCCGAACATTATCTCCTTTACTCTCCCACTGGGTACATAAAACTCAAATAGGGCTGACTGTAATCCTTTAGGACATAAAAGTGTCACAAACTGACTCTTTGCACCTTGCTGCACCACCCCCTGGAGAAGCCATGCACCTCGGGCTGATCTCTGAGTGAGGTCATGATGCCCAGGCCACAGGCCCTCCGCAGAGCCTAGCAGGGGAAATTGACAAGCTGAAGACCTTCTTAAACTTGCACTTAGTCTCAAATCAGCAGGCAGTGGGAATTAGTTTCTCACACAGCTAGAGCAAATGCATGGACAGAGATCAGACTTACACAGGAGGGAATATCATGGCTGTTGGAATCAAAAGTGATGCTGCATGACTGAGAAAAACAGTTCTGCAGTTTTTCCACTTCTGCTGCCATTGGCCATTGCATGTACCTCCTCTTCCTCTTATTTTCTACTGTCTCTTCCAACATAGGCCTTTAACAAGTTATTTGAATAATCTGGTATTGGTATCCTAATGGGTTTGCTGTTGAGTTTCTTTACTTAATAAACTAAATTTCCCCCAATCCGACTATCATTGATCCCTTTCTTGCCTAGAATGTGTCCCTTCATCTATTAAATATAATCCCTCAAATTTAGTTTAGGATAGAAAAATCTTTCCTAAGTAGTACCTGATTTTCCTGTTTCACCCAGGCTGTTACTTTGTGGCCCTTTTGCTTATTAATGTTTCTACCTGATTTCTCATGCTTCCTCTATATTTATCTCATCTTTTTCTAGACACCAAATCTCCTACAAAGATCTGCTTAGACACATCCTTCATAGAATTTCACATTTTTAAATTATTGATGTAAAATTTGTGCCCAGTGAAAGGTACAAGTCTTAAATGCAAAACTCAATGAGTTTGACAAATGCATACATCCTGTAAACAATACCCTCAAACAAGATAAAGAACATTTCCACCAATCCAGAAAGTTCTCATCTAATAAATCCCCACAATCCCATGAGTTACCATTGTTCTGGTTTTTATTTCCATAAATAATTTTTCCTGCTCAACGACATCACAAAAATGAAGTCACACAGTATGTACTCTTTTGTGTCTGGCTTCTTTGCAATTCCACATAAATGCTAGATACTATTGCTCAGGTTTAAGAAATTTCTTTTAGTTTTGGTTTGCAGAGGTCTTTTCATCATGATTGCATTTTAAATTTTGTCAAATGCTTTTTCTGCATCTATTGAGATGATCACATGATCTTCCTTCATTACTCTGTTGTGTTTTTTTAAATAAAATTTTTGAACATTAAACCAATCTTGCATTTATGGAATAAGCCCAACTTTATCTTGCTCTCTTTCATATATTGTTGGATTTGATTTCCTAAAAATTTTTAATTTTTTGTATACATATTCATAAGCAATCTTTCCTTATATAGTTTTTGTCCAGTTTGGTATCATAAAATCAGTTGGTAAGTGTTCCCTCTTCCTCTATTTACTGAACAAGATTTTATGTAAGACTCATATTATGTCTTCCTTAAATATTTGATAGAAATCGCCAGTGTTGTCATATTGGCTTAGGGTTTTCTTTGTGGAAATGTTTTTAACTGTAACCTCACTATCTTTAACAGATATTAGACAATTCAGAGTTTTTATTTGTTCTTGAGTCAATTCTGATGAGTCTTTCTTTTGAGTAGAAGCAGCCTCACCACCCTCATCTGAGGGAATTAATCCTACATTGCCTGAGGAAACTGTAATGGACTCCCTGGAAGCAGTTGCCTTGTAAGACAATGCAGATTCTCAGGACAGACACCCACTGCCCCTTTTTGCTTCTAGACCTATAAGTAGATTCAAGCCCCAGCAGGCCCCTGAGTGAGGTACAAAGTGCCATCCATGAAGA
Organism: Equus asinus; assembly: GCF_041296235.1. Taxonomy (NCBI): domain Eukaryota; kingdom Metazoa; phylum Chordata; class Mammalia; order Perissodactyla; family Equidae; genus Equus; species Equus asinus. The sequence continues at coordinate 44,001,405 of NC_091796.1, read as the reverse complement.
GATATGCTACACTTCAAAAGAACAAGTTGAACTTTCTAGTTCATATAGACCGAAATTCAAAGAATATACATGGAAATGGATATTAATGGAGTGGGATGATGGTGGAAGAAACAAAATTAGATCAGGCTGAATTTATTGACATGGGGGACCCACTAAGCAGAGATTCTGCATTTAATGTTGTAGCTCAGAGAGTTAGAAAGAGCTCTAAATGGTTGGCTAAAACATGAACCAAATGGTAGCTCATAGTAAATGAGTTAGAAATACCAGACCTGTCTTGGTTTACTGTAGAGGAAGAGATTCAAAGACACAGGAAGACGAGAATGTTTGAGTAGATTTGTCATTTAGGACCTACTCACCCACCCTGGGAGGGTCCCGAGTGCATACCTTTCACCTTGACTGTAAGAAATCAATTTTAAGCATTCTTGAAGAGATCTGCAATGGCTCTTCTGTGTAGGCCAGATCTTACAGTGGGAACTGTGGTCCCTGAATTGGGAAACTTACATGTAATGGGAGAAGTAATCAGATCATAGGGTAGCAGGGCCAGGTGGCGGCACTCAACTGCTAAAGGCAAGGTATGTGTAGTTACTGTAATGGACAACAGAGTCAAAGCAGAAATAGAGCAGTCTGACTTGGGCAGGCCAATGGCATCAGCTGGTTGATCATGTTGTTCCTAGAAGTGAAGGAGATAGAAAGTCTACTAAATTTTTACTTCATCTGTATAAGTAGAAAAGTTCCAGGTTAAGTGAACAAAAGTTTAACCATAAAAACATAAATGAATCATAAAAACAGAATCATGGTCCCATCAATCCATTCCCAGTCAGAAGCCAATTTACAGACTCAAAGCATCTTGAGTCAAGCGGAGACCAAGTCCCCTTGAGGAAAGCCCCTAGTACACTGCCAAAAACTTATACTGTTAATTTTTCTCCGGCCTCCCCCAAAAGGACCCATGTCCTTTTGCAAGAGTAACTGTGCATTGGGGGAAAAGAAATAATCAGACATTTCAGGATATACTAGACACTGCCTCTGAAGTGACCCTAATTCCAGGAGACCCAAAATGTCACTGTGCTTCCTAGTCAGAGAAGGGACTTACGGTGATCATATGATCAATGGTGTTTTAGCTCAGGTCTGCCTCACAGTGGTCTCAGTGTGTCCCCAACCACATTCTGTGGTTATTTCCTTAGTTCCAAAATAAATAATTGGAAGAGATATACTCAACAGCTGGCAGAATCCCCACATTGGTTTCCTGACCTGTGGAGTGGGACTACTGTGCTGAGAAATGCCAAATGGAAGCCATTAGAACTGCCCCTACCTAGGAAAATAGTAAACAAAAAGCGACATCTGGCTCCTGGAAGGATTGCAGACATTAGTGCCATCATCGACAACTTGAAAGATGCAGGAGTAATAATTTTGACTATATTCCCATTCAACTTGCCTATTTGGCCTGTGAAGAATACAGATGGATTTTGGAGAATGACAGCGGATTATCACAAGCTTGGTCAGGTGGTGACTCCAATTGTAACTGCTGCACCAGATGTGGTTTTGTTGCTTGAGCAAATTAATGCATTCTCTGGTACCTGATATGCAGCTATTGATCTGGCAAATGCTTTTTTTTCCCCCATCCCTGTTAATAAGGACCATCAGAAACAGTGTGCTTTCAGATGGCAAGGCCAGTAACACACCTTCACTGTCCTACCTCAGGGGTATATCAACTACATTAGCCTTCTAGGGCTGACATTAAAAAATAATATCACAGATAGGGTGGCTTAAACAACAAAAATTTATTTCCCCACAGTTCTGGAGGCTAGAAGTCAAAGTGCCAGCAAGTTTGGTTGCTCTCGAGATCTCTCTCCTTGGCTTGCATATGGCTACCTTCCCATTGTGTCCTCACCTGGCCTTTCCCAAGTGCATGTGCATCCCTGGTATCTCTCTCTCTTTTTATGAGGACACCAGTGCTATTGGATGAGGGCTTCACCCTTAGGACATCATTTAATCTTAGTTATGTCCTTAAAGGCTCTAACTCCAAACACAATAACTTTGGAGGTTAAGACTTTAACATAAAGGTTTTAGGTGTCAAACTTAAGTCCATGACATCAACTCTCCAGTGCTGTGTCAAAATTTAGTTCACAAGGATCTTGATTGCCTTTGCCCTTCACTAGATATCACACTGGTCCATTACATTAAACTTGGGAAAAAGTAGCAACTACTCAAAACTTATTGGTAAGGTATTGATGTGTTGGGGAGTGGGAAATAAAACTGACAAAAACTCAGCGGTGTTATGCTTCAATAAAATTTCTAGAAGACCAGAGGTGTGGGCATATCAAGATATCCTTTGTAAGGTGAAGGATAATTTGTTTCATTTGTACCCTCTTAGAATCAAAACAGAGCATAACACCTAATGAGCCTCTTTGGAATTTTAAGGCAATGAATTCCTCATTTGGGTGTGTTACTCTGCCATATTTAACTAAAGACCCATTAAGCTGCTAGTTTTGAGTGGGGCCCAGAAAAAGAGAGGGCTCATTAACAGGTCCAGACTGCTGTGCAAGTGTTCTGTCACTTGGGCCATATGATCCAGCAGATCCAATGGTGCTTAAAGTGGCAGTGGCAGAGAGGGATGCTGTTTGGAGCCTTTGCAGGTCCCTGTACATGAACCACAGCACAGGCCCTTCTAATTTTGGCCATCTTCTGATTTTCTGCCATCTTCTGTGGATAACTACTCTCCTTTTGAGAAACTGCTTTTGGCTTGCTACTGCAACTTAGCAGAGACTGAATGCTTAAGTATGGGTCACCAAGTTACCACGTGACCTGAGCTGCCTATCATCAACTGGACGTCATCTGACCTGCCAAGCCATAAAGTTGAGTGTGTACAGCAGCAGCCCATTATCAAATGGAAGTGATATATGGGACATCAGGCCCAAGCAGGGCAGATTATAACCAGAGAGTTACTGGAGGTAAAAAAAAAAAAAAAAAAAAAAAAACCCTTTAGGATGACCTATTAGTAATCAACAGACTAAGAGTGAGGTGCTTGATAACAGTTGGAAGTGAAACACAGAGATAAATGTGAGATCTATTTGGGTATAAGTGGCTGTTGAAAATATAGGAGTGGAATGGGAGCCTCAACAGATATTCAGCAGATGAAACAAAAGTCTCAGGGATAAAGTCTGGGGAAACAACAAAATTATTTATAGAGACATTAGGGTATGTGGGGTGAGCAAAAGGACATAAAAAATCCTAAGAAAGAGACAACTATATGAATAAGTACTTAAAATGACTGCAGATAAGAAAAAAAATGAACATTAAAACAATGAACTATTACTCATTATCCATTAGATTTTCAAAAAGAAGCAAATTAGTTGATGACTAGTGATCACTGCCATATAGGAAATCACGTGATTTTGTGTACTGATACTGAAAGTATAGACTTTTGTAGTCACCTTGCAGAGCAATCTCAGTTGTTCCTCAATTCCAGCATGTGTTTATAATTCAATAATTTCACTTTGAGTCTATATTCCAGAGAAATTTTCCCTTGATACTTATGGGACAAGTAGGAAACATTTATGAAATTGTCATCTGTGAAACTGGAACATTAGAGACAAACAAAGTGCTAATAAATGGGGAAATGGAGAGTGTGGTAAATATATAGCCTGAGTGGCAGATGTATTATTATTAAAATATTCACTGTACTCCTTATGAGATCCTCCCCATTGGGCCCATCCTGTGAAAAGACTATATTTCTCACCCAATCCCTGTCACACTTGGAGACATGATTTATCTTGATTGTTGAAATACGAATGGAAATGGCACGTACTTTTCTAAGCAGAAGGTTTAAGAACTATGGAATGTATCCTCCAGGTCTCTTTTTCTTCTGTCAGAAGAATGACTCTATTCTAGATAGGGGCTTTTCTTTCAACCTAGATCCCAGTGTGAAGAGGATGCAGAGCAGAAACACAAACGTATAGTGCAAATAAGAATTAAGCCTTTGCTTTTATAGGTCATTAGATTTCAGGTGATGTTTGTTACTCTAGCGCAACCTCACAAAAGCCGATTGTTACTCTGTAATGCCAAGTAGTTAGAAGGAACTTATTAGATATATACAAAGCAACATGTTTGGATCTGAAATACTTAGTGGTGAGTGAAAAAAAGAAGTATAGTATAAGGCCTAACACAATATAAGTTAAGTAAGGTAAAAACAAATGAGTCAAACTACATATTTTAGAAGGATACATACAAATTCAAAGAAACATATCAAATGCACTAGAACATTTGGCTGTGGGAGCTAAGGACAATGTGAATGGGGAATAGACATAAAAAGATAAAAAATAATAAATGAATATTAACCTACATGTGCATATGCTCAAAGATATATCCTTGAAAAGACGAGAAGTGTTAAAAAATGTGGGCAATAATAGGAGCATAATTAATGCAACTCTCTGCAACTGAGGACCAAAAAAGGAAATAAACAAAAATATTAAAGAGAGATAAAGAAAGAGAGAAAAAAATTTTAGGGAAGTTTATAGAGGAAGATGTTTCACCAAGTAGGCAGAAATTTAACAGCACCAAATGCCATGAAAGGTCAAAGAAGATAAGAATTGACAAGTGACTATTTGTTTTGCCTATTATAGAGACACAAATGCAATCCTATGTTTCTATAATTGTAGGCATTATGAAAGCATGGGGCTGATTTAGAACGGAAATTTGGAAGGAGTTTGTCAGGGAACTGTGTAATTGCATTTATCCCTCCCTCCTAACCTTTTGCAGAAGAGAAAAGTATTTGACAGCATTAATTGTGTATCTAAGCTGGAAAAAGAAAATTCTTTTCACTGGTTTTGTGGTGACAGCACCTTAGAAGTGTTGGCCAACTTATAAGGTGTTGTGTAAAGTCCCTTTGGCGTTCAACAAAAATTGTTGGATCACTTTCTGCCCACTCTTTGAGAAATTGTGATTGTCTCTTTCCAGAACACATAATAGTTACTTTTAGATAAGCTTTTATTTTCTCGCTGTGATTTTTATTTACTGAGCCCACTGGAATAGTCCTTGTCAGCTCTGTCAGGAGTAGGCACCTAACAGGTATGGGCTGGCTTCAGTTCCATTGTATTCTCCAGGTGTACTCTATGTCCTTGGCAGAATATTGGAGGACACAATCCTGTGCAGAGAGATATGTGCAGCTTTTCCATCCTTTTGATTTCATATTTGCCTAAAAGAATTGAATTTCTGGCGAAATGAAATATTATTCTGTGGTTTGTCTCGAGATCCTCATGATCCAAATTTTGGTGGTTACATGTTTCTACAATTTTTATGACCTTATAGCTTCCTGATATGATACATACTTTTCTCTCCTTCTCATGTCCATTTTATTGGAAAGATGTTGGGGAGTTTGTGATAAGGAAGTACAATGTTAATTTCTCAAAGAAAGCACTTTTAGTTTTAAATTCCCAAGAGGAAATATGTATGAGAGAAAGGAAAGATAAGAAAATAATACGGAAATTAAAGGAGATAATTACTTTTAAAGTCAGAATTGAAATTAGAAAAAAGTTTAAATTTTAAATAATGAAAGCAGATTATTGTATGTGAGTAGGTTGAGGTACACGGACATCTAATTCTTACCTCAATTCACTCCCACCTCTTATAAGATTCTCCCAAGATGCATTATGTTTTATGCAAATTAGTTTGAGTTCATGATAAAACAAAATTTTCCTAAAGTTTAATCCAAAGAACAATAGACCTAAGAGGTGTTCTTTGAAACAAGAAAGGAAAATTCTGCCTACTATATTATCTTGGAGATTCCCAGTTCACATTAATACATTAAAAGCTCTGAGATAAACTAACTTAAAGAAACTTGTTTAACTTGATTTAATGTGATTTTTTCAAACTTATTTGAGCCCATAAAGTTTTTTTTGTTTTCCATAATAGCTATTACCATGCTTTGGATCTAAAACTTTTTGGAACATGCTTTGGTAAATATGGCAAAGATATTTAAATGTTAAAGTTTTAAAACTTGATTAGTACAGTGCCTGATAGATAAAATTCATTCAGTAATTATCTATTGTAAATTTAAAGCCAATGAATGTACACTATTTCAGCTGATTATCTAAACAATACCTTAGAAATTCAGGACAGGTGTTATCATTGTTGGTGAACAGATAGAGGAAATAGGACTTAGTACAATAAGTAAATTCCCAAATGTCACGCATCTCCTTGGTTGAAGAAGTTGAGAATTAAGGGAGATTTTTTCTTTCAATCAATATTTTTTTTGCACTAGTGTCAATTTATTGGGCAAATATATAATTTATTTAATAGCTAATCATTACCACACTATATAATTCATCTCCCCAAAGAATTTTCAAAACCAAATGCTATACCATAACAATGTATGGTGATCAAACAAAGAGTAACAATCGAATTTTTGCCCAGGTTCCTAGTGCACAGCCCAGTTGTCAGACAGAACTTAAGTCTTAGAATAAAGATGATATCCTAAATTAAGGAAAAGGCAAAATAAGTTTGAACTGTTGTTGCCTTTTTAACTTGGACTTTTAAAAGAAGCCAAATACTGTAATCACGGCATTCGTTTTGGTATAAGACATATGATGTAATAATATAATACTATCTTGCATTGAGCAGTGAAAATGGCACTCTGAATTCTTCCATGTATGAATAAGTATTATAATATATTCTAAAATTCCCACCAGCATAAAGTGACCTATAAATTGCCATAAATTCTATAAAATTCTACAGTCTTTCAGTTTCTACACCCTGCAGCGACCACACTCCCTAGAAATGAGCCCTAGCTCATAAAATTAACAAATGAGTAGTGAAAAGCAGCAGGAACAAGCTGCTCAGATACGCATGCGTGCAGGACAATGCTGAAGGAGCAAGCGCCGAGGAAACAGAGCACGTCCTGTATCCTGCTGGAAAGCACATGGCTTGGCCATTGCCTTAAGAATATTTGATCAGTGTGGATGTATTAAACACAATTTAAATCTATATTTAATGTCGGTTTATTAAGTAAGTTTACCGGTTGAAGAGATTATGTTTTATTTATCTCTGCATCTGCCATTGTATCTAATGTTATGATATGCATACAGTTAAATGAATATCTTCAATTACATACTGCATTAAATATATTTAAATGCAACATGTATGTAAAAACTGTAAATGCTTTTTGCTGTCAAAGTTTCAAGAAAAGTTTTCTGGTTATAAACTATGACAAATATCCAGTACATTGAATTATTTTACCCTCTGGGCATTTTATAGTGTTTTTGAGAAGAGATTTAATTGTTACTTAAAATATGATCTTAGTGTTACTGTCTCATAGGCAACTAATTGAAGCAAATAAATAGTCTGGGTAAATTCGATAAACTAGCTCCATCTTCAATAGATTTTGTTTTAGTTTTGGTTTTGTTATTTTATGTTGACATGTGGAAAAGTTGCTCAGTGACTCAAAGATTCTTTAAGTAAATATTCTATCTGAAGCATATGGAGCTCAGTTGTAAGCTATGGGGCAGAAGATAAAAAGAACACTGTTTTAAAATTTATTGTGATGATATTGAATTTTAATAGTTCATTTAACTCAGTATAATTTGTTTCTTAGATTGCTAGATAATGGTTTTGAGGTTAAGGCAGTATTTTATTCTTTTTTGTGTCCCATTATTTGCATAATGGCTGGTAAATGGAAGAATGAGTAAATGAATGAATGGATAAGAGAATGATGCCATTAAAATACTCCTGCCTTGGGTTATTAGACTCTGCTTCAAAAGCTGGATGTGTAATGACAGCACATTCCCCTCATCTCCTCACCTCACAATTTTCTAGGAATTATTGAGATGGAGACACTGCTGTGCTTCTTAAGAAACACTGTTAGGTCTCTGTGACTATACTATGTTCCAGAATCAGAGACTGCTACAGATTGAATGTCTGTGTCCCCCAAAATTCATATGTTGAAACCTAATGCCCAATATGATGATACTTGGAGATGGGCCCTTCGAGAGGTGATTAGGTCATGAGTGCAGAGTCCTCATGGATGGGATTAGTGCCCTTATGAAAGAGACCCCAGAGAGCTCCTTAACTCCTTCTGCTATGTGACGTTACAATGAGAAGACAGCCATCCATATGAACCAGGAAGTAGGTCTTCACCTGAGGCTAAATCTGCTGGTGTCTTGATTTTGGACTTACCAGTCTCCAGAATTATGAGAAATACATTTCCGTTGTAGAAACCACCCAGTCTATGGTATTCTGTTATAGCAGCCTGCACTGACCAAGACAGAGACCTACCTTCTCTCGCTGCTGAGAGGAATGTATTTCTTTCTCCCACGCACGGATATGTACATCGGGACTCTTTCCTTCCTGTAAGAATTGGGCATTAAAATGAACTTTGTGTGCTCAGAATTTGTTGTGGAGTCCAATTGTCTGTACTGAGAGCAGGAAATCTAACAATTTTGCTTTATTTTCCTTAGTCACAAAGAAACGTCAAAGGGAAACTTAAAATAATAGAAGTTTCCTAAATAAAATATCTAAAACAATCGAAAGTAACTTCAAGAACATAGAAATGCTTTTATACAGAAGCCTGCCCTTTTGCATGGTGGTATTTTGCTCTTTTAACTTCGGTTGGCAACCTGTCAGAGATGTGAGGGAATTCCTGTTTTTCTCAACATTTTCTAAAATTCGCTCTGTTTAAATTCATTTTAATCAAAGTTAGGGGAAAGAAGACTTAAAATTCTGGAAGCCAAATAAAAGTTATTTCAAGCCTGTTTGAGAGAATCAATTAAAATATGCATTTTTACAAACTCGAAACAAAGGGCAATCATGATTTCTGCAGATCTGCCTTCAGGGGTTGTTCTCATTTTCCTCTCCAAAGCGAGGTGCAGTCCTTTGGTGCGGTCAACTACCTACAACCCTAAGCAATTTCTCCTGGTACAAAGGATGTGCCAGATAAACCAAAGAGGTTGCAATGTTCAGAGACTAACCAGGACTCTTCATCAGATAAAATATCAGCATTCGATGGCTAGATGAAGCTACTTAACTTTAAAGGCACTCTGAAGCTGCCACTTAAGAACTTTTGGCCAATAACTTTTCCAAATCACTGAAATGCCAAAATTTACCTGAAAGTTTGTATGTTTTTTGCTGTCAAACTTTCAAGAAAAGTTTTCTGGTTATATCCTAGAGAGTATAATGTTTAGAAATCTTTAAAACTCGTTGAAATATACTCAGAATCGCATACATGTGTTCTTAGGTATTCATTGCTTGTATTTTTTTAAATCTTGCTCTCTTTTTAAACATTTTTTCCAGCTTTATTGAGATATAATTGACATATAACGCAGTGTAAATTTAAGGTGTATAGAATGATGATTTGATATATTTATGTTTTGGGAAATGATTACCACAATAGTTTAGTAAACACATCCTTCACCTCACAAAATTACCATTTTTTGTGTCTCAGAAGAATGTTTAAGATTTAGTCTCTTAGCAACTTTCCAGTATACAATACAGTATTTCTAACTACTATAGTTACCATGCTGTACGTTAGATACTCAGAACTAGTTCATCTAATAGCTGGAAGTTTGTACCTTTGTGCACCTAAATCTATTTCCCCTACTCCACCCCTCCCTGCCCCTGGCAACCACAAATCTACTCTTTCTGTGAGTTTGTTTTTTTCAGATTCCACATGTAAATGAGATCATACAGTATTTGTCTTTCTATATTGGACTTATTTCACTGAGCATAATGCCCTCAAGGTTTATCCATGTTGTTGCAAGTGGCAGGATTTCCTTCTTTTATATGGTTGAACAATATTCTATTGTATATATTATATATATAATATTATATATATGTATATATATAAAATGGCATTCCATTTATTTTATTCTTCCACTTTATCTTATCCATTCGTCTGTTGACAGACACAGGTTGTTTTTATGTCCTGACTATTGTAAATAATGCTGCAATGAAAGTAGAGGTACAGCTATCTCTTTGAGATCCTGAGTTCATTTCCTTTGGATATATAATCAAAAGTAGAATTGCTAGATCATAGGGTAGCTCTATTTTTAATTTTTCAAGGAAACTTCATACTGTTTTTCACAATTGCTGCACCAGTTTACGTTCCCACCAACAGTGCACAAGGATTTCCTTTTCTCCACATCTTGGTCAACACTTGTTATTTCTTGTCTTTTTGATAACAACCATTCTAACAGGTGTGAGGTGATGTCTCATTGTGGTTTTGATTTGCATTTCCCTTACAATCAGTGACGTTGAGCATCTTTTCACATACCTGTTGGCCATTTGTATATCTTCTTTGGAAAAATGTATATTTAGGTCCCATTTTTAAATTGGATTATTTGTTTTTCTTTTTTGCTGTTGAGTTGTATGAGTTCCTTATACAATTTGGATACTAATCTCTTATAGGATATATGGTTTACAAATATTTTCTCCCATTCCTTAGGTCACTTTTTCGTTTTGTTGATTGTCTCTTTTGCTGTGCAAATCTATTTAGTTTGATGTATTCTCACTTGTTTATTTTTGCTTTTGTAGCTTATGCTTTTAGTGTTATATCCAAAAAATCATTGCCAAGACCAATATGAAGGAGATTTTTCCCTGTTTTTTTCTATTAGTTTTACAGTTTCAGATGTTATAGTTGTGTCTTTAATCCATTTCAAGCTAATTTTAGTGAGTGGTATAAGATAAGGGTCCATTTTCATTCTTTTGCGTGTGGCTATCCAGTTTTCACAATGCCATTTATTGAAGAGATTAACTTTGCTAAATTGAGTATTCTTAGTTCCATTGCTAAATATCAGTTGACTGTATATGCGTAAATTTATTTGTGGGCTCTTGATTCTGTTCCATTGGTCTATGTGTCTGTTTTTATGCCCATACTGTGTTGTTTTGATTACTACAGCCTTGTGATATAGTTTGAAATCAGGATGTATGATGCCCCCAGCTTTGTTCCTCTTCCTTAAGATTGTTTTGGCAATTTGAGAGCTTTTTGTGGTTCCATACAAATTTTAGGACTTTTCTATTTCTGTAAAAAATGCCATTGGAACATCGATAAGGATTGTATTGAAACTATAGATGGTTTTGGGTAGTATGGACATTTTTAACAATATTAATTCTTTCAATCTATGAAGATTTCCGTTTATTAATGTCTTCTTCAATTTCTTTTTGATGTATATGGTTTTCAGTTACAGATCTTTCCCCTCCTTCCTTTAATTTATTCCTAAATATTTTACTATTTTTAATGCTATTATAAATAGGATTTTCCTTATTTCTCTTTCAGAGAATTTGTAGTTAGTGTATAGAAATGTAACTAATTTTTGTATGTTGATTTTGTATCCTGCAACTTCACTGAATTTGTTTATTAATTCTAATTTTTTTTTGGTGGAGTCTTTAGGATTTTCTATATAAAAGATCAAGTCATATGCAAACAGAAATGATTTTACTTCTTCCTTTCCAATTTGAATGCCTGTGTTTATTTCCTCTTACCTGATTGCTCTAGAAAGGACTTCCAATACTATATTGAATAGGGATGGTGGGAATGGGCATCCTTGTCTTATTCCTAATCTTAGGGAGAAAGCTTTCAACCTTTCACAGTTGAGATGATGTTAGCTATGGGCTTTATTTTTTAATATATGGCCTTTATGATGTTGAGGCATGTTCCTTCTATACCCAGTTTGTTGAGCTTTTTTATTATAAAGTGATGTTTAATATTGTTAAATACCTTTTCTGCATCCATCAAGATGATCATATGACTTTTATCTTTAATTCTATTAATGTGACATGTCACATTTACTGATTTATGTTGAAATCATCCCTGCATCCTAGGGATGAATGTCCCTTGACCACAGTGTATGATCCTTTTAATATGATATTGAATTTAGTTTACTAGTACATTGTATGTTTCTAGGAGTTGATCCATTTCTTCTAGGTAGTCCATGTGGTTGGTATGTAATTGCTCATCGTAGTCCTTTATGATCTTTTATATTTACGTGGTATCAATTGTAATGTCTCCCTTTATATTTATAATTTTGTTGATTTGGGTCCTCCCTTTTTTTTTGTTAGTGTAGCTAAAGGTTTGTCAATTTTGTTTATCTTTTCAAAGAACCAACTCCTAGTTTTGTGAATCTTCTCTGTTTTCTTATTCTCTATTTCATTTATTTCTGCTCTAATCTTTATTATTTCCTTTCTTCTGATAACTTTAGGCTTAGTTTCTTCTTCTTTTTATAGTTCCTTGAAGTGTAATGTTAGGTTTTGAGATCCTTCTTTTTTCTTAATTTATATTTTTGTAGCTATAAACTGTCCTATTAGACTGCTTTTGCTGCATCCTATAACTTGTGGTATATTGTGTTTCCTTTTTCATTTATTTGAAGATATTTGATTGATTTCCCTTTTGATTTCTTCTTTGATCCATTAGTTATTCAAGGGAGTGTTGTTCAATTCATATGTATTCATAATTTTCTAGGTTTCCTCCTGTTTTTGATTTCTAGTTTCGTACAACTGTGGTCAGAAAAGGTACTAGATATAATTTCAATCTTCTTAAATTGGTTAAGATTTGTTTTGTGGCCCAACATATGCTATATCCTAAAAAATGTTCTGTGTGCTCTTGAGAAGAATGTGTTTTCTGGTGCTATTGGATGGAGTGTTCTCTATGTATCTATTACATCATTTGGTTTAGAGTGTTCAAATCTGCTGTTTTCTTAGTGATCTCTTTCTGGATGATCTATCCATCACTGAGAGTGGGATATTAAATTCCCCAACTGTTACTGTATTGCTGTTTGTTTCTCTTTTTAGTTCTCTTAGCATTTGCTTCACATATTTAGATGCTTTGATGTTAGGCACACAAATGTTGATTGCTCTATCTTCTTAATGAATTGACCCCTTCATCATTACATAATGATCTTTTTATCTCTTATGACTGTTTTTAGTTTAAAATCTATTTGTCTGCTATAAGTATAGCTATCCAGGTTTTCTTTTGGCTGTCCTCTGCTTGAACTATGTTTTTCTATCCCTTCACTCTCAGCTTATGTGTGTCCTTAAAGCTAAAGTGAATCTCTTGAAGGCAACATATAATTAGATCTCATTTTCTTTTTTATCTATTCAGCCATTCTACGTCTTTTGAGTGGAGAATTTTATCCATTTACATTTAAAATGTTTATTGATAGGTGAGGACTTATATTGCCATTTTGTTTATTGTTTTCTGAATTTTTTTAGATCTTTTGTTCTTTAGTTTCTCTTTTGCTGTCTTCATTTGTGATTTGATGACTGTTTTGTGAAGTACCCTTTGACTCCTTTATCATAATCTTTTGTGTATTTACTACCGGTTTTCCCTTTGTGGTTACCATGAGGCTTACAAAAAATCTCTTATAGTTAATGTTCTGTTTTAAGCTGGTAACAACTTATCTTCCACAGCATACAGAAATTTTAAATTTTTTCTCCCCCGCCATCACACGTCTTAGGTTACTGTTCAGTCATTTTAATCTTGGGGTGTAGGATTTTAGGGTTCTTTTAAAGTACACTTTCTATTTCTTTCCTGAACGTTTCATTTTTTTAATGCACTGTTTCCCTAATTTCATTTCATTTAGTTCTGTCTCCGTGTTCTTGTAGTTTACTGAACTTTGTTAAGAGAACTATTCTGAAATATTTATCAGAAAATTCATAGATCTCCTATTTTTTTTTTTTTAGAGTCAGCTATTAGAGCTTTATTAGTTTCTTTTGGTGGTGCTGTGTTTACCTGATTCTCCTATGATCCTTGTATCTGCAGTGGTTTCTGAGCATTTAAGTAAGTGGTCTTCTCTTCCAGACTTTACAAGTTTGCTTTGGCAGGGAAAGACCTTCACCAGTTAGCAAATCTTAGGGTACTAGATGGATTAGCTAGTAGCATCTGCGAGCAGGTGGGGCTTGCTATCAGAGTGTCTAGTTGGGTGACAGTTGGGGCCACTAGCTGGGCTCCATAGTCACTTCTGGTCAATGGAGTTGCAGGCTGTGTTCCCTGCAGGTGGTGTCACTGGTTGGATTCTGTGATTGAGTGGTCTATGGGCTGGGCTCCACAATCACTCCTTCTCTGATGGGGCCTCAGGCTGTGGTTCCCAAACAGATGTTACAGCAGGCTAGACTTCATATTCAGGCAGGGCTCCATGTTTGGACAGGGCCTCAACCTGTGCTGTGTGACAAGACAGGGCCACAGGCTGTATGCCGAAGTTAGGTGGAGCTGCAGGCAGAGTTTTGTGATTAGGTAAGCTGCTAGCTGTGCTCCACTGTCAGATCAGGCTGTCTGGTCAGGTGGGGTCTTCAGTGGGGCTGGAGACTGTGTTCTGAAGTTGTGCAGAGGTGTTGTCAAGGCTCCCTGGTTAGGTGGGGCTGCAGGCTATGTTCTACAATTGAGCAGGGTTGCTGGCTGGGCTCCCTGCCTGGGTGAAGCTGCAGGCTGTGTTCAGCAATCTGGCATACCATACACTGGGCTCTGCTGTGGTGTGGGGCTGTAGGTTGGGCTCCAACGCTGTCCAGGGTCACTGTTCAAGCTCCCTACTTATGTGGGACCAGAGGCTATGCTCAGCAGTTGGACAAGGCTCCTGGCTTGGTTCGCTGCCCAAGCTAGGCTGTAGAATGGGTTCTGAGGCTGCCTGGCTTCTCTGACCAGGCTTCCTGGTTGAGTAGGATTGGAGACTATTCTTAGCAGTTAGGGGAGCCTGCCAGTTTTCTTCCGTGCTTGGCCGTGACCATAAATCAGGCTTCACAGCCAGTATGGGCAATTGTCTGAGGGCCCAAATCAGGCAGAACTGCCATTCAAGATCCTTAGCCAGATGGGGCCACCGGCTTGGCTCTGCAAGTGGGCAGAGCCTCTGGCAGGTATCTCTGCTCAGCCACTGCTGCTAGCAAGAATGGAATCCACCAAGAGGTAAGCCCTGGATGCTGTAAGCCCTGTTCTTATCTCTGTCATTATCTGATCCTTAGTTGTTAAGTCCCACAGATTTCCCCATTGATCTTTGTGAGGAGAGACCCAAGTGGCATCCTGGGAAGTGTCTGACAATGCTGGGGAATCTGGATGTCCACCTTGGGGTCTCTTTTCCCATTGGAAAAACCATAGGCTCAGGGAAACCCTGTCAGTATGGGTGTTGTGAGGGCCTGGGAGTGGGGTGATTCATTCAGAGTGAAACTGCTCCTCTTACCCTTCTAATGTGCTTTTCCTCAGACTCTGTGGTCCAAGGGATTGCTTCAGTCTCACCACTGGGGTTCTAGGATTTTTCACAATGGTGCCTTGTCCATGGATAGTTGCTAATCGGTCTTGTAACGGGGACTGAAGTCAGATATGACCTATGTCGCCATCTTGACGACCTCAGTTCAAGAGTTGGAATTTGAAGGGTCTATATCAGGTCTTGTAGTTCTGGAAGCTGGGAAGTTAAAATTCAAGGTGCCAGCATGGTCACCTCCTGCTGAAGGCCCTCGTCCGAGTTCAGAGCTGGTGCCTTCTTGTTGTATCCTCATATGTGAGAAGGGCTAAAATCTTGATCTTAATTGTAAGTGTTCTTAAAACTATTAAATTAATGGCCATAATCTATGCTTTTAGACAGTAAAACTATTTGAGTAGAAAAACCCATATTGTTTAGATTGTGTAACACGTGTATAATGAACACATTTAAAGCATTTTTTTGAATGGGTCCTAATTTTAAAAATACATTCTGAGTTAGGATTCAAAAGTATGGCTAACACGATTAATGTCACTTTTCTCTTTTAATTATTTCACTTGAAAGGAACCCAGTAGGGTAATCTGGACTGACAATGTCAGGCCTCACTCCTCCTCTCTTTTGGCAGATGTACAAGTTATAAACATTCTTCGCAGAAGGAATTAGAAAGTTTCCCATGGAAAATCAGCCTTGTAATTTGGGAGCCAAAATAACAAGCAAACGTCACAAGAATTAAACAAACAAAAAATCCCCTAAATATTTTACTTTTCTAACTTAGAATTTAATTTGCCATTGAAAAGATAGCAATTATTATTATTTTTATAAAATGTGATGATGCTTCATAGCAGAATATTTATCAGTAGCAGATAAGAGTACTATAAGCATGGTTTTCAATCATATAAGTAAATGATCCAATGTATTTGGGTCTACAAAGCCAAACATGTTGAGAAACTCAGGAGTTATAAAAAGATTAGATCTTCTGTTTGCTGTGTTCTTTTAATTCTGTGTTTACATTCCACGCCTTTGTATACATATGAGAGAATGAAGCCCGGATACATATTTTGTGTTTTCCCAGATAAATTGTTTTGATGAACTCTGCTTTATCAGGTTGCTGTCGTCTTGGTTACTGCCTAAGGTTCACAGATTGCCTCGTCCTACAGCTAGACTAATATGACTATGTGAGCTCAGTTGATTTGGTTACTACAGAAAGTTTTATAAGATAGGAAGGTATTTCACATGCTTCAATAATAGCTATAAAAAAAGCTTGCAACCTAAGAAAAAAGCTTTTTATTTAGGAAAAAAGAGTCAACCCTCTCTTATCAACCACCAACCATGCACTATAATTTTAAGCAGCTTTTCAGCAGAGCATTTCGTTTGGGCTCTATGACTGGTTTGAAATGTTGCTCAGCCTGTGGACCAAAGACTTTTGATTAGCTGTGTCAGATGAGTCCTCTTAAAAACACTGCACAGTCGCACTTCAATGCTTCCGTTTTGACATATCCTGTTAAGGGTTACACAAAGTCATCTGAAGAGGTTAATAATGAAAGAGGATAAGGAGGAAGAGAGGAAAAAGGCTTTGCAAGAAGTCAAAGAATTTAACAAAGAAATAATGGCTTAATGTGGTGGGTCTGATCTTTTGAATGGAGGCAACGGTGATGGAATGGAATAGCAATTTCATCAGTTTGGTTATGATTTTTAATGTACTAAAATGTCAATTTCAGCTGTTTTAGTGGCTGAGTAGTAGATTATGCGTATGCATTTCCAAGTGAGAGTTACAGGTGAAACAAATATATTATTCTTATCTTACATATGTACATCAAAAGTCTTTCCTTATATAAAGAAAAATTAAATCAGGAGATTAATTGTACTAAGGAACTACTGTTTTGGAAGCATCTTTCGGCATCCTGCTCATTGCACTAAAAGGTCACACTGTGGCAGTTTTGCAAGAGAACATTCATTCTTACTTCAGTTATGCCCAAGACATTTTATGGTACAATTTCTAATTTTCTTCATCTTTAATTGTAAAACCTATTCTAATTTTCTCTTTCCTTCTTCTCTTGCTTCTTACTTCCCTCTACGTATCCTTTTTCACTTCCTTCCTCTCTCTTCTCTTTCTCTTTCTTACTCCTGTTTTTCATTGTCTTTCTTCCTTTGTATAAAGTTAAAATTGAATAAAGAAGGTGGTTCTTTTTAGGAACTTAATCAGCATAGCTCATGTGACTATAACAGTTTTATTATTTGGATAGTTCTTCTTAGATATTTCTAGCTAAACACATGCACAAACGAGATAATATAGTGTATTTTCATTGTAATTGTAGCTGTATACCTCAATTATCAGAAGGAAAAAGAAAATTTAAAGCCTAAAGTCGTTTATGGCTTTGCCATGGGCTTGCCGTACCTTGCTAAAAGTCTTGAAAGATTTCCTAGAGCTAAAGATAAATAACATTTTGTTTAAGTTTTATTTTGGGGCATTGAAAGCCCTTCGTGATTTGGCATCTGCCTACCTGTTTACGGTCTTTGCAATGGCTCCCCCATATGCTCTGTACTAGAACCACATGGCTCAGTTTGCAGACCATCAAACAAGACAAGTTCTTCCAGGATACCGTGCCACTTTTTACATTGGTAGTCTCTCCTATCCGCTTTTCTGTCCGAGAAACTTCTCTTCATTTTTAAGACTCAAAGGGGAAAGCTTACTTCTCCACTCATGAAAAACAACTTCTCTCAGCCCTGGTGCCTTCTGGGTTTTGGCTGTATTCTGGCAGTTATCACCACATGATTTATATATCCTAAATTCTTGGAGGGCATATTTTTTCTCGCTCATCTTTTGATTCCTTTTTCTTTTGCCAAAAAGGTTTTATTATGCACTGAGGGGCTTGCGGGCTCAGTCCTTCTTGGCATCCACCTTTCTTAGGGCTGCTAGGACGTTGCTCAGCTCCTCTTTCTTCCTCTTGGCATGGATGTGAGTCCCCACCCTTTTCTTGATGAACTTGAGGGCCCACTTGTCCTTGGAGACCTTGAGCAACTCCATTGAGCGCCACTCATAAGGGGTGAAACTGCATGTATCTTTGATTATGTCCCACATAAACTTGGTGTGCTTGGTGAGGCACTGTGACAGTGGCTGTGCCTTGGCTTGCTCACATTCTTGGTCACTTTGTGGCCCTTTTTGAGGCACATGGCCATGGGGTAGCACAGAGTCATGGTCATTGCTCTTCAGCGCCTGCCTTGGCAGAAGGGCATCATTTAATTCTTAAGGTTTGAGTATTACAGTGCCTTGCATGTGGAAAAGGGTTAATAAAGTGAATTTTGATTGACTAAAAGGATAAATTATAACACTTATTGTAATAGCAATAATTTATCTAGTACTTACTGTATGCAGAAACTGTTCAGAGCACTTTAAATATTTTAATTCCACAAATTTAACCCTCACAACCTCCAAATGTGGTATTTTTCTTATTTTACAGATGAGGAAAATTGATTATAGAGATGTTAAATAGTTTCCATAAGGTCACACTGCTAGTAGGAAAGATCCAGCATTTAAATCCAGGTAGACTGCTTCCAGAATCCAGATTTGAAACCCTTTTCAATTCCTTTTCGGGCTGAAGAATCTTCAGTATCTCCCCCTCTTCCACAGGATAGATTCCACTCTTATTAGCAGAGCGAAAAGTCCCCTTGCATAGACTTTCAGATACTTATCTTTCAAAAGCTGTTCTTATATTGAAATATCTGTCGTTATGCCAACACACACTGTTTTATGAAGCCAAGAGGTGTATATTTTTTCTCTGCTTCAAAGGTTGTCCACCCTAACCCCTGCATTCATCCGACTGGGAAAAGCATTGCCTTCTTATGAGAATGCTTGACCATCACAGCTTCTTTGAAGACCTCCTGGACAGTACTGCCCTGAGATTTACATCTTTAGTGCCAAAGTATATGAAGACATGCTGGTTAGAGAGGCAAATTTTAAGAATTACTACCCTTCATTGTTATATGCATAGATGAAAATATTAGAATCAGAATTTGGAGAGACAAAGCTGGCATTAAAGATGCAGTAAACCAAACAAAAAAAAATAAAGACTTGTTTTATGCAAAACTGCAAGTTCCAGTTGATTCCTTTTGTTATCTTTTGGCTTAATTTATAGGAAAGAAAATTTTCATAACAGGTATGGTAGAGTAGCAATACAGATCAAGTTGTCAACATAGGGTTTCTTATCTAGTTTGTGAGATTAATGCATCTCCTATAGGTTATGTATTGCTACCACTAGCTCCACAGAAATGAAATGTCATGAGCAGCAACATGTGCTTTATTACTTAATTTGTGGTCTGTCTTCACATGAGACAGAGAATCAATGTCTGCCTAGTAACTTCCATATTTTGTTTTCTGAGTCCTATTCCTGTACAGTCTGGTCATTGACAAATATGTCATGTTAAATAGCTGGTCATCTGTTGAAGAAAGCTGGACACTAGAGATTAGAAAATTAATGCCAGAGTGAGGGTAATTAAAGATTATAAGCAGATATTTTGTAACCCACATAGAGAGGAAAGCAAGACTATATTCTCATTTTTAATGGCAAGCAAAAGGCCAAATGAAATACAAATAAAACATAAACAAATAAAATAAAGAATAAGACAGAAAAATCAACTTACTTTAAAAAGAAGACACAATTTAAGATTTCACTCTGAAAACTATCTATATTCACCATGTATGTGCTTTTTGTTTAGCTTTTTTCCTGCCCTACAATTCTCTTCGGAATGGAAATTGGTATCTTGTAATGACAGCATTTCTGGCCAACTGAAACTCCTCTATCACTAGATAAGGGAAAAGGGGAGAATTATGCTAGTGATGATGAATGTATAGGGACCATTTCTGGGGCCATTTAAGGCTCCTGGCATAAACTGTTCACGTTTCCTCTTAGTCTCTATGGAATCCAGTGTGGAATTCCTCAAATCACTGGAGAAAATTATGCCGTGGCAGTGCCATTGACCACACCCTACTCTCTGCTTTGGATACACTTAATTGTGTGGGTGTAGTATGGAACAGTCAAATGAGTGTAAATTTTAGAGTTAGACCTGGGTTTAAATTCTGAAACTGATGCTACCTAGTTTTATGAATTTGAGCAAGTTATGTAATCTCTTTGAGTAACTGCTTTCTCACCTGTAAAATAAAATTCAAAAGGAGTTAATTTGAAGATTAAACAAAATAACGTAAGTATAAAGCTTGGCTTATGATATGCATATAATGTCATAAATATTTTATTGATACAAATGAGAAAGCAGAGGCTTTAACTGTTTTCTTTATAAAACAAGGAGATTTGATGAGCTTTCTTACATCATGAGATCAATAACCTAAACCATTAGATTAAAAGAAAAACTAAAATTGCTCAAAATGTTAATTTAAAATAAGCAGAAACTTAGGACGCACAATTTCATGAGAAAAAAAATCACAAGGAAAATCACATTCCAGATGAAATTATTATTCTATTACGGGATAGTATATAGTCAAAGTTCTACAGAAGTTAAGAATTTTGCATCATTAATGTGAAAAAACACTCTAGGTACTAATGCTATTCTGTTTTATTGTATGCTACTTATTATGACAGCAAATCAACTAATTCTAAAAATTAGAATTGAACTAATTCTAAAAATTTTGCCTTTTACCATAAATTTGTAGCTTGGTACTCTTTTTCCTCTATCCCCAACTTTAGACAACCTTTCTTCTCTTTTTTTTTTTGAGGAATATTAGTTCTGAGTTAACATCTGTTGCCAATCCTCCTCTTTTTGCTGAGGAAGACTGGCCCTGAGCTAACATCCGTGCCCATCTTCCTCCACTTTATATGTGGGACGCCTATCACAGCATGGCTTGCCAAGCAGTGCCATGTCTGCCCCAGGATCCGAACTGGCGGACCCCAGGCCACTGAAGCAAAACGTGCACTTAACCGCTGCACCACTGGGCCGGCCCCAAGATAACCCTATTTCTCATTTGACATTTTGCATTTTTAACGTTTGTTGATTTAATGGGGTTATAGAATACTGTCATTTTAATTTATATCATAAGTAGTGATGTGAACAGTCAAAGAGAATTTTACCAGAGACTATTTTTAGTTGAGCAAAGGTCAGTATTATAAGAGATGAGACTGAGAGGTTGGATTATTAAGAAAAAGATAGGTGTTCTGATGTTAATGTGGATGCAGCAGAAGGGAAAACAAAGCCCCACATGTATTGCTAAAACCAAAACTCAGAGGTGGTGTTGACTTCCTTACAAAGGTGGAAGCTGGACTTCTTGTAAATGTACTGACTGTAGACAAATTTAATTCTATGTGACTTTCATTTAATCTTCATAGTGATCGCGATACAGATGCAATTCAATATCAATTTGCTAGATGCCTTGTAACTAGCTAAATATTCTCCAGGATCTTTCAGATGTAATGACTCTTGAAATAATACCAAAAGTGGTTTCTACTACTACAAACACTACATACCTCTGGACTGTCAATTCCATTTGGACCCTCCTTGTGCTCACCATAAATATCTTCCTAAAAAACCAAACAGAAATCCTTTGTTCTGCTTATGCACTCCATTTCAAATATATAAATAGTAAAGATATGTTTACTGGGAATAACATTCTGCTAAATGAGGAGCAATAACTTAGTCTTCAATTTAAAGCACAAGAGAGAAAAGATTAACAAGTGCTAGTTTCCTTTTGTCCTGCGGTAAAAAATAATGATCAATGTACAAAACTCCTAATTAAAAAAAGATATGGGCTAATTGTATATCAATACACGTATCTACATGGTACAATAATTAAAATATTTTACGAGTTAATCAGATATAAAGGGACAGATAGGGAAAAAGAAAAAAGAAAATAAAGCCCTTTGAAATAAAACAACACAGGGGTTTTTAAAAACTCTTTGCACTTCTTTTTATAATATTATACAAGGGGAAAAAAGCAATGATTTTAAGTGCCCTTTTTTTCTGGAATAGCGTTAGTGTAGAGAACAAGGTTTCTTTATTGCAAAAAAGTATCAGAGGAAGTCCAGGTATGTTTATTTCACAGTCCAAATGCATCACCGGGAAAAGAGAAGATAAAAAATAATTGGGAGGGACTCACTAATTTTGGATAATCTGATAGACATAAAATGAAATCTTGCATTTCTAAAATGCTATCCACTGATTAATATCTCATGTAGGCATTTTTATTATGTTTATTTGAATTTGGGTTCATTTATTGTGAATTTTAGTTTTTTTTCCTCCTTTCCTACTGAGTGCTTTGCTTTTTGCTTACTGATGTTCACATTTATTTTGGATACTAATTTTCTGTGTGTTATGTGAGTATATATGTCAAATAGATACCTACATGTAGAGAAGGAGTGGAAAATTTGCAAGAGATTGTGAGACCTTAAATTTAGGATGGCAGGTAGCTTTGGAAGGGAAAGAAAGGGAATGAGTTGATGGAAGGTATATATCAACACTTTAACATTTTTTTGTTAGAATTTTTTAAGTATATATGGCAAAATGATAAAACTTGTTTAACCTCGCCTGAGAACCACAGGGGCTCAGACCCCTCAGGAATGAGAGTCCTGATCGCCTACCACGTAAGCTCAGACCAGCATAGGTTCTAGTCTGGAGTCTAGAACGGGGTGTAGAGAGGGAGAAAACGAAAACCACTTCCAAACTTGAGACCAGCAACAGCAGCACAAGCTGTGTTTCATCTTACTGACCTTCCTCTTTTGAGTTTTCTCAGAACAAGAAACCAATCAAAATCCTGGAGGAGCAGCTCCTAGATGGGGTGAACATACTATGAAGCAGGTGGACCCCATCATCGCAAGAGGTAGATGGTAATTGATATTGTGGTTCATTATCCAAATCTTTCAGGATTGAGGTACTCCATCCCTTGAGTGCTGGGGAGGTTGGCTGCTGATAGCTCACAGCTGCCTGCCATTGTGGAAACTGTTCTCCAAGAAAGAAAGCTTCCTCAGCCAAGTTGTGCCCCCTCCCCGGGGCAGTTGGCAACCAGTAAGTGGACAGCATAGGAGTACAAAGGCCTGAGTCCTTCACCTAGATTTGAGATTCTCTGAAGGGCTGCCCCAGTTTCAGTGTTCCCTGTGGGAAAAGCTGAAGCCATTATTGCCACTGTGACACAATTTGACCTTACCTCATGCCTACACTTTCTTCTCTTCCTCCCTCAAAATTAGTGTTCATGAGAGCCCTCTTTAATCAACCAGATCTCAGAGCCTCAGACTCTGTTCCTAGGGAGCCCTATCTGTGACAAGACTCAGAGTGTTAAAAGATAAAGATAGAGGGAACAGATTTTTAGTTTGCATTTAATTTGTCAGCCTAATTCACTAGGTAGGAAAAGAGTTGAGAATTCAGGGTAGAGTCTTTTCATGAATGTCAGTGATCTGGAACGCAGTCTGCTTGCACTTGACTTCTGAGGCATCTGGGCAAAATATGACAAAGAAGCATTCAGAAATCTTGAGATTGATCTCCACCTAGGAAATTTGCGAAGGGAGATTGATCTATTTTCATATATTTAGAGTTTTAAGCACTACACTAGTCCCTTTTTCCCATTTGTTCATTTATTCAACACCTATTAAACTGTTCTTGTATGACAGTCACTGTGCTAAGCACAGATAATTCAGATAAGATGCAGTCTCCAAATGCAAGGAACTTATAAGCTGGTGAAAATATAGGCAATAAACTAAAAGTGGCGAGCAGTGCCATGGATGCTGTAAGAGCTGCTTACGCAGGATCTTATTTGAGTAGACGGAAAAAATAGATGTGGTGGGGTGGAGGGCAGTTGAAGGATTCTTGAAGCAAATGAAGATTGAGTTCATCTTTGAGGACAAGAAGAGATTACTGGGTCAGGGGATATGGGAAGGGGGATATGAGAGTATCTTATGTCGGAATGATAACATTTGGAGACACTTAGAGTGAATTTGATGTAGTTCAGAATAACCAATATAAAAATATTGCAAAATAAGGCTAGAGCGGTAGGTGGTGATCAGGTTATAGTGGTGCCTAGTGTAACGGAAATGGGTTTGAATTTAATCCTGCCAGATTCGAGATGGGCACTTTGAAGGAGTTAAAATAGAGGAATCTCCTGATCAGACTTATATTTTACAAAGATTACTCTGAACATGGGCCACCATATCTCCATCTCTGAGTTAAAGATCAAAAATGTAATCTCACAGCATCCTGGATGACTATCCTATGGCATGCAGAGTAGCCCTGGCCCTTTTCTAAGACTTAATAACATGATAAAAATAACCCAGATCTGTGTCAGTCAAGATGATGCCCAATGATGTGGTGGGGTTGCCAGGACTAACAAGGGATTGTGACACAGCCGGGGCCTGCAACGGGAAAAGCCCATCACTACAACTGGAATTAAATGGTTATTGAACCCTAGTTTCTCACAATTGGAACTGAGAAAAAATTAAGCCAACATTTAAATTACGTTAAATTTCATTGGGGAGGGAAGGATGTGATTAGGAAAAAAGTCTAAAAGGGCTGAATGGGGGAGGGCAGTAATCATGAAAAATAAAAGTTGATATACACTGTCCTGCAGGAACCATCTAGTGGCCAAAACTAAGAGGAAGCCAGAGTGCAACGGAGTCCAGGTGATGCCAACCATAGACATCATCCCAGAGTTCAAGAGAGCTCAGCTGATGGCTTCCACAGAGGTCAAGCTCCGGGGCAAAGGGCAGGATGGAGAAGGTTGGAGACTGCACGGGGATAGAAATACAGATTTCTCAGTGTGAGATCCAACTATAGGAGAGGAAAAATAATTTTCCCTCTATGCTTCTGAGTTCTTAGCTGAGACTCCTGTAACAAAAGGAAGATTAAAAAGAGAAAAACAGAAATGTATGAACATGTATACCTCATGGATACATGGCAGATACCCAGGGAAAAATGAGAGACTCCTGAGTTGGCTTAGAATTCAAGATTAAATACCATTTTACTAAGGAAAGGGAAGTGGGGCTGTAGGCTGTTTAAGGGAGAGTAAATGATTTTCGGAAAAGATGAATGGGCACTTAGATGAATAGCTGGGAGCTATGATAGTTTGTGACAAAATTTGTATGAGTGTAGTGTCAACTTAAGTCTCCTTTCCTATGATGAGAGCCACTCTTCTCTGGCTGATGAAATTCTCCAGAAGAGGACGTCTGACAATTGAGTTCCTTTTGGAGGATCTGTTTTTAGGCAGATAAGGGGAGTCCAGAGAAAGCTTCTCCCTGCATTTGCTGTTTTCCAAGTGCCTACAGCTCACAATAATCAACATAATGAAGCAGCATATTGTGGGGTGGTGTGTCCTGGACTCTTGCAGTCATATTTTCAGGTGGCATATTCTGCTACTCTCCAAAACATCCCTATAAGACCAAGCACATGGTCCCTTTCCTTCCTCCTGTCCTCCTTTCTTCCGGCTCCTTCTTTCACTGCTCCCCCTCCCCCTTCTTCCTCCTCCCCCTCCGCGTCTTCTCTCTTCTCTCTTCCTCTCTTCCTCTCTCTCATCAGTAAAGCTGAGTCAAATGATTACAGGAGTGAAATTATCCATTCCTCTTCCTATATTGTTCATCTTTTTCTCTGTTTTTTTGAACACATTAATTATAGTTATTTCAAAGTCCTTGTCTGCTAACTCTATTATTTACTGGATCACAGGTGGTCTGCTCTTGTTGTCTTTTGTTTCCTGTTAAGAATTGTATTTAGTCTTTATATTATGTGAGACCTTATGCATAAAAGAATCATAGAGGATTTGGATAGTGGTACGTTCAACATCTCCCTTCTGTGATTAGGCAGATAGGATGAATGGGGGCTGATGTCTTCAATCCAATCTGGGATCACACTGGGTTGGGCCTGGATTAAGTGATGGTAAACTCAGTTTACCTCTGTTTACCCTGTCTGTAGGGCATGGCCTTTCCAGATCATTTTTCTCTTGAAACTTAAAATTATACCCAGGAGACTTAATTTGCTCCTTCAGAGGTTTCCATCTTCTCTCTTCAGTCTCTTGTCCTAGGCAGTTGCAAAATTTGTGAAGTGTTTTGCGAGGGTGGCCAGCCACATATTGAGGTAGATACTCTCTCCCTTTAGTGTGTTTTTGTCTCCTGATCATTGAGAGATTGAAGGCAATCCACTGTCTTTAGGGAGAGTTCAGCTGAGCTCGCCATACTACCACAGTGCACCAGAACCCAGCAAATGGCTCTGTGTGTCTGAGTTTTGATGTGTCAAATCTGTCATTCCAGCCATAAGTAAGAACAAAAAGCTTTTCCTGTTTTCTGTTTTCCCCACAGCAGTGTTCTTCTGCCTAGGTAACACTGCTCCTCAGTCCACATGCAGAATTGGAAATGTCCCCAGAGCCAAAACCAGCTGGGATCATGAGCTTATTTGGAGGGATTTTCTTGTCTCTTTAATTATAGTTCACTTAGTCTTCGTTGCTTCTGCAATTCTTTGATACCTTTAAAAATCAAATTTTATTTTGTAATTTTCTGGCTTTTTTCAAGTTGAGGCAGTAGAAGCATTAGGCTTCCTGACTTACTTTACCATCAATTTTTAATTTCAAAAGAATTCTAGGGGCCGTCCCAGTAGAGCAGCAGTCAAGTGCACACATTCCATTTTGGAGGCTGAAGGTTCTCTGGTTCAGAGCCCAGGTGTGGACATGGCAGCCATGCTGTGGTAGGCGTCCCACATATAAAGTGGAGGAAGATGGGCAGGGACGTTAGCTCAGGGCCAGTCTTCCTCAGCAAAAAGAGGAGGATTGGCAGCAGATGTTAGCTCAGGGCTAATCTTCCTCAAAAAAAAAAAAAACAGAATTCTAGACAATGTTCCCTTCCCATATGACAATGACTTTATTTTGCTCATTCATTGACTTAAAAAGTGCTTAATGAAGAAAGTAACTATGCATTTATTAATACTTTTAAATAAATTTGAATTTTACTAATCACAACAGAATTTATAAGCCTTTAAAAAATAATGCTACACATAGATTTTATTATATTTTCAGGCTATAGGCAAAATATTATGGCATGTAGATTCACAAGACACTTGCATGGTCCCAAGTTACAGACTGGCAACCATGGGATTAGGTGTTTTATTGAAACCTACTCAAATTCAATAGCCTGGACAGTGTTAGAAGATATTCAGTTTTTAAGAGTTTATTTGAGCAGAAATTTATGTGAATCAGGCAGCACCAAAGCAGATGTGGTTAGAGCACTCTGCCGACAGGAGCTAAGGGAAAGATTTTTATAGAGAAAAGGTGGAAAGGAAGCAAGGAAATTATTTGATTGGGTACAGCTTAAGCGTTTGCCTTATTTGGAAAAGTCTACTTGGCTGTTTGTGCTTGGTTGTCCTTAGGTTTTGATTTCCTAACCATGAAACATTTACAGGTTTTGGTTTGTTTACATAGGCTGCTAAAGTATTAGAACCACCTCCATCTAAAGGCTTCCTTGTTTAATTAATTTAACAGCAGGAATTAATCAAATTTTGTCAATTCGAAATCCAGATCTCAAAACCCTGCAACTTGCTCATATAAAGGTGAACTTGTAAGCAAATTAAATATTGGTGTGGGTATACTGTGAAAAAGTTTCAAGTTTGGGAAATTTTGGTTTAGTAACTGGACCACATAATATTAACTGTTACACAGCATTACTATTACTATGAAAAAATTTACACTTTTTTAGGGGGCTGGACCCTTGGCCTAGTGGTTGAGTTCTGTGTGCTCTGTTTTGGCGGCCTGGGTTCGGTTCCCAGGCATGGACCTACACCACTCATCAGGAGCCGTGCTGTGGCAAGGACCCTCATACAAAACAGAGGAAGATTGGCACAGATGTCAGTTCAGGGCAAATCTTCCTCAAGCAAAAAGAGGAAGATTGGCAACGGATGTTACATCAGGGTGAATCTTCCTCAGAAAAAAAAAAATTGGAATTATGAGTTCTTTACATCTGTTCTCTGAGAATATAATTTTCTCATCCCTGAGGGAGGAGAGAAGACAGAATCATGAGGAATAAAAATCTACTTCTTCTTCTTCTTTTTTTTTTTTTGCTGAGGAAGATTCACCCTGAGCTAACATCTGTTACCAATCTTCCTCTATTTTGTATATGAGCCACTGTCACAGCATGGCCACTGATAGACAAATGGTGTAGGTCTGCACCTGGGGACTGAACCTGGACTTCCATACTGAATTTAACTGCTAGGCCACTTGGGCTAGCCCAGTGCTTTGTTTTTAAGGGAAAAGTACAATGGGATTATTCCAGAGATAGTAATCTGAGCTTGTTCTACCTGCTTCCAATAAAGAATCCAGGTTCTTTGTGCATCCCTGGCTGAAAGAGTTTCTGTTGTTAGGCTAAATCTCAACTTGCTGTCAGACAATCCTTTTTTTTTTTTTTTTAAGATTGGCCCTGAGCTAACATCAGTTGCCAATCTTCTTCTTTTATTTTTTTTCTCTGCAAAGCCCCAGTAGATAGTTGTATATCCTAATTGTAGGTCATTCTAGCTCTTCTATGTGGGATGCCATCATAACATGGCTTGATGAGCCGTGTGTAGGTCTGCACCCAGGATACAAATTGGTGAACCCTGGGCTGCCAAAGCAGAGCATCTGAACTTAACCACTCAGCCATGGGGCCAGCCATGGCAATCTGTTTTCTAGGCTTTGTTTTGTGACTTACTTTTGAATGAGATAATTCTAATGGGGACTGGGTTTAGGGCATGGCAAATGGGAGTAAAAGAAGATAGGGTGTGGTGGGTCCTGCTCCCGCATGAACCCCTGGGAGATGGCTAGGTCTGTGAAAAGATTTACTGCTAGACCCAAGATATAGGGGTTCCCAGAAAGGAGACCCCTGTGATCCATGATGCTGTGCTTTTAAGTGACCCGTAAGTAAGTGACCATGTGGGCCTAAAAACAACAGGTTATAACTGAAGGTCCAGTGATTAGAAGCTTTTCCCTAATTCGCCCATATCCAGACAAGTATTCTCAATTCTTTTATGACCTTAGAGAAAGGAAAAGAGTGATCATAACAAAGGAAATTGAATTTTCTGGCAAGTCAGTCAGGTGGGATCTCAGAGTCACATTTAAATAAATTTTTCAAGTTTTCAGTTTTGCTTCCCCAATTTTATGGTTTCAAAACTGACAGAAAATAAAGTGCCAAAATGGGCATTCGGTAAGTCCAATTATTTGTAGTGACAACATGGACGTAAAGGCATCAACATTGGTTAGATATTTAGACTCTGCATCAAGTCCTTTCCCCAAGAAAATTGCAAAAAGAAAAACCAGAATCTAGAACCACACTTTAATCTGCTTGAATTTAAACATTGGAGTGTTTGGTGTGTGCACACACAGCTGATGAAGCCTCACTGAATTCTTTAAGCAGTTCAGAATGATAACTGTAGGAACTATTAAAGAGAGTTTCAGAACTGGCCCAGCAAAGAGCTGAGCAAGAAGAAGTTGGCTCAGGGTCCGTTGTAGGATGCAAAGGCAGTATAAAATATGAACTTCCTATTGAAGCATCATTCACAGGCCTTTTAAGTGAACGAAAGACCTGTGCCTCTCCCCACACTGGGATTCTTCCAAGAGCATGCCCCGCCTTGGTTCAAAACTTGTATTTTACTCAATGAAATGGTGGTTCCTGAAGAGTTAATATTTTGAAAGAAAGAAAAAATGAGAGTAGAGGAGGTTTCTTATAGAAATTAAGTTGCAAAAATAAGTCCCACTGTAAAAATGTAAAGATTAATGTATTAATCAGAGCTTTGTGAACTCTCA
The DNA here is from genome assembly GCF_041296235.1 of Equus asinus. Classification (NCBI taxonomy): domain Eukaryota; kingdom Metazoa; phylum Chordata; class Mammalia; order Perissodactyla; family Equidae; genus Equus; species Equus asinus. The sequence goes on along the minus strand of NC_091796.1, from coordinate 43,971,507 downwards.
CATTAAGCAGCTTTGTTATGCTAATTCACTTGTAAATGAAGAATAGAGTGATTCTCTCATTATTGAATATCATTCTTAAGGGTCTGATTTAGAAAAATAAAGATGTCCTTTATACTTGCAAATGATGCTAAGTTTTAGATCAAGAGTCTATTTTAGTGAAAAAGTCACCTTATTTTTTCAAGTTGCTACATATCCATTAAGCTTTATATTTAGTTTTATTCAGCATGTGAGATTTACAAAATAAATGTCTGCTCAGGAAGGAATAATCTGCCCAAGACAACCTCGGGAATTTATTTCCTTGCAATCTCCCATTAAAAGGCCAATGTGGAAGCTTCATACCATCCAGCAATACCACTTCTGGGTATTTATCAAAAGAAAAGGAAAACAGTAATTCAAATTACAGGCACCCCTATGTTCATAGCAGCATTATTTACAATAGCCAAGAGATGGAGGCACCCTAAGTGTCCATGGGTAGATGAATGGATAAAGAAGATATGGTGCATCTACACAATGGACTATTACTCAGCCATAAAAAGGAATGAACTCCTCCCATTTGTGACAACATGGATGGATCCAGAGGGTATTATGCTAAGCAAAACAAGCCAGACAGAGAAAGAATACTATATGATTTCATTTATGTGTGAAATCTAAAAAACAAAACAAATGAATAAATAAAATGAAACAGAAACAGACTTATAGATACAGAGAAAAAACTGGTGGTTGCCAGAGGGGAGAAGGGTGGGAAGAAGGGCAAAATAGGTGAAGGCAGTTAAGAGGTACAAATTTCCAGTCATAAAATAAATGTCATAGGGATGTAATGTACAACATAGGGAATACAGTCAACAATATTGTAATAACTTTGTATGATGACAGATAGTTTTTCTTAGTATTACCACAGTTTTAGTATCACCATAGTATTATGGTGACCATTTGTTATGTAAATAAGCATAGAATCATTATATTGTACACCTGAAACTAAAAATAAAAAAAGGCCAATGTATTATAAACTGAGGCAAATCTCAATGCATCCACACCAGAGGTCAAAACTGCTGACTTAGAGGTTATTTAGTCAAAAAGGGCATATGATCTACTCTTTAGTGCTTTGCTTTGCTTTTTAAAAATTTGAATTGAAAATATTTATAAATTGACAGATTTCATACCAAAATCCTGATTTCTGGATTTTTGTGGAAAATTAGAAGATGTGACAATGCTAAGGCAGCATTCAGACTTAGCCACAACCACCTGGAGCTGAACAGCAGCTATTGCTACCAAACTGACATTCTCTCCAGTTCATGCCAGATGTTAGGTGCAATGTGTCATCACAGCTCTTGCTATTATTCTTCTTATGACAGAATTACAAGGAAAGTGATATATTCTTATAATCTGTCTCTATCAAAAGTGGGAAAATAAAGGATAAGCTGAAAGAGCTGCAATATATAAAAAATATTAGAGAACACTTTATTTGCATAAAGTAATATTATATTTTTACATTAAAAATGATTTTACTTTAAAAATACTACAGAGACACATAGTAAAAACTGCCTCATAACTAAGAGCGGCAACCAACATAAGAAAAGAGGACTGTGATGAAAAACTCAACGAATTGGTAAAGAACTGTGAATTTCATTGATTCTTGAAGGCTTGTTCTTAAGTCAAATGCTGTTATAAATTTAGTTATTTATTACATAAAAATAGTGTCGAAACCTTTTACAGATTTTAAGTTTATAATTGAGAGTCTATTGAATGTAGCAGAAACGTAAGGGTAGCAAGCATTTGCACATATAAATCCATCTCCAAATACTGCAGCTCAATTTATTGAAGAGATAGTTGGGGACTGACAGAACAAGGTGTGGGAAAAGCAAAACGATTCTATTGCAGTTCATTAGGGAGTGAATATTAAAAATACCACCCACTTCTCCATATTTCTCTTGTTGTAGGGAAAATTATTCAACATTTTGGGCATGGAACTTCTGAGAAGCACAATATCAAGCAATGACATTTTTTGTCTGTTAAGAATTCCTCACTCATTAATTGGTTAAGATCAGTAAGCAAGAATACAGATGTTCCTCTGATAGTAACAACAGATTTGATATGAAAATTAAAACCAATGACAATGTTTTTCAAGACCATGGTGCTTAAATCAGTTTATTGCTTTCAGAGTCTCCTTTAAGATAAAATCTTAAAATGGAATATATTAGCACTTGATAATTAATAATATAAATCAACCACTCAGCAAACCATCTGCACTTTGCTTAATTAATCAGTCGCACAATTGAATGTAGCACAAATTAAGAGTAGTAAGTATTTGCATGTGTAAATGAATCTCAAAATACTGTAGTTCAGTTTATTGAAAAGCTAGTTGGAGATTCTGTTAAACAACAGAATCATTTATAGTGCTACCTGGAGTTTAGGTAACTTGGTCTTGACTCAATTAAGGAAATTGACTCTCTCATGCCATCCAAGGAAAAATCTCCACCTTTTCATCAAAGATTGGCTCAATAATTTAGACTTTTTAGTTAAGACAACCAATCTACTTTTTTTCCTTTTGTAAGGAAGATTATCCCTGAGCTAACATCTGTGTCAATCTTCCTCTATTTTATATTTGGGTTACTACCACAGCCTGGCTTGAGGAGCAGTGGTAGGTCTGCGCCCAGGATCTGAGCCTGTGAACCCACCACCATGCTGTGGCAGCAACCCATATATAAAATAGAGGAAGACTGGCACAGATGTTAACTCAGGGCTAATCTTCCTCAAGCAAAACAAGAGGAAGATTAGCAACAGATGTTGGCTCAGGAGTAATCTTCCTCAGGAAAAACAAAAAAAATTAAAAAGGCAGGTAATTCAGCCTACCCATGTGGGAGAGCACTATGGAGTTATGCAGCAAAGGGTGTGGATAGGGAGAAGGGTGATAGATTCGAGTCATTTTAAAATCTATCATAGGCATCTGACATAGATACCATAAAAAAGTAAGAAGTAAACAAAGCATGAGGGAACAAAATAGAAAAAAGAAAAAACGTTTTTCAAGAGAAAAGTCACAGACAGCACTGTCACATAGTCTTTAGTATGACCTTTAGATAAGGACGAAAAAATATCTATTAGATATGAAATGTGGAGAACATTGATGATCATAGGAAGTGTGGCACAGTATCGGGAATGGAAGCACATAATGTGTAAAAGAAGAAATGGGAACTTCTATTTCTGGAATTAGGTTGGAATAAATAGTGTAAAATAATCTCACTGCACAACAGCAAGAAATGATATATGCGAAATAGTTCAAAATCCTTTCAAATGGTTAACTAAACTTGTGTCAGCATAAGGTAAATTACCAGAAGCCAAATACGAAAAAACAAGTTAAAAAACAGAATGATAAGTATGCACTAATTTTTTTTTTTGTCTTCCCCTGATATATTTGCAAGCCCTATCTGTCACTCTGGGGGACTGAAAAATGGTCTTTGGCCTAGTCAAGTTAGAAGGTGGGAACTGAAGACCCTGTGTGATGCATGGACCCTCAAAGTTCTCCAGGATCTGTAGCAGGGTACAAGAGAAGCCCAACCCTTGGCAGAAGCAACTTCAACATCTCTCTGGAGGTATTCATCCTTAACCTCCAAAAGAATTCCATATAGAAAGCCTTGTAAACACAAGTCCACGATACAAAATTCAGAAAATATGATAAAATAAGCCACTCTGAATGAAAATAAGCAGGAAAAAAATCAAAATGTTACCTCCCAGTATTAAACTCTCAGAAATATTAATAGAATTCTCAGATGTAGATTCTTGAAAACTGTTAAGAATGAATAAAGAATGAAAGAAAGAAGAATCATGATATAAGTGTAGGAAACTATGGAAGAATATCAAGTCAAATTTAAAAATGATCAATTGCAATTCCAAAAGTAAACTATGCATAATCATTGAAATAAAAAAATGTGTAAACAGGTTAAATATGTTAAACATTGAATTAATGAACTGGAATAGAGCCTCAAAAGGGCACTACGTGTCTACACCAAAATGGAACACAATGACTCGTTTGAGATAAATTCTGATAGAGTATTAAAAGTTTATTGAATGTGTATTGCTTGCATCTCTATCTCTTATAAAGCTTTTAGTAAAAATTTATTTTAAAGTTTATTCAAATTCCTCACCCATTAGGTCTTACAGAAGAGTACTCAAAGACAGGTCACGGACATATGAAATTGATGTGCACCATACAATGCTCAGAGTTTCTGTGCCCATTCAATATCGAACGCATTGTTATTGTGCTACAGTTATCCCATCCTCAAGCTTAAGTTTTCTGGCAACAGCTGCTTTAGCCCAAATACAGACACATATCCATTTCCTCAGCCAAACAATTTTCTAGACATGCCCATGTGTGCCTCAACCCCACAGCCAAACAGAGCTCAATCTAGTATTTCTTTGAACCAACAGCAGCTGGTAAAGTAAATCTATTTGTATTCTTAATGATTAAACATTTAGAATAGCTTTACTTATCTGAACAGATTTTTTAAGTGCTGTTGGAATGTAAAGTTAGAGCTGACCAAGCATTTATCTACAGGGTTTTAATTTGGTATAAGGCATTTTTTTTTTAATGTGAGTGTCCCACAAATCTTATTAACTCTGGCTTTACACAGACTAACCAAGAAAACATCAACAGTCATTACAGGGAATGCTGTTCTTTAGGCCAGTCAACATAGAAATGATTTCTTGCCTTTTCTCCATTGTGAAAACTCTCCAAGAAATGTCCTTACTTGTGAGTTTAATGGAAAAGTGTTCCAGATCACAGACTCTGGAACCAGAAGGCTTTGATGTGAGTCCTCACTCTGTCATTTAGAAGCTGTATGGCCTTAGGCAAATCACTTTACCCCTTCTTGGCTCAGTTTCTTCGTTCCAAAAAGAGGGGCTAACTATAGTATCTGACTTATAGGGTTGCTGTGAGGATTAAATTAATTTTATACATAAAGCATTTTGGGCTGTTCAGACAAACAGCAAATACTGCATAAATGCCAGCTAGGATTACTATTGAATTTTCAACTTTTCTATTCTTGCTCCTTTATATCTTAAATCTACACCCACTAAATTCATAATAACCTTGTATTAATTCTTGTAACCTCAGTGACTGCGTTTATAACATGCATTCTTCAGGTATCAAGTGACTATAGACTAATAGTTCTTCTACCCATCCATCCAGTCACCATATATTTATACCTTTAGTAACCAAATATTTATTAATCATCCTTTTTCCAGCCTCCTGTCTAGGTTAAAATGAAGCATATAGTCTAATGGAAGAACAAAGTCATGAAAATGAACAATTACATCAAATTTTCAGTTAAGACTATAATAACAATACTTAAATTTGCCTGAGGAAGTTAGGAAAGTCTTTAAAGAATGAATAATTTTCAAGCTGAAGTATGAGTAAAACATGTCAGGCTGCTCAGGGAATGCAGGAGGACATGTGTGAAAAGCAAAAATAAGTTTGGCAAATCAGCCCTCACCCTAAACAGCAAACAGAAGATATCCTAGAGAAATTTTAAGCCTGTGGAGCACTGAAATAAATCATAGCAACAATTAACCACAAATCCAGACAAATTCCTGCCTAGATTAATTCATACTACATTAATGTCTAGTTGAAGGAACGGACATTTCCAGGCATAACAATCATATACCTCAATTGTTACTGACCTACTTAATTAAGCTGTCTAGCTTTCAACAACTAGGACAGGTACAAGAAGGAAAGAAAAAATCAACATACTGCCAAGAAACCAACCAACAGAACAAGACTTAAATAAGATGCAGATGTTGGAACTATCTGACAAGGAACTTAAAATAATTATGATTAACATGTTAAAGGGCCTAATGGAAAAAGTGGACAGCATGCACGATCAGATGGGTAATTTCAGCAAAGAGATGGAAACTATAAGAAAGAATCAACAGAAATGCTAAACAGATACACACATGCACACACACACACACAAACTCATACAAACCACAACAGACAAGAAGAGTGCTTCCAATAGGCTTATCTGTAAACTTAACAGAACCAAAAAAGTAATCAGTGAACTTGATGGACAAATACCAAATTACAACTGGAGATGTCAACACTCTTTTCTCAGTAATTGATAGAAGTAGACATAAAATCAATAAGGATGTAAAAGACTTGAACAAAACTAGCAACTGACTTTACCTAATCGACATTTGTAGAACTCTCAACCCAACAAACACAGAATATTATTTTCAAGTGCATATAGAATGTTTCAAAGATGGACCATATTCTCAGCTATAAAAGAAACATTGAGAAATTCAAAACAGTAGAAATCACATAAATGATTTCCTCGAATGATAACAGAATAAAACAAGAAAATAATAGAAAGATGTCTGGAAATGTTCAAATATTTGGAAATGAAACAATACATATCTGAATAACCTATGAGTTGGAGAGAAGTCTCAAAGGAAATTAAAAATATTTTAAGCTGAATGAAAATGAAAATATAGCAAATCAAATTGTTGGTATGTAGATAAAACAGAGCTTAGAGGGGAATTTATAGCAATGAATATTTACACTATAAAAGAAGAAAAGTCTTAAGTCAGAATTCTAAGCTTCTACCTTTAAGAGCAAATCAAACTTAAAACAAACAAAAGGAAGACAATAAAAAAGTTAAGAGCAGAAATAAATGAAATTGAAAACAGGAAAATAGTACATAAAATCAATGTAACCAAGAGCTGTTTTTTTGAAAAAATTAATTAAATGGATAAGTATCTAGACAGACTGAACTCTTAGACAAGAGAAAAGACACAAATTAACAGGAATGGAAGCAGGGCCATCACTACAGCACCACAGACATTAAAAAAATAAAAGAATACTGTGATCAACTCAGTGCTCATAAACTGGACAACTTAGATGAAAAGAACCTATTCCTTCAAAGGCATAATCTAATAAAACTTACTCAAGAAAAAAGTAATAAATTGAATTGTCCTACTTCTATGAGAGAAATTGAAGTAGTAATTTAAAATATTCCAATAAAGAAAATTCCAAGGCCAGATGATTTCATTGGTGAATTATAGCATTTATAGAGGAAATATCAATTCTTCAAATTGTGTTAACATTTAGAGGAAAGTGTGTGAACAGTATCCAGGAACTATTTTACTATTTTAACCACTTTCTGTAATTCAAAAATTATTTCAAAACAAAAATCGTTTTAAAAATAGTGGAAGGAAGGAATAAGATAGGATCCAGAAAGGTTGAATTTTGTGAAAAGGAACATATTGATGATTTGAGCTATTGAAGTTTCAGGGAAGTCCTGAGTCTTCCAATTTTGATTTTCCTCTTCAGGATTGTCTTCCCAGGATTACTTTGAATATTTAAAATTTATTATGAATGCATAATAATTAAGAGTGTGAGGTATCACCAATGAGAAAGATAGATCAATAAACAGAGTATAGTCTAGAAATAGAGTCATGCAATTGATTTTTCACAAAACTATCAATATACTCTATTGTGGAAAGGAAGATCTTTTCCATAAATAGTGCTGTAGCAATCAGATATCCGAATGGGGAAAAAGTGAACCTTGATTCTTACCTCACAGGGTGCACAAGCTTTAAAACAAAGTGTGTAATAGTTTTCAAGTGAAAACTACAACAACATGGTTTTAGAAGAAAACAGAATGATTTCAAGACCCTTGGATAGGTAAAGATGTATTCAATAGAAAATAAAGTGAGTGCTCTGTTTATTATAAAATTAATAAAATTGAATTTCATGAACGTAATAAAGTTAGGTATTGTAAAATATAACATCAAGAAAGTAAAAATGCAAGCCACAGACTGGGAGAAAATATTTACTATAAATATATCTTTCAGACTTCAAAAAATCAAGAATAAGACAAAACAATTCAATTAAAACAATGAGCAACAGCTTGAACAGATATTTTACATAAGAAGATATGCAAGTGATCAATAAATATATCAAAACATCCTTTAAGTCATGAGCCACCAGCAAAATGCAAATTAAAACTACAATTAGATACAACACACTTGTTAGACTGTGTAAAAGTAAAAAATTGGAAAACACAAGGTAATGTTGGGTATTTGAAGCACGTCTTACACTTTGCTGCTGGGAGTGCAAAACGGTAGAATCGCTTTGGAAAACATCTGGTAATTTCTATTAAAGTTAAACATAAACATCTTCTATAACCCAGCAATTCCAGTCCTTTCAGTCCTCATATTCCGGAGATGAATAAAAACACACGTCCATAAAAATAATAGCACCAGTACTTTCACAGCATTTGAAAGCAACTCAGATGTCCAGCAGCAAGACAGTGAATGGGTAAACAAATGTAGTGCGTGATACAATAGACTATTACATAGATGTGGTGAATGCTAGAGACAGAGTCATTGCATTGAGAAATAAATGAGAGGAAACTTGAAACCATAGTATAAACTATACCTTTTATACAATTTGCTCTCAGTGGGACATGATTGTTCTCTAGGTGGCAATTTGGATGCATATGTGTGCATGTGTGGTTTCACATTCAATGAAAGGTACTTCTGATAGTTAGTAGAAAGGTGAGTCAGGGAAGTTAGACATTTGTCAATTCACAAGACAGAACCACATGACAAAGATTTTCCTACATACTGGCTAGCTTTTGAAATATCTGGGGATATTCATATAGTTAAAAAAAGTTAAGAATTCTCATTTAATATAAACAAAAATGTTTTTGTGGAGTTTTCATACACACTGTATTTTCCAGGAAAGCAACCATCATGGAAATCAACAGAAGATTTTACTTTGTTTGCCAAGAGTTGTTCACTACTTTAGAAAATCACATTAATACAAATGTTAATGTTTGAGATTCCAGCACAGCACATTTGTATTGGTCTGCTTTTGTAGCTGCTGCATTAACAAATATTAGACATACAAATGCAAAGATGTTATCTTATTATTTCATTTTAACTTCTACGTGTAGCCAGGTCTAAACATTTTCAAACTGAAATGTATATTATAATAAGGTACTTTTGTCATCTTTCCTTTATATTACATTTAGAGTTTTATACAGATTTTTTTTAAAAAATATATAATTTGGAGGTTATCTAGGCATTTCATTTTAGGATGGAAATTTGGATGTTAAAAATATTTGTAATAAAAAGAAGGTATTAAGCCTGATGGAGTCTAGAAACACTGTCTTAGAAACTTGTGAAGAGAAGAAGAATATGAAAGTAATTAAAGGTATGTTTTTAAATTATTTTAATTTAATGTAAAATTGGGAAGCTAGAAGTTCTTAGTCTGTAACATGGGAAGAGGTGGCAATGGACAAGAGGATAAATGTACAGAAGGATAATATGAGTAGTATTAACTCAAAGGGATTGAGTGGGATGGTTAAAAATGTAGTTTGTCCTAAAAACCTCATAACAAGACCTACCTGATAAGTCCTATACCCTTCACCATCTGTGTCAGAGTCCTAGTGTATATTTCGGAGTAATTTGTTGTTGTTTCCCATATTATTATTGTCTCTCTTATTTGGCTTTAAGCTCAAGTAAAGGGATCATGTACTTCAACCATGTACATTGCAAGGCAGATAAGTCCACATGTGTTAAATGCTCTCATAGTTAACTGCCCATTTGAGTATGGAACCTGACACAGACACTGGATGCAGAATGGTGATGAGACAGAGAAGGGGCTGGGGGAGATGGAATGCACAGCCGACTTTTTCACTAATGCAGCCATCCTCTCCTCTACCTACTTCTTTTATCTCTGACTTTAAATCTTAAAGTTATAGAGAATGGGTGAGAGTGGGATCCCAGCCAAACATAACAGATGACTTGACTTTGCCCTTTGAAAAAGTCAAGCTTTAAGTAATGGTTGTGACTTGTGGAATAAATGACTTTGGCAATAGAGGGTAAGTACCCCATGTGCTAGATCAAAGTTACTGCGTTTTCTTATACTGCCTTACCATGGCTTAATTCTTCCCTAAACCAGGGCTTTAGAGCTATTCACATTTTGGTCCCACAGTAACAGCAAGAAACTATTCTTATCTCTGTTTTTCAGATGAGGAAACTCAAACAGGAGGTCATGTGACTGAGGTAAGATCAGTCAAGAAATCAGAAGGTTGACAAGAAATGTTAACTCTCCTGAGGTCAAAGCTTGTGTTCCGAAAAGACATGCTACCAAATCATGCAGAAATGTAATAATTGAAAGGAAATGTTTCTAAATTTTTTCTTCCAGATTTTGATCACTTGAAGTCAGGTTAAACGAAAGAGCAGACTCTGTAGAAACATATAAATTGAAGACTATGTACGTACTTTATAATATTAAATAATGTGTGTAGCACTCAGAAATCACTTTCTCAGTTAAGTGCCAGTTGTGCTTGATATGTTTACTGAAATTAAAAGATATGAACTCTATTTCTGGATTGAACACTAACTCATTTGATGTTGGTTTAATAATTTTAATTATTTAGATTTCAAATACTCAATCCATGAAATGAATATATATGTATATATAATAGAGATAGATCAAAAGAGAAAGCAGACAAGCAGTCTCAAGAAAATAGACTGCAACACTTTATGATGAAAATATGTTTAACATTTTACAGTCTATTAGATACCATTCTGTATTGTAAGACCTTAGAGTATCAAATTATAAAAAACATCATCGTTGCTGTTTCCTGGCACTTTATTGTTTCTTTCAAGATTTATTTTTACCCATAGCACTTGTCACAGACTGATCTTCAGTAGAATTGTAAGCTCCAAGAGAGAGGAGATCTTACCTTTATTTTTCCTTTTATTTTTTTGAGGAAGATAAGCCCTGAGCTAACATCTGCTGACAATCCTCCTCTTTTTTGCTGAGGAAGACTGGCCCTGAGCTAAAATCCATGCCCATCTTCCTCTACTTTATATGTGGGACGCCTGCCACAGCATGGCTTGACAAGCAGTGCATAGGTCTGCACCTGGGATCTGAACCGGTGAACCCCAGGCCGCCGAAGCAGAACGTGTGAACTTTGCTGCTGCACCACTGGGCCAGCCCCTTTATTTTTCCTTTTTTATGTCCCCTCCACTTGGTAAAGTGATTTTCATGTAGTATGTACTTAACAAATATGGATTGTATAAGACGAATATAAGAAATTCTGAGATAGATTAGTTTAATCAAGACTTTTCTGCATTCATAGAGTTAAGAGAACTCCATGCAAATTATCTGTGTGTGCAGCTATGTATTGACTGGTTACACTTTCCTTAGGAACTATGCCTGCCAAATTGGTCACTACAAAAATATGATGTGGTTTTTGCCCTGTCCTCAAGGAGCTAAAATTCTGTACATGAAACAAAGAAACAAGTGAACCAAAATATGATTGTCAAAATTTGTCAGCCAGACAGTAATAATGAATCCATGTTGAGGAATAAATGGATATTTTATTGGAGTAAGAGTTAACTTCCACAGAAGAGGAAGAAGGAACTAAAGAAAAGCTCTGCCACATACAGTTTTGGAACCAACATTTTCAGAGCAATATCTCTATTTAGTGTTTCCACACAACCAGCTCATAGACAAATGCATTAGTATTTGGACATATTCTTTCCAATATAGAAAATAGTATTTAAAATCAATCCAGCAGGTGTTGGGCTGATACTGCCATATATTCTTTTTAATTAAAAAAGTCTATTATGCCATTTTTTTCCAAAATCCCAGATAAGGTTGTAATTCCTAGAATTCAATTCAAATGCTCTCTCTTATTCCTAGGGCCATAGCCTAGAAAGAAGCACAGCATATGATTACTAGGTGTACAATAAATCCTTCCTACATAAATGAATTAGAAAAGGCCAAAGAAAAGAAAAGTTAGGAATTTTCCCCAAACATTATATATGAATGCAATTATATTATTATATTTCATTTTTACTGCTAATGTGTCTACATTGTCTCAATCCATATGGTTATTATAATTATAAGCATCAATTACACTCAATATGTTACACTAAAAGGCATTTTAGTGACATTCATCTATTCAGCTAATATTTTCTGAATAACTGTGGATACATGGCAGTCTCTCTGCCTTCAAAGACCTTTAGAGGAGGAAACACGTTACAATAGGGATTGATTAGCAAAAAGGGAAATAAGAATGCTATGAGTACTCAGCCTTTTCTTTGGGAGTCAGAGTATTAGTCAAAGTAGCTAGACTTCAGCTACATATAAAACAACCTCCAACTCTTAAGGCTTAAGATATAAACATGTATTTCTTACTCATTGCAAGTTCATTGTAGGTTTAGGAGAGCTCTTTGTTCCACATGGTCATTCAGAGACCCAGTGTGAGAGAGGCTGGGCCATCTGGAGCATTGCTGGTCTCCTAAGCACAAGAAGAGAGAGGCTGGAGAATTACTCAGTCTTTTTAGTACCTCAACCTGGATGTGCCACACATCACACATCTCACATTTAACTGATCAGAAACACCCAAAGGCAACTTACAAAGTCCAAATAGGAAATAGAATCAAAGTAATCTTCAGGGAGAGAAAATAAGACATTGATATCATTATTAAAAAAAAAAAAGATAGAAAATGGGGTGTCAAATAATTAGATTAATGCTCTGAAATTAAAAACATGAGTGCTGAGGGACCAGCCTGGTGGCACAGTGGTTAAGTTCTTGCACTCTGCTTCAGCGGCCCGTGGTTCACCAGTTTGAATCCCAGGTGTGGACCTACATATAGATTATCAAGCCATGCTGAGGTGGAGTCCCACATACAAAATAGAGGAAGATTGGCACAGATGTTAGTCCAGGGCCAATCTTCCTAACAAAAAATAAAACATGAGCACTGATAGATGGGACTTCTGGCTCTGTTAAAAATAGAGTAACAAGGAACAGATTTACTCTCCCTATTGACACAACCAAAAAACAGATAAAATATATGAAACAGTGATGACAAGACATCAGACAACAAAGGACAATGGTCTGAAAATTGAGAAACAAATAAAGTAAGCTTTCTACTAAGCCTGGTTATTGCTTTGAGAGACTTCTCAGGCTGTGGCACAGGGAAGAGGAATGCAGGTAGAGCCCTTCAGACCCCCTAACTTGGAATAAAGGAAGTGAGGGTCTGGAGAGAACAATCCAGATAAAGGTCAAGGGCAGAGTACTGAAGAGGAGCATGAAACTCAGAAAGAGTACCGTGGAGATCTGCAGAGGGTGCGCTCAAGTGTTCAGCTGAGTCCTGACTAATGCATCTGTGAAAGGAAGTGATCTCAAGCAGAGAAAGCATCATCTGAAAGGATTAGATGTAACAGTGCCCCCTGCTCACACAGGACTCTGAATGATGCCAGATTCCACCATTCAGATGGGAAAACCTCAAGATATGTGGTGAACTGAGTATACATAAGGGTCTTGCCTTAGCAGTGAGAAGGAATTAGCCCTAGATTGAGCTTTGCTGCAGGCCCACTTAGCTAGCCTTAGAAACAAGAATCAAAAAGATTGAACTGTTTCTAAGCAACTAAACTATATCCCAGGACAAAGACTAAGAATGTTTATAATAATACAAATAAATCTAGCATCCCCAAAGGTAAAATTCATGCTGTAAGGCATCCAATAAAAAATTTGCAGGCATGAAAAGAATATAAATTAATTCCCATAGTGTGGAGAAAAATTAATCAAAACTGACCCAGAACTGACTTGAACGTTAGAATTTGCACATGAGAGGGCTGATCCGGTGGCATAGTGGTTAACGTTTTGCAGCCCAGTGCAGATTTGGATCCCAGGAGCAGACCTACACACTGCTCGTCAAACCATGCTGTAGCAGTCTCCCACATACAAAATAGAAGAAAGTTGGCACAGATGTTAGCTCAGGGACAATCTTCATCAAGCAAAAAAAGGATTGGCAACAGATGTTAGCTCAGGGCCAATCTTCTTCACCAAAAAATAAAAAAAAGAATGAGCACACAAGGACATTAAAATAGTTATAACTATATTCCACACATTCAAAAAGTGAAGTAGAAACAGGAAAGATATACAAATTTCCAGATCAAATTCCTAAAAATGAAAACTAAAATATCTGTGATGAAAATTCACTCATTGAGATTAAGAGCAGATTACACATTGTAAAAGAAAAGATCAGTGAACTTGAAGACATAGCAAAAGAAACTACCTAAAATGAAGCACAGGGGCCGGCCCCATGGCCAAGTGGTTAAGTTTGTGCACTCCGCCTTGGCAGCCCAGGGTTCCGCTGGTTTGGATCCTGGGCACGGACATCGTACCGCTCATTAGGCCATGTTGTTGAGGTGGCGTCCCACATACCACAACTAGAAGGACCTACAACTAGGAAATACAACTATGTACTTGGGGGATTTGGGGACAAAAAGCAGGAAAAAAATACTTAAAATGAAGCAGAGAGGAAAAAGAGAATTTTAAAAAGTGAACAGACATTTGTCAGATGTGAGACAATTTCAAGTGGCTTAATATACATGTAGCTGGAATTCTTGAAAGGAATAAGGAGAACAGGAAATGTTTGAAGACATAATGGCTGAAAATTCTCTAAGTTTAGTAGAAACTAAAAACCCACAGATCCACAAATCTCAGTGAATCCTAAGCCCTATATCATTATCAAATTTCTCAAAACCAATGACACAGAGAAGAATTTATCAGAACATTGCATTCTTCTAACCTTGCATTCTTTACCCAAACTACCAATTTTGAGGGTAAAGGAAAGATATTTTCAGTCATGGAACATCTCAAAACTTTTGCCTCCCATGTTCCCACTCTTAGGACCTCCTTGGTGATGTACTGTACTATAATCCAAAAAAGAGGGAAAAAATGGGACCCAGGAAACAGAAGATTCCATATAAGAGAAAGAAGAAAATTCCAGGATAATGTTGGTAGAAAGTCCTAGAGAATGTATAGAGCAGGTCCAGAGAGCTGCAAATCCAGACTCCAACACTACACTTTTGGGGATAAACGTGATGTAGTCTATACAGGAGTTGAAATATAATGATGTACATCTGAAATTTATATAATGTTATAAAATAATGTTACCTCAATAAAATAAAATACTGATAATTACCTTCCAGGTTAAGAAAAATTCTATTGGAGATTTTGGAGTCATATTAAGAGAAAATAAAGCAAATAAATAAGGCAGTTATTAACTTTAGTGAAAACAGAAAGTTATAGAAGAAATGATCATATCATTGTAAAATACTACCTTGCTCAATTATAAATAAGATTTAAAATCATAATATGAGCATTGATTATTAATTTAACAAAATTATTATATAATTATATTGGGAAGATGTAATTATGTAGGTGCAGTGTAAGAATGTTAAATCTTTGTTTTATATTAGCATAATTAATAATGTTTATTACTGATAAAAATTGAGTGAGTATTTTATGCAGTATTTAGATATTTTAGAAAAGACAACTCAAATAGTTGCCAGTGGTTGCTTCTGTGTCGGTGCTGGCTTCATAGACACGCCATCTGTGGAATTACACAGGACCCCACACTCTGAGGGGCCCTAGGCTTGGTTTAATCCTCTGCTGTTGCAATCTTGAAATTTTATATTTGAACTTAGGTTTTGTAAGTAAAGTCCACTGGGACAATAGAGTGTGTGCGTAAGCAGGAGACACATGCAGTATGTATGTCCACCGTTCCTTGCCAGCCTATTTGCATATAACACTTGAGATGCCCCTTGAGCACAGACTTCTGGGGAACCCATGATGGGTGGGAGTTCAGCAAGATTCAGAGTCAGCGGGAAGTATGTGTGTTACAACAACATTTGAGTTAGTAGAAGTGGGACTTCCTTGAATTAGCCAAAGACTTACACTGAAAATGATGGCTTAGAAGGAAAGGGAATGATAAGCCAGAGGTAGCAAATGTTAGTAGAAGATGTATGTATCACGAAGTAAAATAAAAACAAGTTAGCTCATGCAGTATGTCCAATGTCCTGGTAAGAATTAAACGCAAATTTATATACAAGCTATGAAATACGAATTGCATAATTTTGGTGATTCCATTTACAAGTTAAATGCTTTTACATTTGCATTTAATATTGTCATTTCATGCTATAAAGATGAGTGGCAAGATTCATGCTAATAATTTAAAATTTTAATTATTTTACTGAAAATGACATTAAATAACAAACAAAAATAAAATCCCACAAGTTGAGAAAGATCATAGAAGGAAAAAGCTTTATATTTTAGTAACTTTAACAGCATTTTTTTCCTGCTTTTAGAACAAAAGTTCCCTTATTTGCATTTTTCACCACCAATTCTGTAGCTATCTGTGTTCTAAGCATCAAGATTTGAGGGAGTGCAGGAGGTAGAGAAAGGGGGGAATTTTTTTTTTTTTTTGGCTCTTTTGAGGAAGATTAGCCATGAGCTAACATCTGCCACCAATCCTCCTCTTTTTGCTGAGGAAGACTGGCCCTGAGCTAACATCTGTGCCTATCTTTCTCTATTTTATAGTGGGATGCCTGCCACAGCATGGCGTGATAAGCAATGCATAGGTCTGCACCCAGAATCCAAATGGGTACACCCTGGGCCACCCAAGCGGAGCACCCAAACTTAACTGCTGCGCCACCAGGCGGCTCCTACAATGGATGAACTTTTGTTCTTCATGTAATCCCATTAGATTTTTTAAACCAAAAATATGTATCGCTTTGCTGGAAACAAAAATTTAAATTAAAATAATAATAGTAATAGGTACAATTAGCCAGCTAAAGAGAGGAGGGAAGAACTTGCCTGGCAGAGGAAATACATGTAAGAATGTTGTGAGGTGATAGTAAACTCTAAGAACTCAAATCACTGAGATAGGCCAGAACATAAAGTAAGAATGTGACGAGTGAATAGATGGGGAAACAATATGGGGAGGACTGTGAAGAGTCTTATGATCCATGAGAAGGAGCTTGGATTTGATTTTCCCGGTGGTGGGAGACATTGAAGAGTTGTTAAACAGGTTAGATTTTACTTAGAGCAGACGCAATTCAGCAGGAGTGAAAGAGAAACCTATAAGCGACAGTTATACTTTTTGAGGCTTAAACCCTCCCTAGTACTCACATTATATGACGATGACCGGAAAATAAGATGTATGAATGAGCCATTGAAATAAATTTCCAAATCAGTGCATCAGGATTCATTCTAAGGTGATGTGGGGGAGTTTATCAAAGTGCTTAAAATTTGCCACAATGCGGGGCTGGCCCCATGGCCAAGTGGTTAAGTTCGCGTGCTCCGCTGCAGGCGGCCCAGTGTTTCGTTGATTTGAATCCTGGGCGCGGACATGACACTGCTCATCAAACCACGCTGGGGCGGTGTCCCACATACCACAACTAGAAGGACCCACAATGAAGAATATACAACTATGTACCGGGGGGGCTTTGGGGAGAAAAAGGAAAAAATAAAATCTTTAAAAAAAAAAAAATTTGCCACAATGCTTTCAGCATCAAAATAAAAAGAACACTCTAATTGTTTTAAAGAAACATATTTTTCTTGAGTAATTATGTTTACCTTTACTTCATAGCACATTGTTTTATTCTAGTTACTTCGTAGAAAAAAAATGGACAGAAAAAAACCTTCAGATCTTTCTCCCACATAGAGCCACGATTTTATCTTTAAATTCCCTGACAGAAGAGAGATTTTATTTCAATTGTGTAACTGTCGTAGGATTTTCTTAAACAATCTGATTCTTGCCTAAACGCAATGGCATCTTGCTTGGGGGGAAAAGGGCCAGGCAGAGAATCATTCAGCCCTGCTGAGTAAATCATTCAGAGCCAGGTGAGTTAAATTTCTGGAGATGATGAATAGCTATATAGGCAAAGGCTAGGTTACATTTCCTTTAGGGCAATGGAGGATGATGAAAATCATCGATGAACTGCTAAGGAACAGAAAAAAATGCAAATATTCCTAACGCTCTCCAACGATGTGCCAAAAATGCATTTAAAATGTTAAACTATTGTTGCAATTTCAAAACATGAAAATTGTATAAGCTGCAAACAGAGAATGGAAGAGATAACATAGAATCACAAATTCGTGGATTTTCCCTCTTTTAATAACTGACAAAAACTCTTTGATCAAATGGATTCTGTTGACAGAGCAGATGGAAGCTCTTATCTTGAAGCTATGGAACAGAAAAACTGTTCATAAAGATTGCTTTGAATGTCAGTTTCCCTGTATTATGTAAGTTTAGGGATTTGAAACATACAAAAATGTGTGATATAAAAGGTACAATGCAGCATGTATTCTAATATACTGTAACTTATTGCCATCTTTACCATTAAACAGCACATTCTTCTGGCAAATATTGCTCCCCCTTCAGAAATTATGCCACTGGTTCTGAGCTAATTATTCTAATAAAAGTTTTGTACAATGTGAATTTCTCTTAAAACAATGCATGCAACCCATTTAATCTGATCGTTTTCCCTGTTAATTCAGCTATAGTTCTTGAAAACCATATACATTTGGTTCAATACCAATAGACTGGCTGAAAAGAAGATAGAAGAAGGAAACTTCTATAGTTTAAAAAAAAAGACAAGGTGAAACTGTTGGTAGCTTGTTAAAATTCTTGCGTCTTTAGGAAAAACTAATTATATCAGATTTTAACCATGTATTGTAAGGGGGATGTTTCTCTTGCATTCATTAACTTAATTGGCACAGTAGAAGTTCTAAGTGGGCTTTCACCTTCGGATACGGGGTTGTGGTTTTAGCAGCAGTCATTTAAAAATAGCAAAATAATTTAACAGAAGTTCAAAATTCCACAGTTGTTCTAGAAGGAAAATATATATCTTTTGAGTAAGAAGAGTCTTTATAGTTTGACCAATGGAAGATTTTTGGAACCAAGTGACAAATATTTTACAATCAACTGCCTTAGGACAGAGTCTGGCTGGGCTTCAGAGACTGTGATAATTTGGGGGAGTGAATCCTTCCTTGGGATTATTTTCTTCTACCCTGGTATAAGTGGCATTTGTTTTAATGCGGCTCCTGTGAAAAAGGAGTCAGGAATGATGTAAATTGAGCTCCACCATTATGTTGCAAATGGTATTTTTGAATGTTTATTCCAAAAAAATTCTA